>NC_089792.1:34329082-34467092 GCF_040412425.1 Macrobrachium rosenbergii | reverse complement strand
AGTCGGATAATTCCACCAAGGAATGGGTAACTCTTCAACTCACTTTTAAAAGGAAAAAGATCCCTCTGGATATAGCTTGGGACCAAATAAGAAGAAACTCAGAGGGGACAGCCTCAGCAGAATTTCATGGTAGGATCTGCCTCCTTAGTATTATAACGTCTACCACTTTGCTGGAAGTTGCCACCAACAGGCTTCCAGAAAATTCCAGAACAATTATTTTTGCTGTTGTCGCCAAAAGTCTTATGAGAAAACCCTATGGGATGCACTCTAAGACTTTCTGGAATTGTGCATAAAATCGTGAATGGAAACATTGGAGAGCTCCAACAAGTCACACCAATGTGATTTCATTATTACATTCTAACCCTTTCCGTAAGGACCAGTTTGAGAAGTCTGTTGTAGCTCAACTTGTACAGTGTATGCTCTCCTGGGAAAAAATGAATTCAGGAAACAAAAAACCCAAAAATTCCCTTTACCCAACCCAAAAAAGACCCGCTATGAACAAAAATCATACAAGCCCCCAGTCACACACAAAAGTTTTCTACAAGAACAGGTAGGTGATCAGAAGGGACAACTCCTTACAAAAGGACAATAACAACAAGGACATCTCTTTCACAGGGTCCAAAGACACTCCTACAGGGGAAACGGGAAAGCAGGCAAAGGCAGAGGAAGAGGTGGATCCCAATAGGAACTGTATGGTCAGGGGTCGGCTTTGACGACACCACAGGCAATTGAAGTTTTACCCTTGGGGACACAGCATTATTTTCAATGGGCTGGGTTGGAAATGGTCTCATCCCCACCCAACCCCCTCCTTTAAAGGGGTTCCTCCAAAAACCAGATCCCTCTCGGAAGATTACGTGCAGAAGGCCCTGTTAAAGGGAGCCATAGAGAAACATGTCTATATTCGCCACCAAGCACATCCCTTCAGTGTCCCCAAAAAGGATTCCTCTGAACAAGGAGTGATCCTCCACCTATCAACATTGAACAGTTTCTTTTCAAAGCTCCTTGAGGATAGAACAAGCAACTACGCTATAAAAAAAATCAGGTTTTGACGTAGGAAAAAGCTATTTTTGGTAATGGCTGTTGAGTCATCAAAACCCACCCACTTCCCTGACAAAAAGGCTTGGGATTTGGGAAAGGGATCATCTTGCATTGACCAACATAAAGTAATGGCTTCATTGGTCTCCTGCCAGTCTGTTTTTCGACATTATGGTGGAATGCGCGTGCGCTATAAACACTTCCTCTTCTAGCAAGTTTGACGAAGGAATAACCTGGGTAAAGCTTCACTGTAAGATAAGGGAAAGAGCCCTCTTATCTTTGAGTCCATTACACACTCCATCACGTGTTATAGTGTTCATCATTACGACACAATAACTGGCCAAGAGACCGAATAAAAGAGAATTCTTCGATATCAGTTTAGTCACCATGGAGCACTGACAGACCTATGGAAGGTGATTCCTTGAGGACTCAACAGCGACTATCAAAAATAGGTTTTTCCTACGTCAAACCCTGTTTTCTCAAGAAAAAAAGTTATTTGTTAATAAACATTTATTTTTCATACATACCCATATATTCATGCCTATAAGCTGACACTAGATACTTGATTACTGAATTAAACAAAAAACAAAGGTTGTCTGTTTGTGAAAAGTATTGCCAATAAGTCATATGAATCTGTGGCTCACGGCAGTGAAGAGCTTCAATATCTGTGTGGTCTTGTGGTCTTAGTGAGTATATAAGAAATCAGCAGAGCAAGGCAGCGAGCACTCTCATTATAAATATTATCTTGAATAAGAAATAAAGTTTGATTTTTTAATAAAAATGTAATTTTTATTCATCCCAAATATGAAATTGGGTGAGAATGCTTAAGCTGTTAAAATCCCTGAATTGGCTGTTTGGAATGCAGGATTCACATGAGAGCTCCTGAAGATAGGAAGGCAACAGTGTACTGTAGAACCCAAGGTTCAAATCGAGAACAGGGGTCTTATATGAAGGACAAAGCCCTGAGAATCCACAAAACTTGAGAGGCTGAAATTATAAGTCCACACTGCACTCAGTGGAGAAATTTAGTACAGGTGAAAGTTCTGAAAAGCCAACATCTTCAAGGATATCAAAAGGAGGATCACAAGGAAAATAACAGATTCTATCAATCTGTTATTGTCAAGAGAAGACATTCCATGCATTATTTTGCTATTATGGACCCTGGAAAAATGGATTTCAGGACTATAAAGAGAAACTTTGCCATGAAAAATTTACAAATCCTGGTCCCTCCATCGTCCACCAGAGATGAAATAATGAATTCCTTCAGACATCGACTGATGGAGAAACAGGAAGTCGGTTGGGCTTGGCAACTCCTTTGAGTCCTGGTTGAAAGTCCTGCAACACTCCCAGATAATTTGGCCCACTCCACCATTCCAAGAAGATGAAATACTGAATGTTGTAGTAACTGGTACTACCTGTTTTAGTAACATCCCTTGTGTAGCAAGGCTCTAAGAAAGAAAAAGAATGTTTCAGGAAAAGTTACGTCCTCTGTTCATCAATTCATGTAGGAACTTTCATGGGACTGCAATATACCAACTGTTTCTGTAGGTTGCAGTTCCACCTAACGCACACTGCCATGATTATATTGCTATGGTTTATTCAGTTCAATTATTAACGTATAGCTAGTTAACTACTTAGTAACAGCCCATGACTTCTAATTCAGCACTTCATATAATTCTGGAATCTAAATCCAGCAGTATCAACCTAAAAACAGAAGAAAATGGAAATGAATGGTATATGACAAAACAAAAACAAAACATTAAGGTTAGGAGAACAAGTTAACATATCCAAATATTTTCTTACTCTTTCTAATGGTTCGAACCTTGACCACTTGACCAATTCTCGTCCTAAAATTTATTTCTCCAAATGGATCCAGGTTGAATATTGTTGGAATTTCCTTATAATTCAATTAGTTTGTAACCTCATACAACTTCAATGGGCTATATGAGCTGTTGTCCCTGTTCAAATTTATTTCTTTGGAGAGGCTAAAGACACTTCCATGTCTGTGCAAAGGTCACCCAACATTTAAGACAGATTTTGATTGTTTATCTGGATATTTTCCTATGTGTACACATGAAGGATGGATGAACCCTGCTCTTAAGGTTTGCCCTAGGTCTTTATACCCAGATATATGCAGTTCTCAAAGTACCTTAAGGATTTCCATCTTATCATCATGACCCAGCACTAGGAGCAGAACTTGACATGAACCATTCACCTTAACTGACCACTTTTTACTTGAATTCTTTGGGTAAGGAAAAATGCTATTCAACTGCACCCATCTTTTCCGTGAAAACTCAAAATCATATTCAGTGCCACTTACAAAACAAGGAAGAGGATATTTTGACCACATTTGACTACAAAATGCCAATTCACAGATAAACAGTGTTTAGAAAATCATGAGGACATTACTGAGTGATGTAGTGTCCAGACATTTGAAAACAAAGTGACACTTTAAGGACAGATGGTTTGGACATGCGACGAGGTGGGGTGAGGGGTGGTTTGCCAGAAAATGACAGCAAGGAGACTAGAAGGCAGCAAAAAATCATGTAGAAAAAGTATAAATTAAGCATTAAGGCCTTAACCAGGAGAGAATTCAGGTATAAAGTATTCACAACTAAGAAGATTAGAGAGAGCTCATCTCATTCCATAAAGGGAAAATCCTACAGAGATGTTAATCTTGATTGTTTTGATTCCATGAAGATAGGTTTTTCAGTAAAAATAACACACCTGAATTTTGTTCTTCCCTTGCTATGATAATAGCAGTTTTAGCGGCCTCTCGGTACTGTTTCTTTGCCATGTACAACCGGAACAGGAACTTTGCATCCTGAAATTGGGAAATAAATATTTTCAATAACACGACTGATGGGTCATACAGTACATTGTAATGCCATTGACAACTTTTTCCTTTACTTTCAAACCTCCCACATAACTGCTTTATAGCACAAACATTTTACAGTGCTTCAAAATAATTTGATATTCCATGCAATTCAACATCTGACATAAAACTAAATCTATCCTAAATATATATGCACAAAGTTACCTATGGAATTATTTCAAGGGTTAAGCACTAACAAAAGGTTAACATCAGAGTACTTATAGTTTACCAAGCATATAATTTAAAAAAAAAAAAATCAGTTTTATCAATACAAACCCATAACTTGACATTAGCCGTATATGGGCCCAAGCAAACTTTCAGGCACTGCACAGAAAATGAAAAATTCATGCAGTCCTTCTTGGAAGTCCATGTATCCAGGTTCCATTGGCCCTCTAGTGGCAAAATGAATTTCTGTTTGTGTTGTCTAGATCAGCTGTGAGAGGTAGATGGTATAGGAGAGGGGTAAATCTGGTAAATTACTGGGTTTATGTTGAATAAATTACCGTTTTAAAAAAATCAGATTTGTTTCAACGCAAACTCATTACTTTACGATAGCCTGAATAGGTATTTGGGTTGGAAGGTTTCTATAACTACTGCCCCATGGCATATATACCAGGGTCTGAGAGAAAAATAATGTCTTGGGATTGGTCTTACAGTACCCACAAGTTCTGAAGACTAACAAGAGGTAAAGAATTGAACTGGAATCTTATTACAAAGGTGGTGGGCTGTACTGTTTGGACTGACTGGATATGGACAGAGATAAAGATGTAACTGTTACATTCCTAACCTGCTCTGCTCTTTTGAGGGACTAGAAACACTTAGATGGCTGCTCCAAATGGGATCAACTGATACTAAAGGATTTGTGGTTCAGAATGCAAAATTAGATCTCAAAGGGGTTAATGAAAATTCTCCAGAGGTGGCTTTTAAAACTTTTTCCTGAAAGCCATAGGTTGAAACAGCCATACTGTTATATTCTGTAACTTTCACTTGAGATGTCTAACCAGAAGTATTGTTATTGGCCTGTAAGCTAAATTGTCTGACACAAGGTAGATCATGTTCTACATTACTTCTATTAAGAATATGCCTCTGGAAAAGAGCAGTTAGGACAACCACATCCTCCCAAGACATATCCCCATGACTGAATGGAAACAGGATAATGTCTTCCTTCTACTTTAATCATCCTAAATAGGATGATGAAGCTTGAAACGGAAGAAATTTTTGGGGTATTTGTAGCAACATTAGTTGTTCTGTTGTAAAATCTGTTATGTACAACATAAAAAAATGCTGTCTGGACTCACTTATATGCAGGGTAAAAGCAATGGACTCGAGAATAAAAACAAAAATTATTACCTTTAGGCTTATGGATTCAAAAGTCGAACTAGTCAAATGGTTCAGGACCAAGCCTCCTGTCAAGGCTTCTGCCTCAAAGCAGGAGAGCCAGATGCCCTCTGCAAGAAACCTTTCTAATCCAACATTCTTCATCAGCCCCCAAACTGAGAGGTCCACCCATAGAAGGTAGGTCTTCACATCCTCTGAGAAGCCAGGCAGAGTGACTGAAGGATAGAGACTTCTACTGTCCATTGCCCAAAGAACCTATCTCCTCTCAATCAACCTGCACAAGCAGGGACCAGAGCAATAGAAAGGATGGTGCAGACTTTGGGGTGAAACCCAAATGCGCTCATCAGAGAGCAAGGGGTGTTGAGCTCACTGCACTTACAAATAAGCTCAGTGACCTTGCGTAAATGCCTCTCCAACTCAACTTGCAAGGGTTTCACAAGCAGGGAACTGTCAAGTCCAGTACATCTTAAAGACTAAGCTATCCTTCACCAAGGTAGAGGGGAATACTGTAGCCCAACACTGCCTTACTTAGGGGATCATGACAAGTTGTCCAGAATGAATCTGAAACATGGTCAAATAGCACCAAAGTGATCAAACAATCACCCTTACTGCCCCCGCTACCCAAAATAGAAGCTGATCCAAAGAGGCTAGCCCCACTACCCAATCACTGCCTGTTCCAAGCAGAGCAGCACCAAGCAGTGCACAGGCAACCTTAGCTGCAAACTGTATTGGTTAGTGCCATGCACAGGGGTACAGCTATGCTCAAAACAGTCAAGCAGCCAACTGCAAGCACGTTCTACGACATACCAAGATAGCTCAAGAGAACTATGATAATCTGTATTCTGGGGAAGTGCAGACTACTCCTAATGGCACTTCTGAAGAGACAAACATGAAAAACCCAGGGTCATCCTTCTTCCAAGTGTTTTGTTAGGGAGCAAAGTGGGTCATACACTGAGAACCTAGCTTACCATGGGCAGACCCTTACAACAGAGATTGATCACAGGCTGACCCATACCCCAATCCATCTGCACTGCCAACAATCACCTGAGCCAGAGAAAGGGTGCTGGGATCACCGTCAATCCCAACAGAAAAGTGGTGGTTATGGAATACTTTTTAGCCTTCTTGCAGAGGGCAGCCTTCCAGACCTCCTTATGCTACTGCCCTTACAAACATGAGGAAGACAAAGACAAGGAAGAAAGTGAGGAGGAGGAAGACAACATGGGAGAGGCAAAAGACAAAGCACAACAATGCTTCTTCAACCTTCTTCAACCATGGGTCTCTTCATCCTCTTCCACAGCCACTGAGGACAATGTCAAGGCAGGCATCCCCAAGGGGATAGTAGTAAGAACTGCTAGAGGAGTTACAGTTGGAGAAGCAGAAACATAAGGAACATCCACAAATGTAGTGCACAAGAGCTTGGTCAGGAAAGCCAAGGCTGAATTAATTAGTTCCATTAAGACTAATGCAAGCAGGGAACTTCTAGCTGAAGACAAATGTTCCAGGAAGGCACAGAAGAAGGTCTTCGGGTGTGCTGAGAGAAGGCCACGACACCTTCAGTAGATCCTTTATTTCCTGGGGATGCCTCAGAGCAGAAGTAGCAAAGGACACAGAAACAGGGATTGCAGTGGGTGCAGTGGAGATGACAGGAACCAGCATCACACCAGCAACAGTACCACATACAGGGAGGGTCAACTGATCAATGTCTGCTCTAGCATGCCATCCTCAAACCAAATATGGGAAGACTGGGCAGACATCATTCCAGTTTAAGTACTAGTAGGGATCAAGGCAAACAGAGATGGAAAGGGGTGCTACCATCACTGAGATGCCTTTAGAAGACACCAGTTGAATCTTCGCCTTCATCTTCCTTGACCCGTACCACTTCCATTTGGTCGGCAACCAAGAATCATGATAATAAGGTCCACAAACAACCCAAAGTCATCAGCCACTCAAACATGGAGCTATTTGGGCAAGAAGCTCCAACAACAGTCATGACAGGAGAAGTACTTCAGTACTTTTGCACACCAAATAAAAAGTAACACTGCTTACCAAGCAAGTAGGCACCCCTTACTCATCTGGACCTAGTTAACTACCTTGTTACCAAGCTTTCACGACCATGCCAGGTTTTGCTTAAAGTATAAACAAAAAGGCATAGGTTTGCATCCCTCCGGACTAATATATTTTTCTCGATGTGATGCTGGTTTTGGCCTTACGTTGAAGCTAAACAATTGCCCATTTTAGTAATGTGTATAAAAATGAAAAACCAAAAATAATTATGTAGTCAAACTAATGTGCTGAAATAGGTCAAGAACAATGTTTATTCTTCATACATTACTATTCTTTTCTAAGCATAATAGTTTTATATTTCTCTTTTGCACCATAAAAAGTACAATAATTTTTCTTTCCACTGACATATTGATTATTTCATAATTGTCATCATTGCATAAAAAACTCATAAGAAAAAAATTTTTTTTTTATTTAGAACTGTTCCTTTTGTGAGAAACATGTGGAACAGAGTTCAATCTTTTCTAGTCCAACTAGACGTCATCCAAATTTTGTCAAACATCAGACCCTCAAGATATGAAATTTGCAAGATGTAACCTGACGTATGCTGAAATCTCAAATGGTTAATATCCACGGCTGGATACAATAACTAAATTAAAGGAACTACATAACAATGAAAACTAAAATCCTTTTACATTACCAGCATAACATGAAGAACCACAAGTTCCTCCCATCGTTATGTCAACTGCCAAAGTAGGCATACTAAACTGTCGCTAGATGGCTGCTTGCTTGATGCATTACGAAGAAATTCTCTTGTTCATTCTTTTTTAACACAGTATCTGTCCAAGAGTGTTGAAAAGAATCAACATGAAAGGATAAAGTGTAAAATGCATAGGATGCTTTCTCTATTGACCCAGCACTCACCTGATGGGATGGCTCAGAATTTCTTTTGTCTGACTCAGCCTCCAGCTGACACATCATACCAAGTGATAACTTATATGAAAAACATGAATTGAATAAATCTGGTACATTTTATGGACATATCATAACCAATACCTTAGGAATGCCATCAACTTCCCCCATGAGAAAGTCAATCAACTGGCGAGTAAGTGCATCATCATTGGCTGCTGCAACAACATCAATAGCCAGCTGAATACTCTCTGAATCCTCTCCACTTGAATTCTGAGCTGCTCGGATGAGATGTTTCACTGCCTGTTGGAAAAATTAAAGAATGACAAAAGTGTAGTATGTGACGTGTTAACCAACAGCTAGGGGGTCTGCCCCTTCCAGTAAACAATGAAATTGGCAAAGTAACGGGGACTGATATACTGTATATCCTACATCATACAGTGTCCTGGCACCATAAAGCACGCTGGAGTCTACTTGCGCTGTTGATAATGCAGAGCAATTCCATTAAAATTGCTTAATTGCCCATACTAACTGGTATTTTGTAATTACCATTCAGTTTACAATATCATTTTACTTATCAGTCAATTCCAGAGCAGTACCTGCAAAAAGAATTGCTTCTAAAAATACGTGTACATATACTTATGCAAATTTCACTGAATTCTATGGCTTTTTGATTGTTGATCAACTTCTTATTAGTTTGACAATATTTTCTGAATCTTCTTCGTTCTTCCAAATTCAGCTGATGGACAAAAAAACAATTATTAACTTTTTGTTCCATTTACTACAAACACAACACCACAGCTGTTCCGTCACTTGTCATGACCTCTTCAAAGTGTATAATCTGGTCATAGCGTCCTGTTGTTTTGTTACAGTGTGTGGATGGATATGTAGCACTTGCAAGAAATGTAAACACTATACACAAAACTCATGCACCATAAAAATTTTTTTTTTTTAACATGAGTTTTTTTTTAAGAGAGAGAGTAAATAGAGAGAGAGAGAGAGAGAGAGAGAAAATTAGAGAGAGAGAGATTGTAAGTGCGCAGTTTATCCTAATGCAATGCACTCATGTACGTATACCCTATACAAACACACACTTACATAATAAAAAAATGTGAATAACATTACATTACCTTACTGTATTAATTTTAATAGAGTAAAATAAATGTCAATAAAATGTTGTGTGAGCGAGAAAAGAAAGGCAAGCAAACACATTTATCCTGACCCAATGCTTACATGTACGTATACCCTATATACATGCATGCATACAGGAGCATAGCACTACATTTCTGCAGAGTAATAACCATTTGTACAGTACTGTATGGCATAAAGTAAACGTCAATAAAGACAGTGTACCATGATGTAAATGAAGGCCCAAGTCTAAACAAGCATACATACCCACTGTAAAAAATAAAAGACTGAAGCGTGCAAAAATTGGGTCATGACAGTCACTTACAAAAGTATGAATTATTTCTATCATTTTTATCAGACTCGGGTGCGTCAGTTAACCCTTAAACGCTTAGCCTCTATTTACAAAAGTGTCTGTTGTATGCCGGCGGCGTTCGGGAGTTAGCGCCAAGGCAGAAAAAAAGTTTTTTAAAAAAATCACAGCACGCTTAGTTTTAAAGATTAAGAGTTCATTTTTTGCTCCTTTTTTTGTCATTGCCTGAAGTTTAGTATGCAACCATCAGAAATTAAAAAAATATCATCATCATATATAAATATTGAAATATATGACAGCACGAAAAAAAATTTCATATATAATTGTATACAAATCGTGCTGTGAGCAAAACGGTTAAAGCTAACAAGTTATTTTTTTTTCTTTATATTGTACACTAAATTGAGATGATTTTGGTATATAACAAATTGTAAAACGATCAAAGCAACATAGAGAAAATATTATCACAAAATGATGCATGAATTTGTAACGCGCGGACGTAAAAAAAAGTTTTTTTCAAAAATTCACCATAAATCGAAATATTGTGCTAGACTTCCCATTTGTTGCAAAATGACGGTAATTGATTGAATATTACTAGACTGTAAGTGTTTTAGCTTACAACTGCAGTTTTTTACCATTTTGGTCGAGTTAAAGTTGACTGAAGGTAGAATTTTTTCTGTTTATCATGATTTATATGAAAATATTTCAAAACTGATAAAAGCTACAACCATGAGTTATTTTTTGTTGTACTCTACATGAAAATGCACACATTTTCATATATAAAACTTTATGTAACGACTAATATAAAACGGTGCAAACATTACGACAAAGTGACGAAAGAATTTCCGAGATGTTCGGCTGAGCTACCGCGCGCGGACGTAAGGGAAAAGTTTTTTTAAAAAATTCACCATAAATCGAAATATTGTGCTAGAGACTTCCAATTTGTTGCAAAATGAAGGTACATGATTGAATATTACTAGAATGTAAGAGTTTTAGCTTACAATTGCGTTTTTCGACCATTTCAGTCGAGTCAAAGTTGACCGAAGGTTTAAATTTTTTGTAGTCGACGTACCGTACGTCCACTCGGCACCCAACAGACAATTTTAGTCAAAGTATGGTACGTCCAGTAGGCGTTTAAGGGTTAAGTGGAATCAGCTAATTTGAAGTCTACTTAGCTGAGGTGCCACTGTACGTGGAAAACCTTAAGTTTCACTTAAACTGTAAAATACTGCAGTGACAATGAAAATTCAATTCAACTGCTGTTAGCTTTTAAGGCCTCGCTTGTTAACCAACAGCTCCATGGTTGCTAAACTCCTTTGCAGCCTCAGCATGCTTAGATTAATTCATTAGTGTTTCAGTGCAGGCTACCCTTAGACAAAACTGTGAATGCACTTTTTAAACCAGCTATTTCTTATCTAATCTAATGTTCAGTTAATATTTCTCAACTCAGACATTAAAAGAAAAAGATGAATTCCTTTAAGAGAAAACTTCTCTTGTGCTGAAAACAAAAATGAAATGCATACACTGGCACCTAAATTTAAGACTTGGACTTATCAGATATGTCCAGGTCTTAAAAAATAGCACTCATATTTTGTACTTAATGGAATTATCCAGTATACCTGCTAGACAGCGGATGCTGAAACGAAAACAACTTTACTAGGCAACTACTCTGACCTTGTAAGTTGGCTTCACTGTTTCTAGGGGTAACTGACCCATCATGTCCCGCTCTTACCTTTCTCCCAGTCACAGAAATATTCAGTGTGTTTGACTCTTACAAAAATCTGCAATTCACATCAAATTGCAAATTTTTTATGTCTGGCATAATTTGCTACATAGCAACCAGGCTAAGCTAATCTACAGCGGGTAAATTTTTGCTGAACTATTCTTTGGGTGCATTTTCACTGTTACATTTTCTCTTTGTAAGAATAATCTGCAATAAAAGTACTGTCTTACCAAGTTTCTGTTTAATAACATTACGCTTAACCCTTAAACGCCGAGCCTCTATTTACAAAAATGTCTCCCGTATGCCGGCGGCGTTCGGGAGTTAGCGCCGAAGCGGAAAAAAAGTTTTTTTAAAAAAATCACAGCACGCTTAGTTTTTAAGATTAAGAGTTCATTTTTGGCTCCTTTTTTTGTCATTGCCTGAAGTTTAGTATGCAACCATCAGAAATGAAAAAAAAATATCATTATCATATATAAATATTGAAATATATGACAGCCCAAAAAAAATTTTTCATATATAATTTTATACAAATCGCGCTGTGAGCAAAACGGTTAAAGCTAACGGTTTTTTTTTTTTTCTTTGTATTGTACACTAAATTGCGATGATTTTGGTATATAACAAATTGTAAAATGATCAAAGCAACACAGAGAAAATATTATCACAAAATGATGCATGAATTCGTAACAAGCGGACGTAAAAAAATGTTTTTTTCAAAAATTCACCATAAATCGAAATATTGTGCTAGAGACTTCCCGTTTGTTGAAAAATGAAGCTAATTGATTGAATATTACTAGACTGTAAGTGTTTTAGCTTACAATTGCAGTTTTTGACCATTTCGGTCGAGTTAAAGTTGACCGAAAGTCGAATTTTTTTTATTTATGGTGATTTATATGAAAATATTTCAAAACTGATAAAAGCTACAACCATGAGTTTTTTTCTGTTGTATTGTACATGAAATTGTGCATATTTTCATATATAAAAGTTTATGTAATGACTAATATAAAACGGTGCAAACATTACAACAACGTGACAAAAGAATTTCCGAATACCTAATTTAATGGATTTCTTAACCTATCAGGAGGCCAGACCCCTGAAATATCCATTAAATTGAAGTGCCAATGTATTTTTCAAATGTAACTCTTTATAAATCTGATATAAAATCTTAATGTGCAGATAACATGAATTAAAATAATTGAAACATCCTCAAATGCAACTTTACACGTTAATTAATTGTTAAAGAATGACTTCAAGTGTATTTCATAACTTCCAGATACCAGTAAACGGAATTTAAGAATAGCTAACCTTTTGGTAATTTCCTGCCAGATAATAGAACTTCCCAGACAAGAAATGATTCCGTTCATTGTCAAAATGTAAGGCCACACTGTTATAATCCTCAGGAGTTGCATCTGATCCCAGAATCTCTGCATAAAGTTCCATTTTCCCATGAGTTCGAGCAAGTTGAAAAGCTTCATCAGTGCACTTGGAGAGAACAAGAAACTGAATTGCTGAACTGTAATCATTTAAGCGTTGGAAGAATCTGCAAGCAACAGAATTATCATTAAAAGAAAATATAGTCAGTGCCAATAAGTTCTATATCAAATGAACTACAGCTTTATCATCCAGCACTGACATTGTCATAGATGAAAAGTCTGTAGATTCCTCTCACTTTGGTGGCAGTTTCCAATAACCAGACTCATAGGGAAAACTACTTATTTTATATATACGAAAGTCATCAGTAAAGCTTAAATATTGTAATTTATGCATCTTAAACAGTATACACGAGATTTGTATCTATATGACTGCTTGAAAGGTAAAATGGGGATTCAGGTCTTTGGAAACAATATATAAGGGAAAATTTCACCAAGCTTTCCAGCAGACAGAAATGTATCCAAATCAAGGATACAGAGGAGATATTCTCAACATTCATTATAATAAAACACTGCTAATGTATGTGGGGGTCATTAAAAAAATGAGCATATAATTTGCTTCATATTTTTGGTGGTTTACATATTTTCTTGTCCCTGCACACTGAATATATTCAAACTGTACACAGTTTTCTATTATTTACTTGTACAGCATATATCCATAGTCGCAGAATGCATATACATGTACTAACCTAATGTGTAATTGGAAAGTCGACATACAGTGTCATAGCTTCATTGTCATTATGTGTGTTTATTAACACCCTCTACTTATTGCTACCCTTCCCGTGATCCTTGTGAATTAACCAATGGTTCATTCAAAATAGGTTTACATGCGAGTAAATGGGAGGAAAGCAGTGCAGTTCGAATCTGCACTCCAGTAAAAGTTTAACTCATTTTGCTGTTTCGTTCCCTTTCTTTAATAAGAGCCGTGCTGTTTCATGCATAAAGCAGCTGAAGGAGCGGAATCACGAGAAATTTAGAATGGCTGTCGCTTTGAATAGTACAGATGCTGTGCTCAGATAGGTATCCCTTGTGCTTTGGTATATGAGTTGACTATTAAGAATCTAGTTGTGCTCCTTATTACAACTTCAATACGAAGCAGTTATGGATTACATTTTCAAATACATCTTTGTCTTGGCCTCTAAGTTCTCAAGGCCGTTGTTATGCTAGTGATGTCTAACGCAGCTTACCCAGCTCAACAAACTTTAGCCCTCTCTAAAAAATTATGAAAATAAGACAGAAGCAGGTCTCATGTTAAAACCCTTGTTAATTTCATTACTTTTATTTTAAGAAATATAACGTACTGCAGTTCTTCAAAGTAACTAACTGTACTTATGTCAAGCACTCCCAATGTTTTTTAAGTATCTATAGTTTAAACACGTTAAAAGATTTTAAAACTTTCAGTGGTATGTCAAATTTCATGCAGTCTGCATTATTCTTTAAGACTGGGGAACAGTTCTGTGACTTAGTTAAGATTAGCCGTTTTGTTACTGTCACTTGTTAGAGTGGAATACTGTATGTTTCTTCACAGTGAATATGAATTCTCAGTTTCAAATGTTGCACCCCACCATTTTATCTTTCTTCATCCTTCAAGATTTTAAAGATACATGTAATGTAGTTATATCCTGAACTGAAATTTTGATATAGCTTTGTTTTCCACAATGCTGCCATTTCATTTCCTGTGACAGTTTTAGCCTACTTTTATCACCCTTGACTAACTAGGATTATGGTTGTTTCCAGTTGGTTTTTCTGAATAAAAGCCTCTGTGCTACTTCATCATCGAGAGAAACCTCCTCCCTCTGCGGCATTTTGATGGTTACAGAAGTTGGAAATCAAATGTTGCAATTTGTCGCTAGAACGTAGACAAAAGCTCCTTAAAGTGACGAGGGAAACGCATCATCTATTACGAGCTGCCCAACTAGAACCAAAAGAATGATGACTAAGATCAGTCCTACGTCATGAACGAGACCTTTTGATGACTGAGATCAGTCCCATGAACGAGACCTTTTGATGACTGAGATCAGTCCCATGCAGCAAAAGGGTTAAGGGTTTTACCAAAGAACCCACATCTACGTCTTGCCAGTGGTTCCAATCTTCCTGATAGACACAAAGATGGAAGAAGGATCCATCCCTGACGCTGGTGGTTCCAAAGGGGAAACTTATGGGTATGTTTCCTATCACTACCAAGACAACAAGAAAACTGCTGCATCCTTGGAGTTGATTATCTATCAAGGGTTACCAGATATGATCTCTTGGTTAGGGTAACAAGAATACATATGCTGTTACCTATCCCTGTAAAAGGGAAAAGGCTTAGTGCTATAAAAGTCACAAATTTAACTCTTACACGAGGAGTGTATGTTGCTTAGAATGACTGGAGTTACCTACAGTGCTCATGGCAGCCTGAGTAATTGTAGCATCTAATCTCTTGGTCATCTACCGAGTTAATGAGGTAGAGAATAGATATCTGTTCATAATATCGGCAGACCTCAAGACTCTCAGTGTATACATTTTGAACTGATGGTCACAGGCCATCAGCCCAAAATTTGCAAGCATCACAAGTAAGTTCTTGCATACAAATCTGTCATCTACAAAAATATACTTTCGCTGCAGATTTCCATCAAAATGAAGTCCCTCTTCTTTCAAACAGTATTTGCAAAGGAATATACCAACATCCTAATATTTAGACCAGATACTATCAGGGAAACTAACAGCCTCATGGATCTGGATAAATTCTATGGATTCCCCAGGACACAGTCAAGTAGCATGTAAGCTTCTGAAGTGTGCTTTTGCCAACTTGCAGCTACTACTACATCCCTCTGGAAGTTCTCACTAGAATCATGAGACATCACAAGCCAAGGCTATAATTCCAGGAGGTGCATGTTAGGTATAAGATGAGTGGCCAACCCATTGGTAAAACCAACTGGTAGAAAAGGGGGAAAATCTGTGTAGTAGCCATAAGTTCTTAAAAACCTGATCTCAAACTCCATCCTCGTATATATTCACAATATTCCCTGATGAAGGTATCCTTAGTTACTGCTGTAGGTAATTCCAACCCCAATCGTTATCCTCAGATCTTACAGCAAAGTGAGGGTCAGCTGCTGAGGCCACTCTGGCAGGTTTTGGCTTCTTCTTTAATACCATAACTTCATATATCCAGTTCAATGTCTCACTGAAAAATTCCTCATCCTGTTGAAGTCACTCAAAACTACTACACTATCTGACAGTGCTCTAATCCAAAGAAGATGTTCCCCAAAAGAATTGCTTTGTATGTTGAAATCACATCCAAGGATTTCAAAGAAGTACAACTGTGGCATATCTTTCTGACACCTAACTATATTTGTTGTTGCAGAATCAATATTAGAAGAATCAGGACCAATGGTTGCTGCTGTGTAGAGCTTTACAGAAAAGTACTAGACTGAGAAGGTTCTATCACCGCTGGTCAAGAAGTAGCTAGATAAGTAAGGAAAGCAGCTCTCTCTCTCAGTTATCTGAGCTCTCATCTCAACAAGAAGCATGTAATCTTGAAGAGGTTACCTTAGCTCTCGATACAATTTCTGTAACTGGAAGGATTAAATAGCTTTTCTGGGCTTTGACCTGTGTCACCCGGTGAAATTACCATCTAGCACACATTTCTAGGTAAATTCATTGCTAAACATACCAGAGAAAAGCTAAATGCAATGCTGGGGTTACTACCTCAAAGTAGCTCCATAAAATGAGTCGCAGTATAGGAAAGGGTGAGTGTTGTCACTACCACAGGCCTCTGCCCTGTAGATATTCCCAATCTCAAAATCCTGTGAGCGAAAAAGCATAACGCTCAGCACTATTTCCCACCAACAACAACTCAGCCGCCATATTGTCATTCCATTTTAGCACGCGTCAGCGCCTTGTTGTTGTTATCAACGGTGTGCTTCATTTGCCTTTTTCTGTGCGATATTATGTCTTCCGTCCAGGAATTTTCTTCACCTAAGTTGAGTACCATCTCCCTTTTGTTTTAGGCTATTGATTTTATTTACCTTCTAATTCAATAATTAGGGGGTTGAATATAACGCCGGTCTCGGCCGCCTTGCTCCCGACCTCACGTGACCTTCAGTCTTTGTGTGGTTTACGGTGGGACTTGGCCCACTTTTTATATGATAATATGTTTTTATGTGTGTTTTTTCATAATTTCATATTCACTCCCCGTCGGAGTTAGTTTTTTTTCCGAATTACCCCTTCCCTGGGGAGGCGCGGGTCTCTCTCTAGGCTATGATTTCTCTCGCTTTGTGATCATAATTCCATTTTTTATCCTTGGACTCACTCTCCTCCAGCTCACAGGCATATTCTCTGGAGTCTGAGACAGTACCATGCTATTTCATTTTCACACTTATATGTTAACGGGATGACATTGATATTTTTGGATTAATTTGTTTACGCTTGATCGTAAGGGTCGCCATTTTTTACTCATCCGCCTCACATCACATTGGTTTGGTCCGCTTCTTCTACGTGTCTTTATTATTTAAGTTCTATTTTCATATATGGCGTACTGCTATTTTGCATTATGTGGTTAACTTTGTTATCTTAGCCTGATAGTTCCCGTGTTTGTCCTCCTAGGCTAGCCTTCTTGGCCGCTGGTCGGCTTCAGTAGGTTAGCCTAGGAAGTTAGGCTACCTTACGGGGTTTTGCTCCCTCCCTGCTTGAGGGAGGTTTGGGTGAGTAGGAGAGTTTCACGCCTGCACTCCGATGACATCGTCTGGTTCGATGTGGTGTTATTAGGCTCATGTTTTTCCCTCTCCTCGGCTTCCGCTTTCCCGAATGGACTCTTGAGTCCTAGTAAGGTTAGGCTAGAATAGCTAGGTCTTCTTATTCATCCCTGTCCGAGTCAAGCAGTGTCTGCAGATTCATCATGGGTTTCCTCCTACCTCCACACCCTCCCTAGTCCCTCCCACCCTTGGCTGTCTCGTGCACATCGTGGAAGTGTGCCTGGGTCGGGTGCCTGAGCCCCAACCCCTACCCGCTTTCCATGTCAGCTAGCCTAACATTCCTACCCTTCCTTTGCATTGAGTGGTTCTCCCTAGTTCTCCTTAATCCAGTGGTCGCCAATCTCTGTTGATCGGCACCCCGTGGGAGTTTTGGTGTCTGGGGGTGCTCACCCCCTGGCCACAAATTACCAATTCATTACCAACTTTGACCTTTTAGCTTATGGAGTGTATCCTATTCTCCCCTTTGGCTTGTCAAGCCCCATGATCGACACCTCGTGGGCACGCGTCCAAGCCTCCCACTCTCTACAAGGCTATAGTTCCTCCATTTGCCTATCCCCTACCCTTCCCTAGCATCAGCTGCGACCGAAGCTTCTCCTGCCCAGGGTTGTCGCCTTTGTCCACCCCGTGGAGAGCAACACGGTATCCACCAGTGTTATCCACCTGACTGGCCTCCGCTCCTGCGTCCGCCGCTAGCTATTGTTGTCCTTGTTTTGTCTCTGTTCTATACAACTAGAACATCGACCATATTCCCTGGGCATCTATCTTGATCTGCCAGATCTTACTTCCGCTGGGTGGTTGTCGGGTCTCCTCGTTACCCTCAAGTATTAAAACTACCCGCGGGTATGGTGTGTGGTTGACGGCGCTCACCTCGTTTCCTCCGCCGCCACCATAAATAAGTATGGTGTAACTCGATTCCCGCACCAAGCGGAATTTATAACCACAAACATATCTGTTGTTTTTGGCAAACACTAGGGTTAACCATTTTGTGCTGTGTACATTTAATTCTACCGACCGCGGTCCGGGTATTGGTAAATCTGCTATTTTGTTTATGACGATGTTCACACTTTGGACCTTCTAGTAACTCCGATTTACCCGCGTCCCTATTGTTTTGACGATGTATGTTAGATATACTCTTATTGTTGCCGGGATCTTCCGGGCGTTTCCTGGTTCTTAAATGACGTTCTTAAATTAGCATCAGATACTGATAATCAGAATTGTTCATTCTTAAGTCTGTTAAGGAAGACCTTATTCTTAATTAGTTTAGCTTCAGGTGCTAGAATTTCTGAGCTGTCAGCTCTATCTAGAGAACCGAACCATGTTGATTTCCTCCCGTCAGGAGAAGTTCTGTTAGCCCCAGATCTCAAGTTTCTCGCTAAAAATGAAGATCCACGAGATAAGTGGTCCCCATGGAAGGTTGTCCCCTTTCCACAAGACCTGTCATTGTGCCCAGTCTCTACCTTAAAGGCTTATTTAGACAGAACCTCTAATATAACTTCAGGCCCTCTTTTTGTGAGAGAAAGTGGAGGAACTATTTCTCTGAAGGCCATCAGACAACAAATCTTCTACTTTATTAAACAAGCTAACCCAGATTCAGTTCCTAAGGTCCAAGATATCAGGGCGGTGGCCACCTCCACTAATTATTTCCATCATATGAATTTTGACGATCTCAAAAAATATACGGGTTGGAAATCACCTTCGGTGTTCAAACGCCACTACCTCAAATCCCTAGAGGCTCTAAAATTTTCCACAGTGGCGGCAGGAAGCATTGTTCCTTCCTCTGACTGATCTCACTATGCATTCCTAACTGTTCTGTCACTCTCTCTCTCGCCTACCTGCCTCGTTTACTCCCCTACCATCTTCTCTGGGTCAGGCATGCCTCACAGCCTGATTCCTGACCATGTTGCATATTGTCTATTGTTCCTATTTGTTAGTATTTAAGTCAATTATAACCGTGTTCTGATGTTCTGTATATCATGTTTACTTTGGGGCATGGTTCCCCCATCTTGTTATTCTCATGTTATTATAGAGATTTTTGGCTTGGGTAATTAAAACTCACTTTTACTAATTGTTTTATTTCTTTCCATCACAGTAGTTTTCCAAGACCTTCACCAAGCTGGTATGTTTAATTCTCTGTTATAATTTCACCCGGTGACACAGGTCAAAGCCCAGAAAAGGGATTTTGACAAAGGAAAAATCTATTTCTGGGGGAAGACCTGTGTCATCCGGTGACCCGCCACTATTCCTTCTTTTCCCCCCCTGGGTAAAATACCAAGCTTGGGGGGGGTGCTAACCTGGAATGACAATATGGCGGCTGAGTTGTTGGTAGTCGGGGAGCTGGTGCGGGCGTTGTAACAGCACCTCGCTCTGGGGGATTTTGAGATTGGGAATATCTACAGGGCAGAGGCCTGTGGTAGTGACAACACTCACCCTTTCCTATACACAACTCCATTTTATGGAGCTCGCACGGGGGTAGTAACCCCAGCATTGCATATAGCTTTTCTCTGGTATGTTTAGCAATGAATTTACCTAGAAATGTGTGCTAGATGGTAATTTCACCGGGTGACACAGGTCTTCCCCCAGAAATAGATTTTTCCTTTGTCAAAATCCCTTAAGACAACATTCTCATATGAGCATGACAATGCTTAAAGGTTTCTTTGGAACTGTGGAGCATTCATTACCTTCCAAACAGAAATGATGGGTAAAGCTTGTGTGTGCAACTTAATTATATCTTGAACATGAGACCATAACTATTCTTACCATGAAATTGGTTCTGCAAGCCTGTAAAACCAGGAATTAGAAGGGAGAGCTACTTAACCTGAAGTAAGAAGGAAAGTGAACTGGCTATCTGCGATTGCTTAATTGTAGGAGACACCCTTCTCGAGGGACTGGGAACATGGTCAACCTGTAAGGAAGAAGGATGTGAAGAAGCAGCAAGCTTGGAAAATTCCCCTACAGCAACAGATGCAATCAAGGGATTACTTGCAGGTGACTGAATACCCACAAGTACAGACTGAGAGAGAAAACCTTGCATATAAATAGGGGCTTTTATCAACAACGGTTCCTTGATTACAGGTGCACATGAAATACTCATAAATGAAGGATCACTAGCACTTGAATGTTAACTCTTGAATTTCAGGCAAGTGCAGAGAAGAGTGTGACTCTAGTAAACATTGACAGAAGTAACAAGTACATCTACCCTATTCAGCAGACACAACAATTGATATAGCTTTCTCCACGTACAAGGTCTTGTCACCAGCACTGACAATGGCTACAGGCAATATGAGCTCGCATGCATGAGCAAGTGGGGATGAACCTCCATGGAAGTAGCAAAGGTCTCAACCCACATGATAGTGATACTTTCCTTCTATGAGAATAGGGAAGGCTCTGTTCATCCAACTCAATGAAAAAACTAAATCATCTGGCGAATCCTACATATGTTTATGCAAACCATTTTCAGTAGTTTTAAGAGGTGGAAAATAAATAACCCTTCAGTTTTCCTATTTCTGTCCTCCTGTAAGCAGTTGTTGTAGCCAAAAAAGAGGGGTCTCAGCACAGAACTAGATAACATGGAATCAGAGGTACCATTAGGAGACTGCAGCAAGTGCAGTACCTCCATCAAGATGCTAGAGAACACTTACTGTGCATCCTCCTATTCTGCCATTGCCATTGGCCATAAGTTTACAATTTACATACTAGTCAGTTCTTACATACAAACCTGTCTTCTACACCTCAAAGTGTAGATCTTCTTCAATGCCAGATATAAACGGTTGCATTGTTTACCAGAAATTCCAATACATCTTTTCTTAGTCATTATAAAAAGATAAAATAATGTGCTAAACAATGAGAAGCAGTTACACATTTTGTGATTTAAGAAATATGCAAACAAGCATCTGTTTGTGAAAATATACAAACATGGGAAAAAACAAATGGCTTGAAAGCCTTAAACCATTAAAATACTAATGCGAAAATTATATGAAGGCAAAAACTAAGGGTAGCTAATAATAGTAAAAAACAATACTAATCAGAACTGCTGTTCAGAAAGGAAAGGTACAGCTATGCTCTTACGTGATGCGACATGATTGCATAGGATTTTGTTCAAAATCACAAACTGGCAACTACCATGCTCCATATTAATAAATTACTTCAATGCGACAACACGATTATTTCATACAATAAGGCCATAATGTGTTTCTTAAGGGTGAAATCTATCATATATTGCAAAACTGTAAGAAAATATCACTTGTAGCCAAATTCCCAAAAACAGTTACAAAACATTTTCAAAACTTTTGTTCACTCACCACGATAAACTTGACAAAAAGTCATTATTAAACCTCAATTCAATTGTTAAATAAAAAACGAAAAATAATGTCATAACATTAACATTGCTTCCAATGCAACCATAAAATTTGAAATGGTCCTATTTGATTGTTTTTATGCCTCAACGCTGAAAAAATGTAAAAAAGTAAATACAGTATAAAAGTAGAATGCATCCAATGATATCAACGGGTGAGCAGAGTGTTCGTGACACAACCATTAGAGTGACGGTGCAATTTTTAAGCCAGTTAAAAAAACAGGTGTTCCACAGGCCTTGATATTAATGCTAATAGATATTTCGATTAATAGCCATCCTCTCCATATAATTAAAATCATCATCTTTTATCCTTCAAAGAACAAGTAATCTCTACAAATAAATTTTTTGGTTACAGAGATTGCATCTCAGAAGGCTTAGATTATTTTTTAGGCCTATAAATCATTTTGCGACATACATGTAGCTTGAACACAGCCTAAAACTTTAACATTCAAAGAAAACTTATAATTCATATTTCTATTTTGAAAGTGTTGTTATGACCGTTGAGCCTATTAGGTCTACTGCTATAATGCTGCAGAGGTAGTTACGTTGTCCAGCCCCGAGGAGCGTGTTAAGACCCTGTCATTGACGGCACCGCTAACCTTACCACACTGTGCTTTGAGCTAAGCAATGCTAAAAAAAAAATCAGTTCAAATCAAATAGGTTACGAATTATACAATGCATAAAAGGGATCATATTTATATAACCATAGGGAAAGTAGTACTAGCTGTGAATTCGCAAGCTTGTCGACACTACATTGTGTCTAAGATTTTGGACGATACAAAAAGAATCATGTCGCCTCATATATGAGCATAGTTGTACGACTAACTGTGACAGCTACTCCATACCATACACTTACCACATTTACTCCAAGTTTCAATGAAAAAAAACATGAAACCCACTAGGAGGATAATTAAGATAATACCAAAGCAAATTCAAAATTAATGGAAGCATGAGAATGTGAAAATTCTGGGAGCAAACTAAAATGGTGTGCCTTAGCTGACAGACATACTTGGAATGATTTTACCACCACTGGAGAGCAATTTTGGTGGCTAGAAAATGAGCTGGGACACATTTAGGAGTAATGAAAAAAATTCCAAGAGATACAGGGTCCTCCCAAAACTGTTCATTCTGAGCCACATCATATTTGTGCTTAAAGATAACAATCACCCAATAGCTACATCAAACTCTCCTGAATGGTTTCTAGAACAATTACAGGAACCTATTAGTACTAGCTGTTGTTGTAGTTGAGCAAAAAGCTAAGTCTCACTTCTCCACCTTTATGAAAAAGTAGAAGTTCATGATTTGAAGTTAGATGGGATAAAAAAAAAATCCATGAAAAGTACAATTACAATATTTAATACTATATCACTTTATGAAATCTATTGTTCAGATTTTATTTCTTTTTTTATGGTCTGTATATTAATTAGTTTGAGTAATTCTTTTATAATTCTTTTATAAAACTGCTAGGGAATTCCTTGTTTTATGCAGGTTTTTAAATATTTCGTCCATATCATTATAAAATATTTCATTATGTTTAGATATAAACAGTTCTACCAACTGTGTTAACAGAGTATCATGCATATAAAAAGCTTTCTGTTAAAAGACTTATTTTACGCAAATAAAACGTAAGTGGGTAGTGTTTGGCATATCTAATGTCATCAGATTATCATCTGTTTAAAGATCTTTCTGTTAACAGAAAGAAGGGATTTTGACAAAGGAAAAATCTATTTCTGAGGGAGGCCCCGTGTCACCCGGTGAAATTCCATTCTTACACGAATTTCTAGGTATAAATATTGCTAAATATACCAGAGAAAAAAGCTTTCAGGAATGCTGGAGTTACAACCAAACCAAGGTGAGTGAAGGAATCACAACCACAGAGCCACACTCGATAGACATCCCCATGTCAAGATCCCCGGGAAGAGTGAGGGGCTGTACCAGCGCCCACGCTCACCAGCCCGCCACGCGGCGACTCCAGCGCCATCTGAACTCATTCCATTTCTAGCACTTGATTTTGACGCTGCGGTGTTTTGTTTGGCTTGTGTTTTTGGTTTATTTTGCTTCTGTATCATGTCGTCGAGCAGCTTTACAGTATCCAAGTTAAGTTCCATCTTATTGTGGGGTTGTCTTATGAATTGTTGGCTGTCTTAGCCCGTATTTATTAATTATTCGTGGCTTTGTTATGACGCTTGTGGGCGCCCCAGCCAGCCATGTTGTCCATGAGGTTTACCCACTCAGCTTGTTCTGTTTGGGTTTTTCCTGGTCGGCTCATGCCTTATACTTCCCCATAGGTCTCATCCTGGTGGTTTTCTAAGCTGGGTTGTTCGGTTTCTTCTCTAACGATAATGTTTTTGATCCGTACCTTTGGGTTCCCGCATCGGGTTCCCGTCATGTTCCCGCTTAGACGTCTCCCCAGGATGTTTCCTCTTGGACAGTTTAGCTTTATAATTATAATTTTATTATTTTATTATTATTATTATTTGGCTGGTGCTCGACACCATGCTATCTTCTGCCTTGTCTAGTTCCGTGGGGACGTCAGGTTCATCCTGTCGCTTCCTTTAGGGCTATGCACCAACACAAGTATATTTTTTATTTTATTTTATTTTGTTTATTTTCACACACATTTGGTGATTTATTTGGTTAATTATGCTGTAGCCTAGTGTATGTTAGGCTTTTATTGCCCCTTTGACCTCCTGCTCTCCCTTCCCCTGAGTTAGGTTAAGCGAGAGGAGAGGGTCAGCAGGTTGAGGGAGTTTCTGTTGTCGTGCCTTCCTCTGTCCGTTGTTTGGGTGTTGGAGTGAGACCCTACTCTCTTCCCTCTTCCTTACGAAGGGGTTGAAGTTTTTTCCGTGGGTGTGTCTCCTCCACGCGTGTTAGCCCTCCCTTACGTTCGGCTCTGGCTGGTCTTCGACTCGGAAATTTCTCTCCCTGTTGTTCCCTTTTCCCCCCTTTTCCTTCTCCCCCCCCTTTTTCTATTTTGGACCATAGGCTACGTCTATGTGTATAGGTGAGAGTACAGAGGTCTTAGTCATTTTTTCCCCCTTTCCCTTAGGTGTAGGCCATGATTTTGGGTATCATGCAGTTGAGCAGGTGAGCTTCTCCCCAATCTCCTGTTTGCCTCTGCTCTGGCCTACTACCTTCCCTGTCCCACCCCTCCCCCTACCCTGTTTTGGGTCCAGCTTCTCGTCATCTTCTCGTGCGGGTGATGTCGGTGTCCGACTTTCCCTCCGAGTTGTGGATCTTTCTGGTTGAAGGATTCGCTCCCTCCCAGAGCTGGTTCCAGGTGACTCGTTGCTGGGCTCAATGCTTCGTTTACCCGCTCTCCTAGGATTGAGCAGGTTCTCGAACTTCTCAGGGTTTCCTTCTCGGCCTTGTTCTATGTTCGCTCCAGCGTTCGAGATGCTCTAGTTGGGTTGACTGGCGCTTACATCTGCCCCGGTGGATCGTGGTGTTTGACAGCCTCACCCTTCTTTGGTTCTCTACGATAAGGTCCTGAGATTCCCGGTGAGGGTGGTACCGGACTCCGGGGAACGTAGATTTGTATTTATTTTTGTTAACCAATTATGTTACCATCTTATATATGTTATATTTCCCGCGGCTCACCCCGCCTGTGGATTTGTGTGTGTTTATATAATGCCCTGAGCGCTTACCCCCGTCAGATATTCATTATTTTAATTTTTCCGGCGGCTCACCCCGCCGTCGAATAGGTATTTGTTTATTATTATTATTTCATGATGGTCATAGAGTCCGGTGATTTCACCCTGGGTTCCGCCCGTCCTGTTCCCGGCATCCCTCATGTGAAGGTCCCGTTGATTCGGCTCCCTCGTTCCGCCGGTTTACTCCGGCAGTCGGGGGTTTTTTACCCAGCTTACCTTAATTTAAGTTACTTTCTATTAGGCCCATCTCTGACGAGGTTTTTTCATTCCGCCGGAGTACTCCGGTGGTTTACTGAAATACCCTTGCCTGCTTAGTTTAAGTTTCTTAGGAAGGTAAGCTCATTTACTGTTTTCACATACAGACTGTTCGCTGTGAGGAGCCCGGGTGTACCGCCACTCTTCAACAACCCTATGGCCATGTGGTGTGTCAGACCCACGCTGGTTGTGCGGTCCGACTTGATGATTTGATCGTTTGGCACCCGGAGGGCTGCGAGTTGTGCTTTGCTCTTTGCGGGTGCACCCAGGACGAGTCGGTAAGCTGTTTGCTTTACACCCGCATGTTAGTTTCTGCCTTCCATATTGCAATATTTTGTATTTTATTTTATTTAAGGTATTTTCTAGCCTCCCTTTGATTCACCCCCCTTTTTTCAGGCTGACGAGTCCTCCAAGAAGGAGGCTCTTGAGTCCCTCCGCGCTTGGGTGGCTGGGTTTGGGAGAAACGTTCCGTCGGAGAAGCCATACGTCCTCGACGAGAAGTGGAGAGGTCTTCTCTACCCCGGAGCCCGGATCGCTGCGGCCGTACCAGCTGAAGTGGCCACACCTATCATCGAACAGATCCGGGTCGTGACCCAGCCACTCATAGATGAGACCCTCTACGCGGAGGTTTCGGAGCACGTTGCCGCTCTGGACTTGGACCTGGAGCCCATGAATACTGAGCAGGACCAGGTGTAGGTTGAGTTACATGAAAAATTTAATACATCAATTCTGAAAAAAAAACATGAAAGAACAATTATAATCTTAACCCTTTAATGCCGAAGCCCTATTTACAAAAACGTCTCCCGTATGCCGGCGGCTTTCGGTGAGTTAGCGCCCACGGAAAAAAAAGTGTTTTTCAAAAAATCACAGCACGCTTAGTTTTTAAGATTAAGAGTTCATTTTTGGCTCATTTGTTTTGTCATTGCCTGAAGTTTAGTATGCAACCATCAGAAATGAAAAAATATCATTATCATATATAAATATTGGAATATATGACAGCAAAAAAAAAACTCGCATATAATTGTATACAAATCGCGCTGTAAGCAAAACGGTTAAAGCTAATGAGTTAATTTTTCTTTTGTTGTATTGTACACTAAATTGCGATGATTTAGGTATATAACAAATTTTAAAACGATCAAAGCAACACAGAGAAAATATTATCACTCACAAAATGATGCATGAATTCGTAACGTGCGGACGTAAAAAAATGTTTTTTTTCAAAAATTCACCATAAATCGAAATATTGTGCTAGAGACTTCCCGTTTGTTGAAAAATGAAGCTAATTGATTGAATATTACTAGACTGTAAGTGTTTTAGCTTACAATTGCAGTTTGCGACCATTTCGGTCGAGTTAAAGTTGACCGAAAGTCGAATTTTTCTATTTATCGTGATTTATATGGAAATATTTCAAAACTGATAAAAGCTACAACCATGAGTTATTTTCTGTTGCATTGTACATGAAATTGCACACATTTTCATATATAAAACTTTATGTAACGACTAATATAAAGCGGTGCAAATATTACGACAACGAGACGAAAGAATTTCTGAGATGTTCAGCTGAGTTACCGTGCAGACGTAAGGAAAATGTTGTTTTAAAAAATTCACCATAAATCGAAATATTGTGCTAGAGACTTCCAATTTATTGCAAAATGAAGTTAAACGATTGAATATTACTAGAATGTAAGAATTTTAGCTTACAGTTGCGTTTTTTTACCATTTCGGTCGAGTTAAAGTTGACTGAAGGTTGAAATTTTGGCAGTTATTGTGATTTGTGTGAAAATATTTCAAAACTGATAAAAGCTACAACCATGAATTATTTTCTGTTGTATTCTACATGAAATTGCGCACATTTTCATATATAAAAGTTTATGTAACGACTAATGTAAAATGATGCAAACATTACGACAACATGACGAAAGAATTTCTGAGATGTTCGGCCAAGTTACCGCGCACAGACGTAAGGAAAAAATTTTTTTTTTTCAGAAATTCACCATAAATCGAAATATTGTGCTAGAGACTTCCAGTTTGTTGAAAAATGAAGGTACATGATTGAATATTACTAGAATGTAAGAGTTTTAGCTTATAATTGCGTTTTTTTACCATTTCGGTCTAGTTAAAGTTGACCGAAGGTTGAAATTTTGGCAGTTATCATGATTTATATGAAAATATTTCAAAACTGATATAAGCTACACCCATGAGTTATTTTCTGTTGTATTCTACATGAAATTGCGCAAATTTCCATATATAAAACTTTATGTAACGACTAATATAAAACAGTGCAAACATTACGACAACGTGACGAAAGAATTTCTGGCGCGGACGTAAGGAAAATGTTTTTTTTAAAAATTCACCATAAATCGAAATATTGTGCTAGAGACTTCCAATTTATTGCAAAATGAAGTTAAACGACTGAATATTACTAGAATGTAAGAGTTTTAGCTTACAATTGCGTTTTTTTACCATTTTGGTCGAGTCAAAGTTAACCGAAGGTTTAAATTTTGGCAGATATCGTGGTTTATATGAAAATATTTCCAAACTGATAAAAGCTACAACCATGGGTTGTATTTTGCTGTATTGTACATGAAATTGTGCACATTTTCATATATAAAACTTTATGTAACGGCTAATATAGAACAGTGCAAAAATTACGACAAAATGACAAAAGAATTTATGAAATTTTCGGCCGAGTTACCGCCCGTGCGTAAGAAAAAAGTTTTTTTCAAAAATTCACCATAAATCGAAATATTGTGCTAGAGACTTCCAATTTGTTGCAAAATGAAGGTACATGCTTGAATATTACTAGAATGTAAGAGTTTTAGCTTACAATTGCGTTTTTCGACCATTTCGGTCGAGTCAAAGTTGACCGAAGGTTGAAATTTTTTGTAGTCGACGTACGGTACGTCCACTTGGCACCCAACAGACCATTTTAGTCGACGTATGATACGTCCAATAGGCGTTTAAGGGTTAATTTCGTTGAACTGGAATGTTATTTAGCTCGGCTACCAGGCTATGCATTGCCCACATAGTATCCATTAGCAAGTGACTCGTTTGTTTGTTTTATATCAAACCAGCCTTGTGCAGGAACGGGCTCTTGCTCTTGGGCAACCTGTGGCTGAGTAATAAAAACAGTTAGTCTGTTATTATGGTACGAAGAGCAATTGGTTTCCTCTTCTTCTAGAGTTGAAACTCCGGCGCAAACAAATCCCCAGTCCAAGATTGACACAAGTAGTACAAACTCGGACTGTGTCAGCTTCTTCAAGAATTCTGAATGCCCTAGCTTTATGGACTTCATGAAGTTTGCAGCTCAGAAAGACGCTAACATTGATCCTATTAATACACTGTTCATAGAATCAGACAAGAGGGAATCTACTGTCAGACAGTATGACTCAGCAGTTAAAAAGTTAGCATTATTTCTGAGGGAATCTGAAGCTCAGGAAATGACCACGAATCTAGCAATCTCTTTCTTCAGATCATTATTTGAGAAAGGACTGGCCACTAGTACTATTACTACAGCAAAATCTGCTTTAAGAAAAATATTTTTACATGGCTTTAATATTAACCTTACAGACTTATTTTTCATCAATTCCTAAAAACATGCGCTCGTCTTAGACCAGCAACCCATCCTCACACGGTTTCCTGGTTCTTAAATGACGTACTTAAATTGGCACCAGACACTGATAATGAATTATGTACATACTGAGTCTGTTAAGGAAAACGTTATTTCTAGTAAGTCTAGCCTCAGGGGCTAGAATTTCTGAACTGTCTGCTCTCTCTAGAGAACCGAACCATGTTGATTTCCTCCCATCAGGAGAAGTTCTGTTGTCCCTGGATCTCAAGTTTCTAGCAAAGAATGAGGATCCACAAAATAGATGGTCTCCTTGGAAGATTATTCCCTTCCACAGGATCTGTTTTTATGTCCAATTAACGCTTTAAAAGCTTATTTAAATAGAACTTAATAGGAATTCAGGCCCTCTTTTTGTTAGGGGAAAATGGAGGAACCATTTCCTTAAAGGCCATCAGGCAACAAATACTATATTTCATAAAGCAGGCAAACCCGGATTCAGTACCTAGGGTACATGATATTCGGGGTTCGGAACCCACCTCCACTAATTATTTTCATAATATGAATTTTGATGACCTTAAAAGTATACGGGCTGGAAATCACCAACAGTGTTCAAATGCCACTATCTTAAGTCTCTAGAGGCTCTTAAATACTCCACAGTAGCTGCAGGAAGTATTGTTCCCCAGCCCTAGACTAGTTTATGTAACCTTAGTTTATCCTATTGTTTATATTTCTCTCACCTACCTGCCTCGTTTACTTGCCCTGCCTTCTAACCTTTAGGTCAGGCCTGCTTCACAGCCTGACTCTTGGCCGTTTCATGGATATCCTGTTTTAATCTTTTTGTTAGCCTTAAGTGTCTTGGTGTTAGTTATTTTATGATTTAAACTGTGTGCCTTATAATGTTAATTATGTTTTTAATATGAATGTTTTGGGTTATTAAAACACAGTAATTTTCTCATAGTTTTATTTAGCTCCATTAAGGTAATTCTTAGAGGGCTCCACCAAGCTTTTGTATGGCTGATTCTCTGTCACTATTTCACTGGGTGACACAGGTCGAGCCCAGAAAAGGGATTTTGTCAAAGGAAAAATCTATTTCTGGGGGAAGACCTGTGTCACCCAGTGACCCATCCCTGTACTTCCTTTTCCCTCCCGAATGGCATACCAAGCTTGGGAGGTGCTAACTTGGGATGAAGATGGCGGCCAGGGTGGTGGTTGGCTAGGTGCGGGGATGAGGTTTTGAACGGCTCCTCCCCTTTCGGGGTTTTGAGAATGGAGAAATCTATAGGACGAAGATCTGTGGTAGTGGCAACCACTCACCCCTTGTGTATACCGACACCATCTAATGGTGTTCGATCCAGGGGTCGTAACCCTGGCATTATGGTTAGCTTTTTCTCTGGTATATTTAGTAATATTTATACCTAGAAATCAGTGCTAATGGACTATTTCATTGGGTGACACAGGTCGGGCCCAGAAATAAGACTTTTTGATATATCAATGAGGCTTAAGATAATGATGATTTTCTTTAAAACTGACATATAGTCTACAAACAAAAACCTGATAAAAGGATTTCTGTTCAAAATTCTCTTTTAAACCATAAATTTTATCCAACAAAACTCCAACTGAATCTCAAAGCACCTTTGTGAACTACAGTCAGTTGAAAATGAGATTTCTTTTCAATTTCTGCATTACATAATAATTACCATTTACAGAAAACAGAGTTTGCAACTGACGACTAATAGGAAAATTAGTCAACTTGGTCACACATCATTATTATGGCAGAGTTTAATAAGACTACTTAATATAATGTTATAATATAATCTCTTAGGGCTTGCCTAAAGATTTCTCCATATAAGAGACTTGAAAACTAAACAAGAAGATATAAAGAAATCTGACTTCTTAGCAAGAAGGGAGCAAAGGGAATACAAAAACAGTAAAAGGAGGAAAGGAATCCTGCTTGGGGCAAGGGGGCATTGGAAAGAGTCATGCACTATCTATAGTGTACCACTCAAGACAAATTGTTAGTACCCAATACAGGGATTTTCTCCACAAATATACTAATTAAAATACAAACTACCACTGTTACCTACCTTGCAACCATCCTAGCACCTTCCACACTCTTTGTTTCCCGTACAATCCTGACAGCTTCCTCGGGTGAATTCAAGTTGTGGAGAAGTAGACAAATCACAGATTCATAGTCGTGAGCAGATTCATAGTAAGTTGCTGCCTCGCGATAATGCCCCTCAGCTTCCTTTGCCTTTGCATACTGAATGAAAGAATGAGTGAGCTGAGAACACAAAAGTAAAAATAGAAGAGCTACAAGTGAGTTGGTATCAGAACTGAAAAATTAACGATTTCACACACTGAAAGAATTTTCTTTTAACTTGAGAAGTAATTTAGAAACTTTAAAAAACTGCAGTGCAAAGGCAATTTAATCAATATTGTATATCAGGGGAAAAGCATCCCACAATTGCTTGCTATCTTGCATAAAAAACCTTTCAGTTTAATGTCAGCAGGATTTCAGTAAACTTCAAAAGGTAGGTGTGAAAACCACTGCAATTCATAACTGACACAGTAACAACAAATATATGAAAACTCTACGATTATTCGCTAAAAATACACATATTCTTGATATATCAAGAGAATGGAATCTATTCTATACAACACACCTCCAAACCCCAAACAAAAGAAAGAATGAGCATAATGAAAATAGAACTATGGGCAACTTTAACATAAATTGATTTTTTTATCCATTCATTTTCTTATAAACATATTACAATACATATGGTATATACCATTATACAGTGCCTCATTTTAGCATTCATTTGTTCCACATGCCAAGTAACACAAATTTGTGAGCTTGTTTAAGCATTTACGAAAACTACTGAAAAATGGTTCTATAATTAAAACTTAACATAATAGAAGTGTTGCACTCCAACTGAAAAACTAATAAGGGTGATTATGTAATTTATATGAGACTACGTACTGCCAATAAGAATCCATCTTATCACAGCTGCACTTCACTGATTCTACAATAATCAACGGATTTTCAGTTCAGTCAAAGGGGCTGGGAGATTGGCATATAGTTTGTACTTACAAAACAAAATCATAATTCTGTTTTGTATAGTACATCCATTCAGTGAAGAAACCTCTTACTTTACTTACGCCAAATATCTAATTAGCACGGAAGCAATTAGAGTAATTTTCAATACATATAACCTGCACTCAAAACTTCACTGGGTCAACGATTCTTAACACACAAGACAAATCTGGCTCTTCCAGGATAACTTACTGATTCAAACTGAAGTTGCTCTAAAAGAAGCAAAAAAGTAGTTTCAAGCAAATGGCCTAAATGTTAATACCTACAAATGTAACAATACTTTTTTATGAAACACCCATCAGTCCATCACAAATGGTAAAAAAGCTTAGTGTAAATCAATGTGTTATTTGATGACCACATCAGCCACGCAACAAAAAAAGTAAATGGTGTATTATTCTTTCTCAACGGCATAAAAGATAGCTTAGTTAAACATCACGCCTAACAATAACAGAGTCGTTGGCCTTGAGGAGCATAATTAACCACTGCAGCAGAATCTGGGGAATGACAACTCAAGAACAAATGGACCGGGTTCAGGAAGCTCAACATTTCTCGGCTAAAATAGCTTATGGAGGGGCTAGAAAATTACACCACTTTTGAAAGAGTTTAGAGTGGATGAATACTGAAACTGAAATAACTTTTGACCTTGTTTGTTTCCTTATGAAATTTACAATCGTTTACTTTCTGAATTCCCCACTGTGGGCGATGCACAAGAAAGGCTTACTCGCCGAGCGAACGACATCTTAGTAAGACCAACAACTACTGACATGGAAGCTAAAGCAATATCGATTAAGGGGCCGAGGGTCTGGAACAACAACCCAACTAATATTAAGACTGCACCTTCAACCAAGGTTTTCAAAAAGAAATTAAAATCATATTTTCTCGAAAATAAATAATAGTATAGGGAAATAAATAGAAACTTAATGATAAGTGGCTCGCTTTCTTCTTGAGCTTTTAGCGTCTTGGTTGAAAGTTTTTGTTTCCAGTTTCACTATGTTGGACTTTTATTGAATGTGAGATTTTATTCTGAAAGTGTGTTTTGCATGTTAAATCAGCCATAATTGGGGATCTTAACTACTGAAGATGAAGCTAATTTGGTATTCGGTCGATATACTAAGTCATGTACTATCCTTCAAGTTTTTACAATGGATGTGCTTTTAACAGTCATTTCATTTTTATGCAGTAATGCGAGGTCCATACAGTTGAGGTGCCAATATCTTCTTTCCTGTTAAAGTACACTGAAGAGATCTCAAGAGTTATGTCGAAACACACGACTAGTGGCCCAAGACTCACTACGCTACTATTTTAATTGTATTTATATGAACTTTGTAAGTTCTCATATATTCTGACACACTACGTACATGACCAAGAAACTGAATTGTGCATCATCTCAGCACCTACAGCACAACCTAGAAACTTCTGGAAATCTTTTGAACAAACAGTTGCTTGGAAAATCATAACTGACATAATTTTAATACAACTAAATATATCAAAAGTAAACATCTTACTAAACACGCATATTACTCAATAATGTGCATATTTATAAAAATAACATGTGCAATTAAAATTCTACAGTATTGCAGCAATAATTCTAACTAAAACAAAATCATACTTTTCTCTGTTACTTTACCCACACAGAAAACAGAACTAGGAGGAATTACAGTAATCTCTCAATTTTCTGGATAAGTGGAGCCAAGGCCCTGTTGGATATGGGCGAAATCTGGATAAGGGCAAGCGACTACACTATCAAAAAACAGGTTTGAAGTAGAAAAAACCTATTTTTGGTAGTTGTTGTTGAGTCCTCAAAACCCACCTACTTCTCGGCTAAAATAGCCCACCCACTTCTCTCACGAAAAGGCATGGGATTTGGGCGAAGGATCATCCTGCACTGACTAACAGAAAGTAGTGGCTTCCTTGGTCTCTTGCCAGTCTGTTTGTCAGCAATATGGCGGACTGCACATGTGCAAAAATCTCATCCTCTTCTAGTAGGTTTGACAAAGGAAATAACCTGGGTACAGCTTCGCTGTAGGATAAGGGACAAAGCCCTATTATCTTTAAGTTCATTACATACTCCATCAGGCATTAAGAGTTTTTATCATTATGACACAATACCTGGCCAAGAGACTGACTAAAAGAGAATTCTTCGACATCAGTTTGGTCACCATGGAGCTCTGACAGACCCATGGAAGGTAATTCCTTGAAGACTCAACAGCGACTAACAAACAGGTTTTTCCTACATCAAAACCTGATTTTTGACAAAGGTCCCAGGAGATTTGTAGAGGTTCCAATGAGTTTCACTGAGCTGGACACACCATTAGATGTTACACTGCACCTGCTGTCTACATATAAAATGCCATTATAGTACCACCAAGAACATCTGAGAGAAAGCATTGAAAAATCAAAGCAGACATCCAGGAGCCATACATACTATCTCCCATATGAATCTCAAATCTGGAAGCATATAAGTACTGTACATTATTTAGAAGTAAACTTCACTCAAAGTCTACAAAGAAAGCATTTGCTTACCTACCATCCAGCTACAAAGAAAGAGAGGTCACCTTGTGAGATGGATTTATGTACAACATTAAAACAATAGATCACGATACATGTAACATAGTTAAATCAAAGTTGACATTATATTTTAGCTTATCTTTTCAGCTGCAATGGGATGAGATTGATGTAACATTTTCCCAAATTAACCAATCCATTTCACTCTTTAGCAAACAACAAAACTAAGATAACATGAAAGTTAGGCTGATATGGTATATGTAATGAAAATATTTTGAAGGTAACCACAGAGTAAAAAGCACCTTGGATTTAACCTTGGATTTAATATCCATATTAGCAGAATAAGACCTGTTTTGTAATTTCACACAAGCTCATGCAACATTTTACACCACACAATAAAAGCATACACAATGAAGGTAGCTCAGGTTAAAAGTCACCAAACTGACCAATCCTAAGATCATATTCAAATCTATGGTATACCATATCAAAACTGAATCATCTCCCCCAACCACAGACCACAAAAGTGACATGTTATTTATTGAACATATATTGTTAAACAATTAAAATTATTTTAGGAACAACCATTTTATTACTTGAAGTTACAGCAAATAAAAAAGGAAGTGTTCTCAACCAAATATACAGTAAGTTATATCTTAATTCTAAATTACTAAAAAAAAAAAAAAAGCCAAGCCTAACAACAAACATTACACTGATAAAAAATAAAAATGCACATGTCTAATACAATAGCATAACTACACACCATCAGTAATACTAATAAACAAAATACTTACTTGCAAGTGCATCTTGGGAGAATTGATGTGTACTAACAGTTGTCCAACTTTTGTCCAGTTCTTGAGACGAATGTAGAGACTGGCAGCTTTTTCATGGAAATTTCCACTTTCATATAGCACTGCTGCCTCAGCATATTGCTATAAAAGCAACATTAAAAAGTATCAGTTAAGCTTTTTTGGTTATATTGCAAAGCTTTCTAGAATATAATCAACTCACTCTGAAAATTACATGTACCATGAAATATGAGAATTTTCATGATAAAATTAATTTAGATAATTACCGACTGTTGAAGTTAGCTTCTGTCTTCGCACCATTAGGTGTGATCAGTAATCAAAATAAAATAACACTTGGCTAACCAACTACAACTGTCTCTGTAATCACCTGTTTCCCACCAGGTGGCGTTGCAACGTTTACGTTCCTGTCAGAATTCTTCATGGCCACCCACTAAGATGTGGGGAGGCTGGGTGGGTTTTCCATTAATAGCAGTTAAGTATCCAAATAATTTTATCATGAAAATTCTCATTATTTGGAATGAATCTTGCCTACTGTTAAAGTCAGCTGACTACCATATTGCTATGCATGAGGAAGGTGGGTTAGTGCGGTCAGAGAAACAATGTTCAGCCAAGCAAACTAAAAGCTTTATAATGAGGTGAAAAAAGTTTCTCAACATTTCTGCTTTTGTGTGATCCTTACTGGCAAGTACTTTCGCCAGAGGCTGGAACCACAACAGGGTGTAAGGCCCTTGTAGCGAGACTTGTCAGGGGATCCTTACAGGGAAAAAATGGCTATCTCAGAGCACTAGTGACTCCTGTGCTTGAGTCGAAAGCCCATAACTGACAATGCAAAACTAAAGACAACTATCACCTTCATACATGAAGGTGCGCTCTATACACAAAATGTGTACCTTCACGTTCTCAAAATTCAATAACAGGATTTCCTAACGACTAACGATAAGATAGAAAGCAAGTTACTATCATATTTGATTCAGGAGAAAGCGTCCCCACCACAACAACAGGACTAGGGGTTTACACGTCATGCTAAATTCAACATTTCACAAATATGAGTCAACAAACTACATCTCCCTGAGCTTCATGACAACCTCCTTTGGTGAAAGGTTTTAAAGGAAGTAAAGATGTGTTTACAGTAAATCAAGCCATGTGAGGAGGACCTCCACTTTTACACACTACTTTTTCACGCTTCACTTAAACTTTGTTGTGGATTTTTGTGGGCATATCTTTCAAATTTAAGTGGGAACTATCACCAATTCACGAATTTTTCTATGGAACGTATCTCTAAAATTATCACTAATTCACTTTTTTTGCAGAGCAACACTGTATTTTTTTTATTAAACAATATAAGTAAAAAGCCACAATAATGTATAAGAGAGACTGTATTTTTCCGAAATACACACAAGGTTAAAAAAGGGGAGCTTTTGACAGTTTGGACAACGGTCCTCTTCAACCAACTGAATAAAAATACGTACATGTATTTCTTAAGAAGATTTTTGACGAATTTTTTTTTTTTTTCTTGTAACAGTCCAGGAGACCATTATTGTGGCTTTTTGCTTATTATTTCCAGTCACCATAGATTAAAGGATATGTTTACTGAGAGAGAGATCAAGAGAGAACTAAGATGTTTACATCAAAGTCTAAGCACAGTGTAAATGGATTTTGTAAGTGAAATAACGTTTTACATCATAGTTAAGTACAGTAACTAGTTGGGGAAGAGACTTGACAGAAACGGTTAAACTATGGCTAAGGAGGAGAGGATGAATGTGTTGCCAACGTTACTTTGAAATTATATTTTAAATATTTTCATGTTGATTAGAGATGAAACATCAACAGTAACAAAATAATCTCTTGTGTACTGTTACAATATGTGTGATAATCATAGTCAACTAAACTTGTAATGAAATACCAAAAAATATGGCAGCGCGTACATACGTATGCATTTATTTTCATGTTTTTCTGAGTCCAGCCCCGTGTCAGCCGGTGAAATTCCATACTAACACGAATTTCTAGGTATAAAATGTTAGATATACCAGAGAAAAAAAGAGCTTTCAGGAATGCTGGGGTTACTACCCCAAGATCGAGCGTCTTCCACAATGGAGACGTCGGTATAACCAAGGGTGAGTGAAAGGATCACAACCACAGAGCCACACTCGATAGACATCCCCATGACAAAACCCTCGGAAGAGTGGTGGGCCATTCCAGCCCCACGCTCATCCGCCCGCCAGGCCGGCGACTCCAGTGCCATCTACACTCATTCCATTTTCTAGCACGTGATCTTCGTCACTCAGAATTTTGTGCTTTTGGTTTTTTGAGTGTTTTCTGCCGTTCTCAGCATGTCTTCAAGCAGCTTTAACATCTCTAAGTTAAGTACCATCTTATTGTGGGATTTTTATGATAAGTGTGGCTGAATCAGTCCGTATTTTCATATTATATGGGATTGTTGTTATGACGCCACGGCGTCCCCCAGCCAGCCATGTCGACCGTGAGATTTTCCCTTCCAGCTTATTCTGTTTGGGCTGTCTCCTTGTCGTTATATTACTTATCATTTTTCCCCCTGGATCTCATCCTGGCGGTGTTTCCTGGGCGGGTTTTTTATCGGTGTTTCATTTATGTATTACTGATCCTCATGTCGGGTTCCCTCTATAGGGTTCCCGTCATTTCCCACTTAGGATTCTCCCTCCGGGATGGGTTCCCATGATGGAGTTAACTTATTTATCATTATCATCAATTAGTTGTGCTGGTGCTATATGTATTTTGTTGCCTTCAATTCATGTGGGGTAGCGTCAGCTTGATTGTCTGGCCGCTCCTCGGGGCTAGGCTACGCACCTTGCACAAGCACATTATTCTTGGGTTATGTATATTATGTATATTTGTGATGGTGATTTATTGGGTATTTGTTGTGTGAGTCTCTCCCCTTGCCTTTCATGCCCGATAGGCTCGTATTTGCTTCCTTGACCTCCCGCCCCTCCTCAGTAGGTTAGGTGTGGGTGGACCCTCAGGTTGAGGGAGTTTTGTTGCTGTTTCTCCCATGGGCCGTTGTTTGGGTGGTAGAGTGAGACCCCTTTGTCCTCCCCTTTTCATCACGGGGGGTAGAGTTTTTGTTGGGTGTGTCTCCTCTAGGCTGTTATAGCCTTACCCCCTTTCTTTCGGCCCTGGTTGTACTTCATCACGGAAATTTCTCTCCCTGTTATTTCCTCCCCACCCTTCCCTTGTCCCTCCCCTGTTAGCCTAGGCTATGCCTAGGCACGGCGCTGACCTAGGCTATGACTAGGTGGAGTCAGGCGTGTTGAGGCCTTGGTCACTATCCCTTTCCTCCTTGGGGTAGGCTTGTCCTGCCATCGCTAGTATTATTTTACTTGGCGTGGTGCATGATTGCAGTCGAGCCGGGTGAAGTTTTTTCCCTGTCTCCTGTTTTCGCCTGACTTAGCCTACTCTCATCCCTACTCCACCAACCCTCCTCCCCTCCCCATCTCAGGCCAGCTCTTGCCTATTCTCATGCGGGTGACGCTAGATGGCGTTTTTCTCGAGTTGGGGGCTTTCCCTGGTGGAGGGATTCGTTCCTCCCAGAGCAAGTCCCGGTGACTGCGCTTGTTTTGATGTTTCGTTTACCTGCTCTCCTAGGATCGAGCGGGTTTCGAACATTCTTTCTTCCGTTCTCGACCTCTCTCCGTTTGATTTGCCTTAGTTGGGTTGACTGGCGCCTACTCTGGCTTTTATTATACTTGGCCTTGCAATGACGGTTGCCTCACCCACCTATAGTTTTTCTGGCGGGGAGGTTCGGGCTCCGGGGGGAGGGATGCCTCTGGTCTCCGGATAACGATTCTTTACCTTGTTACCTACCCCGTTACCATCACTTGTATTTTATATATATATATATCCGCTGGCGGAGCGAGCTCCTCTCTCCGCCACTACACATATATTCATTAGTATTATATGTTTTCTTTTTACGTGTCCGGTGTTCTGCCCTGGGGTTCCGCCGTCTTTATTGCTGGCAGCCCTTGTGGTAGGGCCCTGTTGACTCAGCTCTCCCGTTCCGCCGGAGTATCCCGGTGACTGGGAGGCAGCTTGCCTACCACTCTGTTTAATTTATGGTTTGGTGGACCCGTCTCTGACGAGGGGTTTTTCTTCCCGCCGGAGTCCTCCGGTAGTAGGTCGAAATACCGTGGCCTACCTGCTTTAGGTTGCTTAGAGTGGTAGGTTCATGTACTTTTTTACACTTACAGACTGTTCGTTGTGAGGAGCCAGGGTGCACCGCTTCCCTCCAGCAACCCTACGGGCACGTGGTGTGCCGGACCCACGCTGGCTGTGCGGTCCGGCTGGACGACCTTATCGTTTGGCACCCTGATGGCTGTGAGGTCTGCTTCGCCTTGTGTGGTAGCATCCAGGACGAGTCGGTAAGATATTGCTTCCCGTTCCTTACGTCTCTTCAGTCTAATAAGTGCTTATATTGTATTCGTGGCTTTTATATTTCAGTATCTAGCCCTAATTGCCTGCTCTCTTCCAGGCGGACGAGTCCTCTAAGAAGACATCCCTTGAGTCTCTCCGCGCCTGGGTGGCTGGGTTCGGAAGGAATGTACCGTCGGGGAAGCCTTACGTCCTTGACGCTAAATTGCGTGACTTGCTCTACCCCGGCGCCCGGGTTGCTGCTGCTGTTCCAGAGGAGTTGGCCACCCCCATCATCCAGCAGATCCGGGACGCGACCCAGCCACCCCAAGAGGACATCCTATACGCGGAGGTTTCGGAGGACGTCGCCGCCTTGGACTTGGACCTGGAGCCTATGAACACGGAGCCGGACCAAGTGGTAGGTAGCGAGGTAAGTGAGGTTGCGGGGGTGGGTGCCCTATTTGATTCCCCATCATCCTCTGCATCTTCATTTTCAGGGTTTGGCAAGTCTTCCATCTTGGGTGACAGGGCTCCATCAGCTGTCCCCAAGTTGAAGCTGAAGACTTCATGGAAGGCGAAGGGCTTCAAGTCCTCGTCTTCCAGGAAAGCATCTCCTTTCCCCCTGTCGAAGGCTAAGGTCTCCGTACCTGTAGCCTCCGGGAGCAAACCTGGAACCTCGGGCAAAGGCGCGAGTAAGAGGGCACCAAGACCAAGCCCTCCTCGCCAGCCTGCCTTTGACCCTGAGGCGTTTGCGAACTCTCTTCTGGAGAGGTTCTCGGCGGAGGTCGAGTCTAAGCTTTCCAAAATATCGGAGAAGTTTCAAAGCCATGATAATCTACTGGCGGGTATGGCTCGCTCGGCGGAGCCGACCCACAGTATGAGATCCCGACACGGCTGATCTCCCTCCCTTCGATGTTGGGAACCCTTGGCGTTTTGCTCTTCGTGCCATTCGGCACAAAGACACCTTTGACGATTGAAGGTCTTGGCACAAGACGTCTGGAGGAGCTGGAGTTTTTCCCTCCCGATCTCCTGCCCCCTTACCCAGGCTTCGTTAGGCTGACGGAGGAAGCCTGGGTACGCTCGGACAAGGTCCCTAGAGAGACAGTGATCTTTCCTAGGGACCAGGCTCAGTCTACTCTCCTGCGCACTCTTACGGAGTGGCAGGCAGAGAATACCAAGCTTACACCTTTCAAGGGCAACTACACTATGTTTGCCCTAGGTGATAAGTTGCCCACTCCCTGCATCAACAAAGTGGCTCTGGCTACGGCTCGAGCCTGCTTTGAAGGTAACCCTTTGCCTCAATTAAGGGAGACAGACTCCACATCCCTGGTATTCCCAGGAGGTGAGGAGTTTTGGAAAGACGCCCCATCTTCTTTTACTGTGGGAAAGTTGGATGCCCACTGTGCGTCTCTCACAATTCAGTGAGCAGCTTCCTAAGCTCCCGGAAGCTCTGCTAAAGGCAGAATTTGAGGCCCGGACTAGATTAGGCCGGTCCTAAAACTCCGCTCTGCCTGTCAGAAGCAACTGCCGTCTCCTGCGCAGAAGAGCCAAATTCTTCCAGGTTCTGGCTAAATCCCTGTTAGCAGGGTTTCAGTCAGACCTGTATGATTTTATGGTGGCTAAACTGGAGTGTAGGAAGTTCATCTTTGCTGAGGCCACCATTTGTCATGAGCCTAACAAGCTCATGAAGAGCTCTATCTGGGGCGCTAACCTCTTCCCAGATGAAGACGTCTCCAGTGTGCTGAGCGAGGCTACTAGAGCCAACCAGAGTCTTCGCTCTCATTGGGGTATCTCCGCTTACAAGCGGAAGACCCCAGAATCTGTGGCTCCCAGACCAAGTCTGGTAAACGCTTCAGGAGAATAAGAGACCTCATCACCAGACGGTTCAGTCCAAGCTGTCCCAGGTCTCGGCAGTGGCCCAGCCCTCCACCTCTAAGGCTCATCCCCAACAGTATGTGCTGGTCCAACCAGCCCAATCCCTTGCTGCACCCTCGTACGTCTCCTCACCGGCGTACAACCCCACCTATGAGGGCCGTGGGTTCTTTCACGGCCTTAATAGGAGTGCAAGGGGGGGAAGAGGTCGGGCCCCTTACAGAGGCAAATTATATATATATATATATATATATATATATATATATATATATATATAAATATATATACCGGGTGTTTCAAAATTAGAGGGGCCCCCCCTCCACAGAACGAATGGAAAGTTATGAAGTTTTCTGCTATAGCCTATCTCCAAGTATATATATATAATATATATACATATATATATTTATATATATATATATATATTATATATATATACATATATATATATATATATATATATATATATATATATATATATATATATATATATATATATGTGTACTGTACATCAAACGGGAAGACAGAATACTTTGATTGAGCCATTTGATTACATGTTTATTCAACGTTTTCATAATGCATGATTACATCATCAGGGGTTCTAGGAATTAAAAACAAAAACACTGACAATAAAATTACAGAAAAAAAATTGCAAAGGCAAAGTCAGAACATAAAAAAATGACAGCTCGACTTAAAAGGAAACTTTTTCACAAAGGACAGGAACAGGTAAAATACAGAGAAATTAATTAAAACAAATAGAATATATAAAAGACAAGTAAAAAAAATTATATTTAAAATATTTATGTTTTAAAACACTAAAATTTAAAATCACATTAAGAAAAAAAATAAAACATTATCATTATGACAGGTATAAAGGACCAGCCGAAGTCTGAGTGTTCAACTGAACAAGCTGTTTTATCATAAGAGACTCGAGTATTGGTAGTTCCAGTTGGCTAGAAGCTCGTCCAATTATGTAGAAATCTTTGTTTTCAATGGGGGTTTTACAAAATTTTGCATGACTTCTGATGTTGGAGTGTTCGGGGTTGGAGATTTTTAACGCTGTACGGAAACTTATGTGAGTCTATGCGTACTTTTAGATGTCTCCGAGTGGATCCCACATAAATTCCCAAGTTACACTTGGGGCAGGAATACTTTTACACCACTCCAGAGGACATCGTAGCACAAAGCCAAACTAAGTGTATTAGCAAAGTTAATGTAAGAAATGAATTATAGTTATAGACCTGTATTTCCCGCCTAAGGCTTGTAAAGTTTATAGCCAGATATTCTGACATGAAGTCCAAAGAATATACGTCTGAAAAGGTGTATGAGGCATATTTTTTCTCATTTAAGCTTAACCCAGTAGAAGACTGTAAAATCACAGATGTCAAGGAAACAGAATATCTATAGGCAAGTTAATTTACCTTTAAATTAGGAAGAATCCTACCACTGCCACCAAAAATTTGTAGAGGGGAAGTGCATGCAAAATTTCTTGTGAACTGTCTGTTATACTGCTTGCTTGCACTTCTGTAGGAACAAGTTGCTCGATATTTAACTATGCTGGAACTTCACTTATCGTGCTCAGATGTCGGCTATCTTCAATATTTCATAAGTTCTTCTTCATTAATGTTGGTTAAATGAAATTTATTTCCAATACATTTATTTAGTCTTTAAACTGTATAACTTCTTCAATCTTTCAATGGGTAGCAATGACCGTAGTCTTATCTTAAAGGGCACATCAGAAATTCGTGGACTTAGAATTTTGCCTGCATTTCATGGGCACTCCGGAAATTTTATATGTTCACCAGTCTGTTCGAAGCTTTCACAGTCACCTCTCTCACATATCCAGCACTCCCTGCCCTGATGCCTTTTCTAACGATTCCTCCAGAGCTCCATATATATGGGCATGGGTTCGATGCCCAAATCTGGTATACCTTTTCCTTGCTTCGGCCCAGATGGGCTTCCCTTTTCCATTAATGTTTCACGCTTAATTGTCTATGCAATTCGCTCAACGGTTGTTATTGAGTTAACGTTATGGTGTGCGAGAGGTCACTGGGCGAGGTCAAGATCTAAATTAGTTCATCTTTTTGCCCAGCTCACTACAGGTAAACACTTTTAGTACCTGGCGACGAACGGTTAAACTCGGCATCTGTTATACTTAGTTTTTGTTAACGTCTTTTCTGTTTTTGCTCTCTCTGTCTTTATCAGTGATTTTCTGTATGCCCTTGTGCGTACATCAAGGTATTTAGTTTATTCAATTATAGACTCGTTTCTATTATATATATATGTATATATATATATATATATATATATATATATATATATATATATATATATATATATATATGTATATATAACAGTAGAACTCAGTCCTACGCTTAATTGCCCAGAAGAAGTTGCTCTAGATCTGATTTTGTCAAATTCTGAGTTAATTTCTCCCCATAAGAAATAACTGGTGACCACAAGTCATTACCCCAACCTTGCCTTATACAAAAACTTTACACAAATTACAATTAAATAAGTTCAGAGTTGAATAACTTTACTGTAATTTGTGAAGCACTTTTTTACATTTTTAAATGCTTACTGTATCATAAAACTGAGCTTTTCATAGCTGTATTAGTAGCTCAGTGGTCTACCAGAATGTACTGCAACAGGTACACATGAAATAATGGGGGTGGTGTATCGCGTACTAATTACATAAACATTCAATACTTATGGTAAATTTCATACAGTCTACTGGAATAGTGTACAAAATCACTGTAAAACATCTTTCAGTAAATATTTACTGAAAGATGTTTTACAGTGATTACTGAAAGATGTTTTACAGTGATTACTGAAAGATGTTTTACAGTGATTTTGTACACTATTCCAGTAGACTCTATGAAATTACCATAAGTATTGAATGTGTATGTAATTAGTACTCATGATACACCACCAGGGTAAATACTGTGGTTTGTTTATATCTGCCACAAGCTGCCAAATTCTGACATAATTTAGAAATTTTTCATTTTATGATAACAGACATACAGTAATTCGGCTTATAAATACTGTATTATTAATTTAATGTGATAATTCGGCTTGTTTTTCAACAGCAGCAGCATAAACGTGTGGGCTTTAAATGCTTTAAATAAGCATGGGAAGAACGCCACCAACAACGCCAACTAGCGGCAGCCGCCCGAAACTCTTTTTTCTACGAACATCATATGATTCATCTGGTCGGATTCCAGTTTGTTGTTTGAGCTTCGACGCAAAATTTACTCAACATTTCGTGTTGAAATCCGATTATGTCGAGTTCTAGTACAGTCGAGGACCGGGGTTCTACTGTACATATATATATATATATATATATATATATATATATATATATATATATATATATATATATATATATATATATATATATATATATATCAGAAAGTTATAAACGCTCTATTTAAGTATATGCTCATATATGCTGTCGGTGTTGATATTGTCATCGCTCGCGATAGAATAGATGACACTAATAATGTCGTGTCATTAAAGAGAGGTTATGCGAATATTTCCTTATCAACGATTCGCTTACTGCAGTTTATGCTGGGAGATTTGATAATTGTTCACCTTCGCTGGACGTGTAGTGTGCTTGCCCACGGTTAAATATTGTTGACTATCACATCATCGCGAAATTACAGCGTTAATCAGAGTTACAAACGCCCTTAATATTCAATTACTTACCGAAGTAATATATTACATATGTTGTCAAGGGGAATTTTTAGCTGATACGTTCAGTCTTCGCGGGATCGAATTGCTTAGGAATCAGACAGCGACAGCCACTAATAAATGTCACGCAGAGGTTTATATGGTCAAGGCACTGTCAGTTTAATCAGGGTGAAGCAAGCACGACATCACTCACCTTCAAAATATGTTGATCGCGTAGCATTTAACGTGAGTTATACAGAATACAGATCATCGCGATATCAGAGTAGCAGCATAATTACTTATTATATTATATATGTTACCGAAGGGGAATTTCTTATAACCTCTCTTGTGGCCGTAATTGGTTAGTGTGTCACTGTAGTCCTGATTCCTCGTCCGTCGCTGGTTCGATCCTTACTCGGACTGCGGACTTATTATCAACTAAAAATTTCTTCGTAACATATATGAAAAACAGGTTATCTTCCAAGGTAGAGGAATTGATATTAAAGGACGTTTGTAGCTTTCTGATTGTATGAATCACGGTGATGTGATAAATATCATATTATGCTACGCGCGACAAACGCACTACACGGTCAACATGGCAGAGGTGGGTGGATATCGTCTCCAAACGCAAAACACCTGAGTTCGACGGGTGGGTTGATGGGAGATGGTATTCACTTATAACCTCTCTTGTGGCCGACTGGTTAGTGTGTCACTGTAGTCCTGATTCCTCGTCCGTCGCTGGTTCGATCCCACGGGACGGTGGACTTATTATCAACTAAAAATTCCCCTTCGGTAACATATATGAAAATATATTACTTCCGAGGTAGAGTGAATTGGATATTAAAGGACGTTTGTAGCTTTCTGATTGTATATGAATCACGGTGATGTGATAAATAGTCATAATATGGCTACGTGCGACAAACGCACTACAAGGTCAACATGGCAGAGGTGGGTGGATATCGTCTCCAAACGCAAAACACCTGAGTTCGACGGGTGGGTTGATGGGAGATGGTATTCACTTATACCTCTCTTGTGGCCGACTGGTTAGTGTGTCACTGTAGTCCTGATTCCTCGTCCACGCTGGAGTCCGATCCCACGGACGGTGGACTTATTATCAACTAAAATTCCTCTTCGCAACATATATGAAAATATATTACTTCCGAGGTAGAGGAATTGGATATTAAAGGACGCTTGTAGCTTGATTGTATATGAATCACGGTGATGTGATAAATAGTCATAATATGGCTACGCGGGGCGCATACAAACGCACTACACGGTCAACATGGTATGGCATATCGCCTCCAAACGCAAAACACCTGAGTTCACTGTAGTTGATGGAGATGGTATGCTCACTTATAACCTCTTGTGGCCGACTGGTTAGTGTGTCATCAGTCCTGATTCCTCGTCCGTCGCTGGTTCGATCTCACGTGGGACGGTGGACTTATTATCAACTAAAATTCCTTCGTAACATATATGAAAATATATTACTCCGGTGTAGAGTGAATTGGATATTAAAGGACGTTTGTAGCTTTCTGATTGTATGAATCACGGTGATGTGATAAATAGTCATAATATGGCTACGCGGCGCATAAACGCACTACACGGTCAACATGGCAGAGGTGGGTGGATATCGCTCCAAACGCAAAACACCTGAGTTCGACGGGTGGGTTGATGAGATGCAGATTCACTTATAACCTCTGTGGCTTCACTGGTTAGTGTGTCAGTCTGATTCCGTCATTGTCTGATCCCGACGTGTGTGGGGACTTATTATCAACTAAAATTCCTTCGGTAACATATATGAAAATATATTACTCCGAGGTAGAGTGAATTGATATTAAAGGACGTTTGTAGCTTTGATTGTATATGAATCACGGTGATGTGATAAATAGTCATAATATGGCTACGTGCGACAAACGCACTACACGGTCAACATGGCAGAGGTGGGTGGATATCGTCTCCAAACGCAAAACACCTGAGTTCGACGGGTGGGTTGATGGGAGATGGTATTCACTTATAACCTCTCTTGTGGCCGACTGGTTAGTGTGTCACTGTAGTCCTGATTCCTCGTCCGTCGCTGGTTCGATCCTAATGGACGGTGGACTTATTATCAACTAAAATTCCCTTCTCGGGTAACATATATGAAAATATATTACTTCCGAGGTAGAGTGAATTGGATATTAAAGGACGCTTGTAGCTGATTGTATATGAATCACGTGATGTGATAAATAGTCATAATATGGCTACGCATACAAACGCACTACACGGTCAACATGGCAGAGGTGGGTGGATATCGCCTCCAAACGCAAACACCTGAGTTCGACGGGTGGGTTGATGGGAGATGGTATTCACTTTATAACCTCTCTTGTAGCCGACTGGTTAGTGTGTCACTGTAGTCCTGATTCCTCGTCTGTCGCTGGTTCGACCCCACGGGACGGTGGACTTATTATCAACTAAAAATTCCCCTTCGGTAACATATATGAAAATATATTACTTCCGAGGTAGAGTGAATTGGATATTAAAGGACGTTTGTAGCTTTGCTTGTATATGAATCACGGTGATGTGATAACAGTCATACATATATATATATATATATATATATATATATATATATATATATATATATATATATATATATATATATATATATATATATATATATATATATATATAATATATATATATATATATATATATATATATATATATATATATATATATATATATAGTATATATATATATATATAAGATATATATATATATACATATATATATATATATATATATATATATATATATATATATATATATATATATATATATATATATATATATATATATATATATATATATATATATATATATATATACTAATATAATATAAGAAGTCTTGCAAAGACGAATTCTTTAATATATATATACAGTATATATATTATATATATATATATATATATATATATATATATATATATATATATATATATATATATATATATAATTACATATTATTATAATATAAGAAGTCTTGGTACAGATGACTCTTAATTTGCCCTTAGTTATTGAAAGTAGAATCATCGTTGCATGGCTGGTCCTGGTGACCTAGATATCAAACAATGAAGTTATCAACATTTCATCTGTCCCTCTTTACCAGCAGATATTGAGAGTTATAATTGGGTTAAAAGGGGGCAAAGATGAGAGGTGTATTGGGCGTCGTTCTGTAAGCAGCTTAGCCCAACTAAGGTGCTTAAAACAACCTTCTAAAGGCAGATTAAGCTGCTGAATTGTCTTTCCTTTCGCAGGATACCTGGGAAGAGGCAACCCGATGGCTGAACACCTGGCAAATGACACATAGTTTGCACACTGCACCAGTTATCGGCAGAAGTTTGCACGCGACCACGACACACGGACGAGGCCTTAAAAGGGAAGGACAGGAGATCTGAAAGGCAGTAGAAATACGGTAGCAGTCGGAGTCATAGGGGAGCACGGGCCACGCAGCACGCAGGTGAGCGATACATTTGCTGAGAGACCTTCATTCGCCTCTGTCCGACTCCAGATCTGCAGTCATCCGTGACAGCGCATCACATACGTGTGATCGCCCCTTGTCATCCTTCTCGCCAGAGACCTGCTTCCCCTAAGGTAAAGTGCGAGTAAAGACTTTTCAGTCATGACAGTTTGCCCTTTAGAAAGTTATTAAGTGCCAGTATTTCACCTGTCCTGTGCCAGTTTATCCAGTGCCATTTTCACTGTCCTGTGTTCAAGTGTAAAGTGGTCATTCATTCCAGAGCACTTGCACCCTCTAGTGTGACTGAAATACACTCTGTGTTATATTGTTCCTTTTACTGGCGCCAGAGGTAAATCTCTTGCAGAGGGACCTATTTGCAGTGGACTCATCTTGGACTGTGCCTTGCCCTAGTCAAGACTCCATTAGAAGAATCTTCAGGCGCTGCAAGCTCCTTAACAATTTCTGCTTCCATTCTCCTTCTAATGCTTTCTTTTGTAAATATAATTTCTAATTCATCCCAAGTGTTTATGTAACATTTTTATGAAGGGAGCCTTCAGCTCCTAAAATCACCTTGTTCTTTCGCACGATTCACAAGTCAGAACTCCAAGGCCAATTAAATAAAGTTTCTGCTGCCGCCTGTAAAAATACCATAAACCCAGGGAAATTCAAAATGGTGACCTCCATAGATCTCTTAGCAGTTGCATTTTCCTCTATTGTTGCTTCACGTATTTGCAACTCGCCAGATCTGCCATTAGCAAAGCTAACCTGGGTGTACAAATTCTGAACCTGGTACCAAGAGCACAGACCGAGAGTTCCACGTAAGTAATGTGTTTATCTTAGCAAAATTTACAATCGTGACTGTTCCTAGAATTATGAACAGGACGCATGTATTCACTGAGAGAAGAGAACTGCCGTATTAGAATTGTTAATGCATGCCTTTTCAGGATAGGTAATTAGGAAATAACTAGCGCTAACCATTCTTTGCTTCGAGGAATAGTGCGAAATTTCTGTGTGTTAAAATCTTTGCCATATTTTTGCTTCGAGGAATAGTGCGAAAGAAACTCCTCTGTGTTAAATTTTACTTCTCATTTCAGAATAGCGAGATTACTTAGGCGCGGACGAACTCCTCCGTGGGATAAGATCAGCTAGCATTGCTGAAATACTCTCTCCCAGTTTAGCTTAAACTCAAATTAGGTGTTAGGAAAGCGAAATCTGAACTCTGCTTCTAGGAAAAATCACGAGGTCATTTTTACCGTTATCCTCTCATCCCAGGAAATTCCCCGGAGTCCCAGACGGTCTATAAATAGACGGGTTCATTCACACAGAATCTAAAAATAACTCCGGTGAGCGTCAGACGACCTTCACCCCCCGGCCCCTGCCCACACGGGGGATGCGTACCACACACCCCGCGAATACTTAAAAGCCCTCTAAAAACACTTAGAACTGCCCATTTTGATAGTTTAAACACAAGAAAACCCCTGTAAAATTGCTTATACCTGAGTATTTTAATAGTTTTATCAAAAAAGTGCATTTATTCATGAAAATATGAAAATACAGTAATTAGTGAATCTTCCTCAGTGAAAAATACCGCGAAATGGGTGAATTTTCCGCAAATAATGGCTAGATATGTCCCACAGAGAAACCCGGAAATGCGTGAGTCCGCGAATCACGAGAACGCGAATACGGGGGGTTTACTACCCTCGTTTTCATTCATTCCTGAGTAGTTTGTTGTTTTAGAACTATCCCTACTCGAACCACTCTCAGCACAATTTTTTTAAGGGAGGGGTTTACCTCAAGTAGTAATTTAAGTCCTACGGGCAAATCTGATGTCTACGACCAACCCAATTTCTCAGTCCTAAGGGACGGATCCCAATTCAAGTCTTAAGAGACTCCATTAACAATTCTACGTTGCACGAGGCGTGAATTTCTAATTCCTACGGGAAAACCAAATTCAAGTCCTTTTGAGACCTTATATTAGTGTATTTCACACACATCCAAGCCCTTACGGGACTGATCATTCCAGTTCATTAGAACAACGCCTTAATTTCACGCTACAGCTGGCCAAGTCCGAGCGTGACGTAAATTCAGCTGCGCTTCCGGGACGCATATTAAAATTGTCACTAAAAATCAACCACGTGCCTTACTCAGAGACATATTAAATTTTTAACAAAGTCTCCTTCAGACTTACAGATCAATTGTCTTACTCAGACAGATCCATCCTCCTTCAGTCTGAACAACTGAGTGCTTCAGTTTCCTGCAATTGAGTCTTTTCAGACAACCTGAGTCTTCTCAGACATATTTGATTCGCTAGAGGGTCCAGTCCATATAACCATTATCTCAAGATTGCTACTGCCAGAGCCCTACAAAATGAGGACTTCAAATTCTACATGTCCACTGGAAAGGACATGGGACTATCAGGGCAAGCTCTGAGAGACTGGGTTCAAGAGAGAGTGGACGATGTCAAGGAGGAAAGAGAGCTAGAACGGCAAGAGAGAAACAAAGAATCACCCAAGAGAAAAGAGAGGAGGAAGAACAGGAGGAGAGGGAGAAAAAGAGAAATGCCCAAGAGAAAAGAGAGGAGAAAGAATGGGAAGAGAGGGAGAAAGAGAGAATCACCCAAGAGAAAAGAGAGGAGAAAGAACAGGAAGAGAGGGAGAAAGAGAGGATCGCCAACGAGAAGAGAGGAGAAAGAGAGGGAGGAGCGAGAGCAGCAGGGCACCCATGACCTCAAGATGTTAGGAACACAGAACAACACCGCCTCCCGCAGGAATGAGTGCCTCAGCCAAGCTCACTCATTCATGTCAAAATGGACAGAGGCCGAACCAGAAGTATGGATTGAGAGGGCCGAAAGAGTCCTGGAGTGCTGCACCTTCTCCCCTGCGGAACACTACCTTGTTCTTACTAAATTCCTGGGAGGGAAGGCACTCATTGCCTACCACGCCCTTTCAGCAGAGGATAGGGGAAACTGGGAAGCCGTACTCCAAGCAGTTACCAAGGCATACAAGATTACCCCAGAGCGGTGGAGGAGGCATTGGAGAGAGCAGCCAAGAGAAGCAGGCCAGACTTAGTCTGATTGGGCGTACCATTCTGAGCGGGCGTTAGCAAAATGGCTCGAGTCCGAAGGAGCCACTAGCGCTGCCGAGGTACTCAAGAAATTTAAATTTGAGCATTTCCTGGGCCACGCCCCTCCTGTCCTCGCCACCATGTAGTAGAAAAGTCTCAGCAAATACCACTGAGTTACAGATAGCAGACATGCGGAGACTCACCACCCTCAGGAAGGATCCATGGAGCAGAAGATAAATCCCATCGTCCCTCCCTCGGAGGATCAAATCCCCAAGAATGGAAACTGTATGGCTGGTCCTGTGGACCTAGATATCAAAACACCAAAGTTATTAACATTTCTCGACCCGTCCTCTCTTTACCTGAAACAGATATTGAGATGGCACGGTTAAAAGGGGGCAAAGATGAGAGGTGGCTGGGTGCCGTTCCTGTAAGCAGCTTAGCCCAACTAAGCTGCTTAAAACAACCTTCTAAAGGCAGATTAAGCTGCTGAATTGTCTTTCCTTTCTCAGGATACCTGGGAAGAGGCAACCCGATGGCTGAACACCTGGCAAATGACACATCGTTTGCACACGGCACCAGTTATCGGGCAGAGTTTTGCACGCGCCACTTCATACACACCGACGCAGGCCTTAAAAGGGAAGGACAGGAGATCTGAAAGGCAGAAGTACGGGTAGCAGTCGAGTCGTAGGGGAGTTGGGTGGCCAGCATTATACACACGGGCGAGTGATACATTTGCTGAGAGACCTTCATTCCCCCCCCTGTCTGACTCCAGACCACAGTCATCCTCGAGTGACAGTGTGAACCGCCATAAGTGTGATCGTCCCTCGTCATCCTTCGCCAGAGACACGCCTCCCCTAAGGTAAAGTGTGAGTACAGACTTTTCAGTCATGACAGTTTGCCCTTTAGAAAGTTATTGGGGTGCCAGTATTTCACCTCAGTCCTTGTGCCAGTTTATCCAGTACCATTTCCAATGTCCTGTGTTCAAGTGTAAAGTGGTCATTCATTCCCAGAGTACTTGGCACCCTCAATGCAGACTCGAGTCATACTCTGTGTTATATTGTTCCTTTACTGGCGCGTAATGTGTAAATCTCTCTTGCAGAGGGACCTATTTGCAGTGGACTCATCTTGACTGTGCCTGCCCTTAGTCAAGACTCAGTAGAAGAATCTTCAGTGTTGAACAAGCCCTAACAATTTGCTTTCCCATTCTCCCCTTCTAATGCTTTTCTTTTTAAATATAATTTAATTCATCCCAAGTGTTTACGTAACATTTCTTATGAAGTGGAGCCTTCATTCCTAAATCATCCCTTGTTCTTCGCTTTTACGCATTTCCCTTTACAAGTCAGAACCCAAGGCCAATTAAATAAAGTTTCTGTTGCTGGCCTGTAAAATACTATAAATATATATATATATATATATATATATATATATATATATATATATATATATATATATATATATATATATATATATATATATATATATATATACTGTATATATTTAGATACATAAGAAAAAATGTAGAAATCCACAGTGTGTGAGAGAGAGAGAGAGAGAGAAAGATGAATCAAGCAGGAATTCAGTCATAACATAGGCCTATAAGTATATATCAATTCACATGAAGTAAGAAAATGTTGGATGTAATGATTTCAAATGAAGTCAAATACAAAATAACCAGCAAACTAACGAATAAAATTGGTCATATTTCTTTTATATGAAAATGCAGCAAAACTCATTAAAACTTTGTACAGGATCCTCGTGGATCTGGCACGCCTCTTATCCTATTTGACATGGGTGCAACGAGGACTTCGCAAATGTTCGCTGCTCCCCTCTTAGGCCTTAAGTTTTCCCAAATATCTACTGCATGCTTTGTAAGGTTCTCTCTGGTGTAAGCACGATTAACATCCCACTGTTGGGTCATGTAGGACCATAAGTTTTCTATTGGGTTCAGATCTGCAGGCTTGGCAGGCCAGTCAATTCGAACCACTTCTGGATTCTAATGGAACCATTGCTTTAAAACCTTTGCATGGTGGACAGTAGAATTGTCTATGGAGATATATATTGGCATGGGATACGGCAATAATAGTTTTCGAACTGAGGGTACTAAAATGTCCTGTAAAATTTTCATATACTGATTGCTGTTCAGATGCTCATCAATGGCAATTAACTCTCCAGGTTCACTGGCAGCCACCCATCCCCCTAACCCAGCTGATATTCTGCCACTACGCCTTGAAGGCGCTGTGTTATTTTCAGCACATCTGTCGATAGAAAATATTTCAAGCGACAGACAATTCAATAGAGAGTAGTTAGTTATAAAAAAAAAAGAGAGAACAGTAGGTCTACAACTTTACAAAGACTTATATTTTCTTCCATTTTTATATCTGTTATAACATAAACCTACCTTATGAATTACACACTATAAATGAAAATTATAATGTTTTCTAATAGTCTATAGGTATGAATTGTAATTATATAACAAGACAACTATACGAAGATAACTGTGCAGCACAATCCCCATTAAACACGGATAATTCCTGTGTGAACAGTCAAATACATAGTGTTATTGATCATTTTATCAGCTTTAGGTCTAGGATATATATACAGTAATAAAGACAAAATAACAAAAGTTTCTCTTTTCAATTTGCAACTATGTATTATTTTCACTTTGTAGTCGAACTGCATTAGTTTTCTACATATAACATAATGCGCTCAAGTATATACTACATATCAGTTTATGATAGGAATAAACAAGTTGATGTTAAAGGTAAGAGGCGTGCTCCATTTTATGAATAAGTCAACTTAAATTTCACTGGGCTTACCTAGTTTTATTTGGGTGGCAACAATGAAGTTGCCTGTCTATGCGCATCAGACATGAAGATTTTTTCATCACAGAAAATAACTGAATCCCAGAACGAAGCATCTTCTGGAAGATACTGCAAGGCAAATCCCATCCTTTTGTCTTTATGCTGTTGCATTAGCAATGGTTTCCCTTCCGGAATCCTGTGATGCAGTCCTGCCCCATGCAATCTATTCTGCACAGTCTGCACACATATTTGCAGTCCAAGCTGCTGTTTTACAGCAACTGGTTTAAACAGGGGTTGTTCTTTGACAGCTGCAACAATCATATTGTCTTGCTCTCGTGGTGATTCAAGGAGTTCCACTTCTAGGCCTATTTTCTAAACTTTGCCGTTCTCTAAACAATTTGATCCATCTATGTATGGTTCTCTTCGGCATATTAAGCCTGCTTCATATCTCTCTCACACGAACTTGCACCAAAAGCAGTGCAATAATTCTCTCTCGTTGAGAAGGGGATGTTTCTTTGCCAGGCAGAGGATCCATCGTGAATGTGAAGGGAGTGACAAAACAGCTGAGTTTGACCGATATATCACAAAATCAATAACAATAGAGTGAGGTCGCAAGGTTCACACTATTAAGGTTATATATATATATATATATATATATATATATATATATATATATATATATATATATATATATATATATATATATATATATATATATATATATATATATATATTTATCTTTGGTGTACCATTTTAGAGGTTCCAATGTTTTCTGTAAAATTTAACAAATGGAATCGTTCAACTACCATTAACTTTATACTGAAATGATAAAATAAGGGAAGCTACAGGAAATGATCTTTAGACTGGGAAGGAAAGCTATGGGTTAAAATGACTTTAAAATTTAGTTAAAGGGAAGTCAGTGCTGTGAAATGTGGCAGCACTGTATTATGGCAGTGGCTGTGTGATACGACGCTTTTTTATCACTTCAAGCTGCTCACACATCAATTTTGTTATATGGAAAATAGTTTTACGTAACAATATAACATGATGTTCTAAAGATTACAGTGACTGTTTTTAATGCCATTACATAAGATTTATTCCATCTTCGAACAGAAAAATAGATTAATCAGGCATGAATTGTGTGTCAGGCAGGTGATAGAAAAACTATGAAACTCTGCCAATTATAACTTGGGCGACTGTACATATACTGCGCTAAAACTTACCTGAATTTTTTTGTTTTGGCAACACTGATTGCTGTTCTCTGATACCAACACACAACAGCACACAGCTGCTGCGAACATGGGTTTGCTTATTATGAACTGAATAAGTACATTTGTAATTTATTATTATAATTACACACATTTAACTAAATTTGTAATTTATAATATTTAGTTGCCAATCACTCAAAAGAAATTTACAGTACTGGTAGGCACACCATCGCAACGAAACCACCATAAGCCAGTGCCCAAGCCTACATAAAACCTGGCCTTGAGCACATAAGGTTCAGAGATTTTTTCTAGGTTTTCTTTTTTTTTTTTTTTGACAAAAACCACACCTTACATGCTCAAAAATAAGGTAATTTGAAATTTAAAATTTAAGCTTTCTATTTCATAATGTTTATCTGTAATTTAAATTTCTGTTCTACAAAAATACCTGTATAATACAATACAATAGGAAGCTAATGCATGAAGCATTATACTACATATATTTCCATTCCACTTTCACTTATAATTTGAGAAGAAACTTATAAATAATGTACTTACCTGAACCTTTTGTATGTTGACTTAAATCATAGGCACTTCGATCTGCACATCCAACACATTCAATCCAACCATAAGAAGTAAGACACTCAGCATCCCAGCAATCACATGCATAGTGAGCCATCTCATTTCCTAAATGTTGCCTAAATCTTAGCTTTTTGGGATTAATGCCAATCTTGAGAAGGTACTGCTGAATACGGGCCATATAGTAACCTAAGGTTTCGTTGGCTACCAAACCCTGGAACAAAAAAGTTTACAATTTTCTACATTATATTTTAAGACTAATTTACTCAACTAACCACCACAGATATAAAAACTCATTTCCAGACATTAAATTTGAAGGGATACACTATATTCACTATACTTCTCATTCCACTCTGGAGTGGGTGGCATCAGCCAAGTAAAGCCACCTAGTAACTAACCAAATCTGTAGGGATGAGTTTGCAGGTGAAAGAGACACTGCTAAATAAGCCTGAAGCATTAACTATTCTTGGTGCAACTTTTGACTCACATCTTACTTTCGATAAACATCTACTGAAAGTGTCAGCAAATGCCACATGAAAGTATTGTACCTAAGGCCTCACATATTTATATAAAGTGATCAAATCAATACAACCTGTTTTAGGTCATTGATACATCCTTTATTATTATTATTAATTATTATTATTATTATTATTATTATTATTATTCAGTCGAATGAAACCTATTCTTATGGAACAAGCCCATATTGGCCATTGACTTGAAACTCAAGCTTCCAAAGAATATGGTGTTCATTATGAAGCAAGAGGAAGTTATGAAATACAGAAAAAAAGGAGACTCCACTTATTAAAAATGAAAAAATACATTAATAAATACAGTAAACCCCCATATTCGTGTAGATGCATACCATCCCCCCCCCCCCGAATTGTAGCTAAAACTCCGCAAATACTTAGAACCGTTCTAACAACACTTAGAACTGCCTATTTTAATAGTTCAAACACACACAAAAAAAAACTAAAAATGCTTATACAGGTATTATCCTACTTGCGATGGGGTTAGGTTCCAAAAAACCCATCATTTGTTGGAAAAAACGTATCTCGAATATACCTTAACCTACACTAGGGTATTAAGTACCATGTACAGTATACATATATGGTAGCCTAGCCTACACTATAAAGTATACTCTATACATACAGAGTATAGTAATTATCAATATCAGCTAATTCTGGAGGTTCATGCACAGTGACTTATGATAATTCAATACAAAGAGAAATTGAATAACAAACAAGAATTAGCTTAGCCAACACTATGGCACATCATATACATATACAGTAGTCTAGCCTATATTTTACTGTACTCTATACTGACATATCATATTATACAAACATCAACATAATGAAACAGTACAGTATATGCATCTTTTCCATGGATCTTTTAAAATGTTATGCTTTAATTCACTGTATCCTATAATATTGTATATATTCTTATACTGCTTTTGCATTATAAATTGCGATCACAGTGATCAATGCTTTGGTTTGGAAATCGTTTACGCGGTGTTTATTTCACCGCATTTAACTCAGTTCAGAGCGCTTTTCTTGCTTCTAGTTAGCGTAAATGAATCTCTAAAAGCTTTATTTATATGGGACAAGGTTATTTTTCATTATACGAAGTGTTTTTAAGTCGAAATATAACCTAATCACGACTCATTGTGAAAATAATTTAGCTATTTTTTTTCATTATTAGATGAGATGACATTGGCCTTTTGGGGACGTTTGTTTTGTGTAAAAAAAAAATCAAGATTCCGTTTGCTACTTTCACTTGATTCCATCATAATATGAGCTTTACGTATTTATCGTTTATTGGTATGAAAATAGCAGTAATGTGTTCTTTCATGCCCAGTAGTTTTGATTAAAATACTTTCTCTCCAATTTCAATTACGGTCGAGTTTCATCCATGTTGCCAATGCACGATAATTTATAGTCATTAGCAGCTTTATCATTGTTTTCTCAGCTTCAGCTACAATGCAGCTTAAATTTAGCAGTATATTTCCTTGCCGATCTTTTATCCATACTGAATAAGGGTATATAAAAATATATCAGTCCTATTCTACTTATCTTCATTTGTACTATAACCTACGGTAATTATGTATTACCGTACGATGGTTGAAATACAAGCAAAACGGCTGTTGTTATCTGAATTGGTCATAAGCAAAACAACAGTTTCTCAGTCGGTTGTTTATGGCTGTACACATTTACACAAGAGTATAACGTTACTATAGCAGAGTCCACCGCTCGTTGCAGCTAAGCCCCGCCCACTGCATGCCAGTGATTGGCTAGCTCTCGAAGGGGGAATGACGTCACACTAGTTAACAGTCCAAATGATTACCAATATGGATTTAACTCCATTCGGTCATGTTGAGTTACGTGCATGAATCATGACACCACAGATTTGAGTTCCTGGAGTTGTGAAGTTCGCAATTGATATCCTCCGATAAAGATACATAGTTATATATCATTATGGTCTTGGATCATTTTGTCTCTGCATCTTTTTCTTTTTGATCATGCGCAGCCTAAATATACATAGACCACATTAATTGAAATGAAGCACAGACTTCTGCAGCCATGTCAAATGTTAATGTCATTGAGAGATTAGGCCTACATGTCAATTTCTTATATTCTGAGACAATGACGGGGCATAAGCCTACACATCAAATTCTTAAATTTTGAGACAATGACAGGGCATGGGCCTACACTTCAGTTTCTTATATTCTGAGGCAATGACAGGGCATGGACCTACTAGTCAATTTCTTATATTCTGAGACAATAACAGGGCATAGGCCTACACATCAATTTCTCATATTTTGAGAAATGACGGGGGCAGGCCTTACACTTCAATTTCTTATATTTGGGACAATGACAGGGCATGGGCCTACACGTCAATTTCTTATATTCTCAGGCAATAACAGGGCATAGGACTAAGCATCAAATTCTTATATTTTGAGACATTGACAGGGGATGGGCCTACACTTCAATTTCTTATCGCAAATAGTTTTCTCCCCGTATCTGTTGGAAATAGAGTAGCTTTTAATTAATATAGTAGTTTCAACTCCACAATATATAATGTATATCCATAATGTGGAATGTACACGTATAGGCAAATCCACATACGCATACATGCGTGGATGGCCATAATAATTGTAACGCCACTTATACCACAGAGAATAAAAGTAAAACTTATGGGAACGTAGCCGATGACACACACAGATCAATCATAAGAATTTCTTAGCCTTACCCACAACTACCAAGCTGCTCTCAGTGAACTATATTGAAAATATATTTACAAAAGGGATATCAAATTATATTACTGTGATAAGAAAATATAAAGCTGCTGTAGCATTTCTATGAAAATTAATTCTATGGTAGGAAGGCATCATAAGATACTTCACGAAATAGGAAAAAAAAAATGGCTTGAAAAGTTAAGGGTACATAAGAGCAAGTAAATTCTCTCTCTCTCTCTCTATCTATCTATCTGTTGTTAGAAGAATATTCTAGCGTAGACTATATTCATAAAGATCTCGATTACTTTTAATTAAAACAAATTACTAAATTTCAATTCACAAGAGTAGGCAGATAATTCTTTACACCAGTATTTTATGAATAGGTCTATGTTTATTCTGCAATGTTAGGTTACCATACGAAAATTTTTCAAAGACACTACAAGCACCATAACAGCAGCAACAAAAACAAGAATAACCACAAGAACCACAATAAAACGGCTGAATATAAGATAGGCATAAACCGACAAAAAGACATACGGCATTATAGGTCTACGTGTTTTTATGATCCTGTTATTTTGAAAGGAGATAATGTCCTTAAGAAAATTCTCAGCAAATTATATCCAATAAACTCGTATACCATGTCATACAGTAACTTTAAGTTGAACATGGGCATACAGTAATACCGAACTTGCGCGATTCGAAAGGTACCTAATTCACAGACACACGAATTTTTTTATTGAACCTAACTAATGGTCATAATAATTGACTTTTTCACAGACACGCGAATACTTTACACTGACAAACCAGCAAAAGTGTTTGTTTAATTTTTTTAAGTAATTTATAAGTTTTCTGCTTTTATGTGTAAATTAAACACAAATATTATTAAAAGTACAATTTCTCTCTCTCTCTCTCTTCTTTCTCAAGTGAGATGAATCTCTTTCTTTCTTTTTATTGAGATGAATTTTTATGGTACATGTAAACAGGTATGTTTATTTGTATGATAAATAAACTTTTAAGTATTGATTATGTAACACTTTCAAATAGTAATAATAATAATAATAACAATAATAATAAAACTGTAATACAAAATTTGTATTATCTTGAACAAACAAATTTTCCTCATATTTTGTAAGAAGGTGGAAGGCAAAGTTGCCGACATGTCATTTAACATGACAAGAATGGGAGGTTAATCAGTGGTCAAATTTTTCTTGTAATTTCTCTCTCTCTCTCTGTGTGTGTCTGTAATAATTCATAAAAAATTTCACTCCCTTAAGTAAGGACAACTGTTATCTTCTCTCACTGCCACATTAACCCAAGTGACACAGCACTGTTTCTCTGTATGTCTTTAACTGTTCAGTAGATAATTTTGAATTGATTTAATTTTACTCTGTACTGCTCACAAACTGTAAATAAAGCAGTTCTAAAACATAGAGACATAGAGCATTTCAGAACAAGAGAAAGTGACAGAATAAAAACGTTTGTAAAACGGGGTTGAGAAGACTTCTAAAAATAGATTGGTGGAATGGGGGAGAGTCACACATTATATTCTCTTAAGTCAACCGCTTATTTCTTTTTTTTAAGGGTAATGTATTGCTAACTCTCTAACTCTCTCCATAATACTGTAATTCATAAATAATATAACTTGACATTTCAAGTAAGGACAATCTCTCTCTCTCTCCCTCTCGTGTTATTCTCTCTCATTCTCTCTTGTGTTATTCTCTCAGTCTCCGTAATAACTGATAAATAATTTAACTCTCTTAAGTAAAGAAAACCCTTGAACCAGGCGATTCTTTACCGTTCATGTTGGTTCTCTCTCTCTCTCTCTCTCTCTCTCTCTCTCTCTCTCTCTCTCTCTCTCATAGTTACGCTACACATTTTACATAACTTATTAATTCTCTGTACATCTTTACCTGTACAGTAGATAGTTTAAATTGATCTAATTTGACCTGTATCGTCTATGAAGTTTAAATGCACTAGTGTTGCAAACACGTTTAAAAACATAGAGACATAATAACTAAGAATTGTATTAGTCAAAATATAAAATATTGTTTGTTCATGAAAAAGAACAGAACAAAGAGAAAAAGAGACGAGTAAAAAAGGCTAAAAAGAGGTTGAGACGATTCTAAAAATAGATCGGTTGGAAGGAGAGAGGAGAAATTCCTCTCTTTACAACTCTCAATTTTTATAAACCATTTATTTCTCTTTTTAAGGGCAATGTATTACACTTTTAAATGAAATTACAGTAACTTTAATTCCATTTAAAAGTTAACTTAGTAATTGATACATTTAGGGTCATATTTAGTGTTTAAACTTTTAGAAATAAGCATTTATTAGCATTTTTAGAGACCATGCCAAACTTACTGTGTAATTGTTCTGCGCGAGGGGTTCTGGAACCTAACCTCTGTAAGTTCGGCATGACGTATTCTGGTTTTGGAGAGTGTAGTCACTGGTTTTCATCCTCCGAAGTGTGAAAACGATTGCAATGAAATCGATTTTATGACTATTAAAATGTTAAATTTTCTGTAAACAATATGAAATACCAGTCTGCATAGCTCTGAGAAAATCTTTAAGTTAAATTTAGAATGGTGAACACGCTTGACAATATCAGACGGTAATTATCATTGTCCACTGATTCAAGTGCACCGATTCGAACGCAGACATTCCCTGTGTCACCTTTGTATTCAGGTGAACTCATTTACTTAAAACACAATAAAAAAAAAGATCGTGGAACACTCCTGACTCCATTCATATTTTCCTGTTTCTTTACCATTTTTAGGGAGATGTGTAATATGATTTTATTTCAGGGGATAATATAGTTTCTTTTTTATAATCAGCAGAACTTTAGTTCGGTAAAACAACCATTGCAAAATAAAGGAAGATGAAAAGAACCACAAAGGAATGGTCGTGACATAATCAGTGGGCGGGGCTTAGCTGCAAAGCACGGTGGACTCCGCTATAACAATACTTTTATCATTCTCTTTTACTCTTTTATCTAGGAGATGGGATAAAGAGCTGGAGGAAAAGAAGTTGGTCTATTGTAACTGTTCTCTCTCGCAGCCTGATTGTACAATGCTGCCTGCGCCCGCGGGAAATTTAAAAATATTTAATAAATATTGTCTTATCGGTATTAATTGCTTACCACACTGCAAAATCAAATTATCATAAGGTGAATTATTGTAACTCAAGCACTACCTGAGTATTTTACTAATTTTATCACAAAAATTACATTTAGTTATGAAAATGAGATGAAAATACAGTAATTAGTGAATATTTCTCAGTGAAAAAATACCATGAATGGGCTAATTTTCAGCTTAATAATGCGATATATGTTCCATAGAGAACTGCAAATAGGTGAGTCCGTGAATTGTGAGACCGCGAATACGGAGGGTTTACTGTAGATAGATGAAAATGTATTAAAATGCAAAAAGAATAGTATTAGGGTAGTAATGCATTGCATTTTTGCTTGAGTTTCTCAAGTTTCAATTACACAACACCCCCCTTGGGGACGCTGTTCTACAGTCCTATGGTGTGAAGAATAAAGGACCTCTGGAACAGATAAGTTCAACAGCGAGGCACATTTACTACATACTGGTGCTGCTGTTCAGCATATCTGGTTGCTCTCTTATATATAGACTTGTTTGTGATGGTAGGTTTCTGTTTCCTAACATTAGGAGTTATGACTGGACCATCGACGGATAGTCTCACTTGTTAATTTTTCAAAAATTTATTTTAACAGAGATCTTTCACGTTCACAATTGATCCCTGATCCTCATTTCCTGCCAAGAGCAAACTAAATTTACTAAACAGTGTTACCAATATGCAATAAATGTGCCAGGAGATCCTTTATTCCTCACAGCTTTGGACTGTGGAGCAGTCTCCGAGATGTTGTGCACCAGGTTCTCAAAAAGTTGAACCAAAGATGCAACATATTACTACTCTAAAACAGTTCTTGTATTTCAATAGTTTACTTACAGTTTTGTCTATTTATTTATTTTGTTCATTTATTTTTTCTTTTCTGATTACTAAACTCTTCTTTCTGTATTTCTTATTACCTTCTGTTATTTCTTTTAAATGAACACCATATTCTTTGGAAGCTTGAATTTCAAGTCAATGACTCCTGTGGGCTTGTTCCATACTTTCACTGACATTACTTTACTGTGCTTTACTGTACTTAACACACTACAGTACTGAAGCGTTAACATTTTTTAGTATGTGTACAAATGTACATGGTATATGCGCACATATGCATCAGTTAAGATAAACTACACACTGAGAATGTGTTTGCCTCTCTCTCTCTCTCTCTCTCTCTCTCTCTCTCTCTATTTTTTGTTATGAAGAATATGGGTTAACTATGTTTAAAAAGAAAGAATGTATATTATTTATATATTGTGTGGTTTTGTGTGCAGCACTTTACATATCATGTAAGGATAAGTTAAAAGCAATTCAGTTTGTATTGCATCTATGAATCTCAAATGATTTATCTGACTTCAAATGATAAGTACTGTACTGTATATATGCATGTAGCATGCTATTTTTAAAGAAAGAAATGTCTGATTTTAGAGGGTTACACCATACCAAGATGAAAAAATGTCTGTGAGAACAACTGGCCTAGGGTGGGTGTCACACTTACAACATCCATTTACATAAGTCAAATAGGCTATTACAGCTGTATTTAAGAAAAAGATAATGGTTATGAAATTGTTATTTTACATACTGAATCCATTTATACTGTATAAAAAGCCTACGAACCTGGGCCTATTCCTTAACGGTCCAGCAAGTGCCCAGACAGGTATGGTAAAGGTTTGTGGTGGATGCCTTCATCCTTACGCTCACATACTACTTCACATGGTGAGAAACTACTTAAGGAGATCGAAGGTCAATACAATTTTCATCAATAACACTCTACAAATCATATGGTTGTATGACAAACCCAGATTCTATAAATAACTGACACTCCTACAGTTTTGCAAATCACTACACACATTAGAAAAAAAAGCCAAGCATCAACATGGTGATATGGAGAAATATACAAACCAGCTGACATCAAACACCATCAGAGAGAGAGAGAGAGAGAGAGAGAGAGAGAGAGAGCACCAGATGATGTTGAAGACGTCACCTGGATGGCCTGTAATACCAACCACACCAATGGTGGGTGCCCGAGCCAACACACAACTCCACCCAGCAACAACAGTTAGGCCTAGAAAATCTCAACGCCTCAGGGACAGATTTCGTGACCGCTGTCGACACATTAGAGGAAATAAACCTAAATCTTCATATGTCCTCAGGAAACTTGATATACTAGCTACACGCTGATGAAAAGAAGTTTGTATGACGAATAACGAAGACTATATAAATTAAATGCCGTGAAAACTGCTATAATTTTCAACACTACTGCCCTCAGAGAAGGTCTCCTCCCTAAGTGTTATTACCATGTTAGAATCCCCATTGTAATGTACATAAAAACTGGATCATCTAGATGCCAAATGCATTTAAAACAAGAGATGCTAGGGGGATGCCATTTAAGGACAACGGCAATATTATGCATCTGCAACTTCAGTAATGGAACCAATTTTTCTTGCTAATTTTTTTAACTTATCATCTAATGTTATACTGTACATGGTTGTAATCGCCTTGCATCGCAGATTAATAATCAAAGATAAAATATAAGATATTTTAAAAACTTATATTTAAAAAGAATATTTTTTGGAAAGAAAACTTTTAAAACACCACTTTTTAGTTTTGGAATGCTTTGTGCACTACTGTATATTCTGAGACAATTTCAAATTTTTTCATGACAATATTACTCCTTAGCTATTCAAGAAACACCTATAAAAGTACAAAAATATACAACAGTTATTAATTGGTTGAATGGGTGTATATGTGTGTATGTTAACTGTCATATGCACACTAACTTTAAAACCAGTATTACTAGCGTCACTGTCATTGTAATTATCTCCCTTGATATCACTATTTCATGAAAATGACTAAGCATCATCATCAAAAGCCATTATCTCCAAAATTCACAAAATAAAGATTTATAAAATCTTCGACCACTGCTCAACTTCAAGATGCAAAGCCTCCCTGGTCCTTACCCCACCACCCGATGACAGAAAGCCATAATTTTGCTATTTTTATACCTATGATTAAGAGAAATCTAGCATCCTTTACATTCAAGAGTGAGCTGAATGGCTGGGTGAGACTGGTCACTCAAGCAGAGCTAAGAGGAGGGACTAAATTTACCGCGATATTTGAAAATAAAGCATCGATAACATCGTCGTTGCCCTAGCGCAACATATAAAGCACCAATTCTAGCTACGTGCAGCACCTCGGGTTAAGTAGGGTAGTCTAATGTTTGCGTTCTCAGAATCAGCCGATTGTGGCCCGCTACTGAAATAATTAGGAGAATAATTTTTTAGTTGCTAAAAGAAACATAGCTCTTCACTGGGTGAGTTGGTAGAGCTGCAGACTGTCACTGATGGGCCGGAGTTCCAATCCCCTGGTCAAGTTGATGAAGAGTTAGAGGAATTTATTTCTGGTGATAGAAATTCATTTCTCGCTATAATGTGGTTCGGATTCCACAATAAGCCGTAGGTCCCATTGCTAAGTAACCAATTGGTTCTTAGCCACGTAAAATAAGTCTAATCCTTCGGGCCAGCCCTAGGAGAGCTGTTAATCAGCTCAGTGGTCTGGTAAAACTAAGGTATACTTAACTTTTTTAAAAGAAACATAGTATTACCCAAATTATTACTTGCTCTCGAAAGGGGGAACGATGTCACACTAGTTAACAGCCCAAATGATTACCAGTACTGATTTGACTCCGTTCGGTAATGTTCCGTTTCATGCAGCATGAATCATGGCACTACAGATATGAGTTCCTGGAGTTGTGAAATATGCAACTGATATCTCTGATAAAAGATATATTAACTTATATATCATTTTGAATATCTTGGGTCATTTTGTTGAGCATTTTTTTTTACCATGAGCAGCCTAAATAATAGTTAGTTATCTTGTTTTTTCCTTTAATTGGTGGTGGCCTGAATAAGTGATACACTTTACAGACCACATTAATAGAAATGAAGCATACACTTCTGCAACCATGTCAAATGCTGATATCATTGAGAGATTAGGCCTACACATCAATTTCTTATATTTTGATGCAATGATGGCATAGACCTACACGTCAATTTCTTATATTTTGAGGCAACGACAGGGTATAGACCTGCATGTCAATTTCTTATATTTTGAGGCAATGACAGGGCATAGGCCTACACATAAAATTCTTATATTCTGACACAATCACAGGGCATGGGCTTACACGTCAATTTCTCATCCCAAATAGTTTTCTACCCGTATCTTGGAAATACAGTAGCTTTTAATTAATATAGTAGTTTCAACTCCACCATATATAATGTATACAGTATGCATAAAGTGGAATGTATATGTATAAGCTTATGCATATACACATACAGTACTGTGTACATGCGTCGATGGCCTTAGTAATTGTAATGCCACTTATATCACAGAGAATAAAAGTAAAACTTGTGGGCATGTATCTGATGGCACACATAGACCGATCATAGGGCTGTCTCAGCCTTACACACAACTATCAAACTGCTCTCAATGAACTATATTGAAAAATAAATGATAGCTGAAAAACTTATGTGAGATGATCCAAACCAGTCTGCAAGTAGCCCACTTGATTTTGGGGGCATTCTTGTAGATTACCCTCTTGGACAAAAGGATACATAAGTTAGTAAATTTCTTTTCTCTTTCTCTCTCTCTCTCTAGTTCCTCGCTGGGTGAGCAGGTTCCGTTCTCAGCTACCACTCTATTGGTCACAGTTCGACCTCCACAGTATTAGGTGAAGAACAAGAGGAATTTGTTTCTGGTGATAGAAATTACTGTCATAATGTGGTTCGGATTCCACAATAAGCTGTAGGTCCCATTGCTAGGTAACCAATTGGTTCTTAGCCACGTAAAAATAAATCTAATCTTTCGGGCCAGCCCTATGAGAGCTGTTAATCAACTCAGTGGTCTGGTTAAACTCAGATATACTTAACTTTTTCTCTCTCTCTCTGTTGTTAGAAGAATATTCTAGCATAGACTATATTCATAAAGATCTCGATTACTCTCAATTAAAACAAATTAATAAATTTCCGTTAACAAAGTAGGCAGACAATTCCTTTACACCATTATTTTATGAATAGGTCTGTTTATTCTACAATGTCAGGTTACCATACGAAAATTTTTCAAAGACACTATAAGCGCCATAACAGCCAGCAACAAAAACAAGAATAACCACAATAAAACAGCTGAACATAAAAGAGGCCTATAATCCAAAAGACATAGGACAATATACTGTACTGTAGGTCTGTCATTCTTTTATGATATCATGTTATTTCGAAAGGAGATAATGTCCTTGAGAAAATTCTCACCAAAATATATCCAATATGACCTGTACAGCCTATCATACTGTAACTTTAAGTTGAACATAGGCATATTCTGGTTTTGTAGAGTACAGTCACTACTTGCCATCCCTCCAAATGTGTATATGATTAAAATTAAATCAATTTTATGACTATTAAAATGTGGTAAAATTTCCTGAAATCAATATGAAATACCAGTCTGCATAGCTCTGAGAAAGTCTGTGTTAAATTTAGAATGGTGAACACACTTGACAATATCAGATGGTAATTATCATTGTGTAGTGTAGCTAAGGAAATTAAGAGAGAGAGAGAGAGAGAGAGAGAGAGAGAGAGAGAGAGAGAGAGAGAGAGAGAGAGAGAGAGAATAAAAGGGAAGCAAGGAGAATAATGCCTAAAGCTGTTGTTTATTGCTGTGGACTAGAAATATGCTGACTGAAGTAAAAGCTTCTGCAAACTCAAACAGTGAGCTAGCATATGGTGCCGCAGTCACAAACCGATCTAGTGCTGGAAGCAGTGGCCTAGCGATTAGCGTAACTAAGTCATGAGTCAGCACAGCCAAAGCTAACATCAGCCAGCTCTATAACTCGCCTTCAATAGGAGGGCATTTAATGAAATTGGGGCTGGACAAAAGGATGTATCAACACCCTCCAATCAAACATGCTAGGGGAGGGGTCTTTCACACCCTCCTGCGTCATCTCCAATCAAGCCCTCTATGAGATTTGAATCACACCCACTACAGTCCTTCCCAATCAACTATTTGAAGGGGAGGCCTTGCAGATAAATCCTTCCAATAGGACCAGAAGGAGGTGGAGATTGCAGATAAGAAATCCAGGGGTTCAACAGACTGGAGAGCGACAGAAGAGAAGCAGATTCGAGCAGTGTCCACCAGGGAGAGTATGTCTCCCCTCGCTTTTGTGTTCCCCTATAGATTGAGTCAAATTAATTACTCAAGAGTGATTTTGTTTATACCACTGTAACATGTTAATTTTGTACTGATCTTGTTAATCTTTTATAAGTTAAATTCCATTATTAACCCTTAAGGGACGGCATAATTTAACAATGTGCAGCACCCCAGACCGGGGAAACTTTGAAGTTGGCAAAATAAAAAAAAAATCACATCAATGGAAAGAGAGTGACACGTACATTCACACTGCATAAATAAAAAAATTCTAAAAACTTTTCCCTACCTTCTGCAAGAAGTTGAAAATGACTATTTACAACCCCTTGTGGGGCCTCATTTACAAGACAATCGTAAATTTTACCAACTTATATATGTTTTTTCTAATAAATTAATTTATTGTATTTTGTAAAATTATTATACTGCTCACACAATATCAAAACAGATAAGAAATAAAGTAGTAAATAAATTCTTGGCATATTTGTTGTAAATATTCACGAGAAACTCAATTTAAAAGGAAGATTCAGTAACTTTTTTACTTTACATGCTTTTTCTGAAATTTGCAATTTTCTTTGTAAAAATTACATTTACAACCGATATTCTATCGTGAAAAGACAAAAAAAAAGGAAAAGTAACCCTTCGTGATATTTACAAATTTACAAGACTCATGTGAGAGAGAGATGCAGTACTTTCCCCTTGAAGTCACAAGCATTACTGATACTGGCCTAATCAAGTGTAAGTATAAAAGTTGCCATTAGTGAATTTATAGCATACAGAAGTATTGGCACCTTTGTTTCGAATCATTATTACCATAACAGTGGTGCGTAATTCAGCTTCACACTGAAGCTCAATCCGTCCACCTCCCCAAACCTGTTTTACTTCACACTGAGGCACAATCCATCCCTTAAGGGTTAATGTGAAGAAATTACAGAACTTGTCTCTATAAATGCCTTCCTGAGAGATATCAATACTTTAGGATAATTTATCTTCAAATAACAAATTTAAGAAGAAAGAGAGGCGCTGTGGACACACATAGAAGAATAACAAGGTAAGAAAGTGGAAGACTAAATAACACGTAAAAGAAAAGCATAAAAAGTGTCCAGTGATTCAAAGTGCACCAATTTGAATGCAGACATTCCCTGTGTCACCTCCATATTCAGGTGAACCTCATTTACAAAAAAACAACACTGCAGCATTGCGGAACACTCCTGACTTCATTAACATCTTCTTTTTTTTTACCATTTTTAGGGAGATGTGTATTATGATTTCATTTCATGGAATAATATAACATTTCCTTTTGATAATCAGCAGAACATATTTTAGTTCGGTAAAACAACCATTGCAAAATAGATGAAGATGAAAAGAACCACAGATTAACCAGCTTTTCGAAACCATTGCCAACCAATCAGCTCCAAGAAATGGTCGTGACGTAATCAGTGGGCTGGGCTTAGCTTCAAAGCTTGGTGGACTTTGCTATACAGTAAACCTCCTGTATTCGCAGGGGATGCGTACCGCAACCCCCCGCAAGTAGCTAAAATCCGCAAATACTTAAAACCCCTCTAAAAACACTTAGAACTGCCTATTTTGATAGTTTAAAATCAAGAAAAACCCTCTAAAAATCCTTATACCTGAGTATTTTAATAGTTTTATCACAAAAAGTGCATTTAGTCATGAAAATATGAAAATACAGTAATTAGTGAATATTTCTCAGTGAAAAATATTGCGAATGGGCGAATTTTCCGCGAATAATGGGTAGATACGTTCCACAGAGAAATCTGCGAATACATGAGTCAGCGAATTGTGAGAACGCGAATGCGGGGAGTTTACTGTAGTACAATCTACTAAAAATTAAATTGCTTCTCGACTATAGCCTAGTAAAGTATATTCTACCCAAAATGAAATTCACTTGGTAAGTAAAGCCTAGTTTAATTTTTTTTTTTACTTTTATTTAACAAGATGGGATTACAGACTATGCAGGAAAAGAGGTTAGCCTAATGTTACCGGGGCTATCGAAAATGCAACCCACATGATACACAGGATATACCTTATGATGAAATCATGTTTTGGGGATAAAATTTTAAGCATCATAAATGAGATCAGATGATACACAAGTACACAGTATACAGTAATTCATTACTTTAAATTGAGTGATAATAATAAAATACCCGTCAGGATAGGTTAACGGATAATCTAAATGGAATTGCACTAGACTATAAACTATGAGCGTTAATCCCAGGGCACCCTATCATGTAGGCCTTTGTTACATAGTGAATTTTGTTACCTACTGGAAGGGCAGACACCCAGCTGTCCGTTGAGTTGAGATGACACTGCATATTTGACACCTTGCACATCACTATCTTTCTTGGGAGATTCTAATACTTTTTTAGCTGGTTCATCCTCTTTACTGAGTAATATGATTGTCCCTTGTACATAATTCACTCCATCATTTTGTTACTTTTGAATTATCTAGGACTGTATTGCAAGAAAGCTAACTGTTAACATTGCTTTTTGGTAGTTCCTTTGATCAACCATAGTTTGATTTTACATGTCAAAATGTCACCTTGATTGTTGAGGATTTATTTAATGGGCAGTTTTTAAGTCTAGTGATGATATCTGGGTTCCATTTTCTAGTAACAAGAACTTGACCAGTTCTAGTTTCCAAAAAGAGAATCAAAATAGGTCAATGCTGGATCCTGTCTCACTTTTTTTTTTTTTTACCCCAAAAGGGTTTTACAGCTATTTCAGTCTATTTTTAATACAAAGGAAGATTCACAGGCATGCTAAAGGTTGAAGGTTATGTATTATCCATGATAAGAAAAAATTAAAATTCATTCCAGTTGGTTCCCTCCATTCAGTTGTCCTGTGAGACCCACCCAAATATATACCTTAACATTAGTGCCTTCAGGGTCATCAGTCTGTTGTGACTAGAGCCTGCACTGAGGGCAAGGTTTTACAGAATACTTCCTTCCTGCTTGGCCAAGTCAGGTACCCCAGTTTTATAAGTGGAGATGCATGCCATCCACCTCCACCCTCCATCTTAGTTTCAAGAGCAGAATTTTCCAAAATCCAATAATTTTGGAAAGCAACAATTAAGTACAGTATTACTAAGAAAATAATGTCTGACTAGAGTTTGTCAGGTCAGCAGCTGAGGTGCAGACTTCCACGGCTTGGTATCTAATGTCATCAAAACAATGAGCCATTGCTTCTTAGCTGCCATCTTAGCTCCTTACTGACACCAACAAGTCAAAGATCTGGGGATTCTGATGTATGTAGTGTAATCAAATGTTCTACTGTGATACTGTATATAAATCTGACTACTGACTACCTACAAAATCAGGACTCGCATTTGAACACGATACACGATAAAATTCTTTTGGAGGAAAAAGTGTTGGCACACATCACACTAAGTCAATTATATGGTTATATATGATGCATGAAATTTCAAAGGGGTGATGAGCTTTTCTTCAGAGGTAATCAATCTGTAACTCCAAATTTTCAGTATTCCAGAAATCCTCAAGCACAATTGGCACTGGATTAGTGAGGGTCTAAATGCATTGGCAACTACCAAAACCTAAGCATCACTTCTTCTGAGATATGAAGACAGAACAACATAAATATTGTGCTTAACTCTTTCAGGATGGAGAGGTCAAAATCTATCTGCATTAACCCAAAAATATTCACTTTCCTTGACTGAGAAAGATGTTGAGCATAATTTTCTTTTGATCACTCTGTATAACATAACATTTCATGCTACATTAATGACTTTGATGTCATTTTAAAGCTGAAGAGTTGAACCTTATCATATGTTGAAAAAAATGCAAAAAAATATAATTAATATCATGGGTAAAAGCTAAATGTAAGGAAAATTTTTTATTATTTCATAATAAATCTGAAATTCATTAGAAATTAACTTGTGTATAGCACGTACCAAAATACATTAAAAAAAATGAAAATTTTTTGTGATAAAATTATTTGGATACTTACCTACTCTTAAAGTTAGCTTGCAGTGTATCTTTGTGTCATTAGGTGCGATCGGCATTCAAATTAAAACAAAATAACACTTGCCTAACCTGCGAGGACTGTCTCTGTAATCACTTGTTTCCCACCAGGTGGTGTCGGAATGTTTATGTTGTCATAAAAATTTTAATTATTTGAAATAAATCTTACCTACTGTTAAAGTTAGCTGACTACCACATTGAATGAGGATGGGAGGTTAGTGCAGCCAGAGAAACAATGTTCAACCAAGCGAACTAGGAGCTTTTTAACGGGAGGAAAAAGCTTCTCCACATTCCTGCCTGTTGTGAGATCCTTACTGGCAAGTACTGTAAGCAGACGTTGGAACCACAGCAAGGTGTAAGGCCCTCGTAGCATGACTTGTCAGAGGATCTTTACAAGGAAAAAAGGACTATTTCATAGAGTACAAGAGACTCATGTACCTGAATCGAAAGCCCATAAATGATAATCTGAAAATAAAGACAACTACCACCTTCATATATATACCAATGTGTTTTCATGCTCCCAAATTTCAATAGCGGGATTTCCTAACAACTGACAATACGATAGAAAGCAAGGTTGCTATCATGTTTGGTACAGGAGAAAGCATCCCCGCTGCAACAATAGGACTAAGTGCTTTACCCCTCATGCTAAATTTGAACATTTCACAAATAATTTGAGAGCTGCATGTCTCTAGCAAAAGGTTTTAAAGGAAATAAAGACGTATACGGTACAAAAGCCATGATGGTTATTTTCAAAAATGGTAAAAGCTCAGGAATCAACTCAGTGTGCATTGACTTAAGCATTCTTGGACATAGGAGTGTTTCTTCTCCTAACAGCACAAATAAGTGCTTAACTCCTCTTAAAAGGTTTAAGTCTGTCCAGGTAAACCCTTAAGAGTTCTAACTGGACATAAGACAGCCACTTCTTCATTGTCTACCAAACCAGTTAAATTAGGCTCTGTCACAAGTCTGGGAAGGGCTTTCACTTTTATGTCTTTTCTCTATGCAATGAAAGAAAAGAGAGAGGTTACCACTAGAACAAAGGCCACATACAAGAAAGGGCTCGAAGCTCACTAATATAAACCCTTAAGAGTTCTATCTGGACATAAGAGAACCACTTCTTCATTTCCTATTAAAGCAGTTAAATTAGGCACTGTCACAAATCTATTCTCTAAGCAATGAGAGAAAAGAGAGAGGTTGCCACTAAAACAAAGACCACTTACAAGAAAGGATTTGAAGCTCACTATTAGATTGCTGCTGCAAGAGTTAAAAGAAGGTGTATTCAAAGTTCTTAAGTGATGCTTTATCAAAAGGCTCAAAATGAGGTTAAGTTAAAATCTAAAATCTGAAAAACTGTGTAAATTTTATCACAAACTATAAGATGGTGGAAATTTCCAGCACGAATGATTGAAAACCTCTTCAAACTTTAAATTGTGAGCAATATTCCAGTCAGCATGATGCAGAACTGAATGTAATGTAAAGTGGTATCCTTTGATCATGGTGACAGAAAACTGCTTTGCATCCCTGAGATATTGGCAGAACTTAAATCAGGATATCTAGTGAAAGGGTGCTGGATATCACTCTGGACAAGTACCAAGATCAATAAACTGACCACTGTTATTGGTACACAAATCTAACAGTGGAGGGCCTTCTTGATTTAAGGAATGCTTCCCTGGCCATTCTAGAAATGCCCTTAGCTCATAACAGACAACTGACAATCTCCACGCAATCAGATGATGCATGTGGAGGTTTGAAGGAATCTTCTTAAATAAGACTGTCTGAAAATATCTTTCCTGAATGGAAGACAAGGCGGAACATCTACCACCGGGAAAGGAAGTTAGGGGAACTATTCCTTTTGGGGGCCACCAACGAGCTATCAAAATCATCCATGTGTTCTGCAAAGTCACAACTTGTTGAGTATATCCTCAAAACAGTAGAGGGAAAAGTATAAAGTTCTAGATTCAACCATTCTTGAAGGAAGGCATCAACTGCCCATACTTGAGGATCCTGGCATGGAGGGCAGTAAACTGGGAGTAGTGTTTTGGCCAGTTGTAAACAGATTGGTGTTTGGGTCTCCCCAAAGGTTCCACAACTTCTGGCATACCTGAGGAAGAGGAGACTACCTGACCAAAGTCCTTGCCGCCTTCTGCTGAGCTGGTCTTCAATAACAGTGTTTTTCCCTGCAACAAAATGAGGTAAAGGAATGATGTTGCTGGACTCTGTCCAGAGGAGAAGGAAGTTTCTTTGCTATCCAAAACAAATCTCTTGATCTGTCTCTCCTTGATATCTTATATAAGAATCAAGAGGTTGAATTGTCGGAAAAGACTGCGATTGTATTGTCTCTCACTAGATATTCTGCTTGTGTAAGACCATTCCAAACTTCCAAAGGCTGTAGGTTATTTACTTCCCAATTCCCTGACATCAAATCTTTCTCAGAATGGCCCGCTAATCTGCCTCCAAGACATCTGAGGATGAGGACAGTGTAATAGTTCTTGAGGTCTACAGGCCAACCCATTAAAGTCCTAAAAAGTGGTAGAAAATTGTCTATCCATCTCTCTATTGGAAAAATCTCCCAAAAAGTGAGGGCTAATCTTCATCCCCAGATAAACAATTGACTGGACTGGAAAGGCATAGAAAAGTCAACACTGAACAAAATGTCCAGTTCTGAGGTTAGACATAAAACATAATTCTTCACCTTCAAGGTCATCAGAAACAAATTGGTAAGAATGAATCAGCCATCCAAATATGAGAGAACTACTTTGATACCAAGCAGATGACTCCATCTTGCTAAAAACTCCAGAACTGGGAGTTCAAAACATCAGTTATGGTTACATGTGTCATTTTTTTACTTAAAATGTGAGCCAGATCACTACAGAAGCAGAACTCAAGAGTGGTCTGGGAAATTCAACATGGAACTTACAAGCGAAAAATATGCTGTAGGGGCAAGATCTTAGAGGGAAGACTTCACAGGTAGTGATTAGAATTTTCTAATCTCATGATTCGAGACATATAAGGTGATGGCCTTAAACACTTAGAGGTTAGGGAGACAACAATGGGACGCTGTCTAAAACAGCTACTAATGGTTGAGCAGGGCTACTTTATATGACTGTATACAACTGATCTCTGCTACTTTACAACTGAGATATAAAATGAATACAACATTCCTCCCATTAGCCTCAGAAGTAAGTCTATCAAGAAGTTAAACCTTTGTATCAAGAAGCTGCATCTTCAGGACTAATACTTATAACTATTACCATTATAATTATCACTTATATGTATCTACATATATACATACATATTGAAGAATGCATAAACATTACACACACACCCATACATATATATATATACATATATATTCAACATATATAAATACATATATGTATATATACATATATATATATATACATACTTAATTATATATACTGGGTGTTTTGAAATAAGAGGCCCCCCTCCACAGAACAAATGGAAAGTTATGAAGTTTTCTGCTATAGCCTATCTCCAAGTGCATTATTTTAAGTTTCTATTACGCTATTTTTCATTTTACATTTCTTGTATTTTCAGACTGAGTGACAGAGTTAGATACAGCCAAGGCTAACAACTTGGAGGAAATCAGATGGATAGACCACATCTGGGCTATAACCTTCTGAGAGGCCAAGCATGCTGGCACATCCTTCATTTCACATTCCTGTATAGCTAAATACATTAAAAGAGATGAATCCTTTGTTAAAAGAAACGAACAAAAATCAATGACTGTCATCGTGGAAAAGAGTAAGAATCTTGAAGACCTGAAGTCCTTTTTCTCAGGAGTCAAAAGACATCATAGCTGAGGCAGGGTAGACCAAGAAAGTCTTTACATAAATTGGTGCTTGAACTAGAAACAAAAAGGGGAAAGAGGGGAAATTATAGTTCTAATGAGCATCGTGAGTTGAAAAATCTGGTATCAAGCCATTTCATGTTATCAGCAAGCCCAACATCACTCAGCAACAGAGTGAAGACCGTGCATGGTTTTGTGGTTTATTTCTTAAAGATTGGTATGAAGCTGACTTTCTTCATGTTGCCGCATCAGATGAATTCTTCATTTACACAGTCAGGAAGCCAATTCATAAAAATTACATCATTTGGGCTGCAAAGTTGGATGATATCAGCGATGATGTGTTCTATTGCCAAGTTGTGAAATTTCCTGAATGTTTGGGAATTTTTCTCTGTTTCATAGCCAAACGGTTAATGTGGATCATCAAAGACAAAGGATAGTCATGGAATGGTGAAAACTTCAGAGAAACTGTGCTTACTGGTGGAGTATTTCCTTTCCTCAAAAATCCTGGAAAATGTGTTATTTGGATGAACAATACATTTTTGCATGATAAGGCAACTATGTTTCAAGGCTCTTTCTGGACAGGAAACTGCTTCAAACAGTGGTATCGATTTCTTCTCAAGTGAATTTCAGGTAGCTCCTGACCTTAATGTGTGTGGAAAACATTGGTAGTATCTTTGAGGATTGTGTTGAAGCGTGCACAGTGAACTATGACGGTATACCAAGCCTCCCACGACTTCGTGAAGAGAGGTGACCAAAGTGCTCAGGGAAATGGAGTTTGAGTCTCAGCTTTTCAAGTGCATTTGCCGAAATCATACCCCTCAAGAATGCAGGCTGTGATACAGGCAGATGGAGGCCACACAAAATATTAGCCATATTTTTGGTATTTCATTACAAGTTTAGTTGACTATGATTATCACACATATTGTAACAGTACACAAGAGATTATTTTGTTACTGTTGATGTTTCATCTCTAATCAACATGAAAATATTTAAAATCCGAATTTCGTACGTTGGCAACACATTCATCCTCTCCTCCTTAGCCATAGTTTAACCGTTTCTGTCAAGTCTCTTCCCCAACTAGTTACTGTACTTAACTATGATGTAAAACGTTATTTCACTTACAAAATCCATTTACACTGTGCTTAGACTTTGATGTAAACATCTTAGTTCTCTCTTGATCTCTCTCTCAGTAAACATATCCTTTAATCTATGGTGACTGGAAATAATAAGCAAAAAGCCACAATAATGGTCTCCTGGACTGTTACAAGAAAAAAAAAAAATTCGTCAAAAATCTTCTTAAGAAATACATGTACGTATTTTTATTCAGTTGGTTGAAGAGGACCGTTGTCCAAACTGTCAAAAGCTCCCCTTTTTTAACCTTGTGTGTATTTCGGGAAAAATACAGTCTCTCTTATACATTATTGTGGCTTTTTACTTATATTGTTTAATAAAAAAAAATACAGTGTTGCTCTGCAAAAAAAAGTGAATTAGTGATAATTTTAGAGATACGTTCCATAGAAAAATTCGTGAATTGGTGATAGTTCCCACTTAAATTTGAAAGATATGCCCACAAAAATCCACAACAAAGTTTAAGTGAAGCGTGAAAAAGTAGTGTGTAAAAGTGGAGGTCCTCCTCACATGGCTTCCGTACTGTAAACACATCTTTACTTCCTTTAAAACCTTTCACCAAAGGAGGTTGTCATGAAGCTCAGGGGAGATGTAGTTTGTTGACTCATATTTGTGAAATGTTCGAATTTAGCATGACGTGTAAACCCCCTAGTCCTGTTGTTGTGGTGGGGACGCTTTCTCCTGAATCAAATATGATAGTAACTTGCTTTCTATCTTATCGTTAGTCGTTAGGAAATCCTGTTATTGAATTTTGAGAACGTGAAGGTACACATTGGTGTATAGGAGCGCACCTTCATGTATGAAGGTGATAGTTGTCTTTAGTTTTGCATTGTCAGTTATGGGCTTTCGACTCAAGCACAGGAGTCACTAGTGCTCTACGAGATAGCCATTTTTTCCCTGTAAGGATCCCCTGACAAGTCTCGCTACAAGGGCCTTACACCCTGTTGTGGTTCCAGCCTCTGGCGAAAGTACTTGCCAGTAAGGATCACACAAAAGCAGAAATGTTGAGAAACTTTTTTCACCTCATTATAAAGCTTTTAGTTTGCTTGGCTGAACATTGTTTCTCTGACCGCACTAACCCACCTTCCTCATGCATAGCAATATGGTAGTCAGCTGACTTTAACAGTAGGCAAGATTCATTCCAAATAATGAGAATTTTCATGATAAAATTATTTGGATACTTAACTGCTGTTACGGAAACCCACCCAGCCTCCCCACATCTTAGTGGGTGGCCATGAAGAATTCTGACAGGAACGTAAACGTTGCAACGCCACCTGGTGGGAAACAGGTGATTACAGAGACAGTTGTAGTTGGTTAGCCAAGTGTTATTTTATTTTGATTACTGATCACACCTAATGGTGCGAAGACAGAAGCTACTTCAACAGTCGGTAATTATCTAAATTAATTTTATCATGAAAATTCTCATATTTCATGGTGCGTATGATTTCAGTGATTGATTATATTCTAGAAAGCTTTGCCAATGATATAGTAAAACAGCAGTACTTGCAATGTTGCTTTATAGCAATATGTGAGGCAAGCAGTGCTATATGAGATGAAATTTCCATGAAAAAAGCTGCCAGTCTCTACATTCGTCAAGAGAACTGGACAAAGAGTTGGACAACTGTTAGTACACATCAATTCTCCCAAGATGCACTTGCAAATGAAGTATTTTGTTTGTGGTATTACTGATGGTGTGTGGTTATGCTGTTGTATTAGACATGTGCATTTTTATTTTTATCAGTGTAATGTTTGTTGTTGTTAGGCTTGGCTTTTTTAGTAATTTAGAATTAAGATATAACTTACTGTATATTTTGGTTGAGAACACTTCCTTTTTATTTGCTGTAACTTCAAGTAATAAATGGTTGTTCCTAAAATAATTTTAATTGTTTAAATATATAACCAATAAATAACAATCACTTTGTGGTCTGTGGTTGGGAGATGATTCAGTTTGATATGGTATCAATGTAGATTTGAACATGATCTTAGGATTGGTGAGTTTGTGACTTTAACCTGAGCTACCTTCATTGTGCATGCTTTTTATTGTGTGGTGTAAAATTGTTGCATGAGCTTGTGTGAAATTACAAAACAGGTCTTATTCTGCTAATATGGATATTAAAATCCAAGGTTAAATCCACAGGTGCTTTTTACTCTGTGGTTACCTTCAAATATTTTCATTACATATACCATATATCAGCCTAACTTTCATGTTATCTTAGTTTTGTTGTTTGCTAAAGAGTGAAATGGATTGGTTAATTTGGGAAAATGTTACATCAATCTCATCCCATTGCAGCTGAAAAGATAAGCTAAAATATAATGTCAACTTTGATTTAACTATGTTACATGTCGTGATCTATTGTTTTTAATGTTGTACATAAATCCATCTCAAGGTGACCTCTTTCTTTGTAGCTGGATGGTAGGTAAGCAAATGCTTTCTTTGTAGACTTTGAGGAAGTTTACTTCCTAAATAATGTACAGTACTTATATGCTTCCAGATTTGAGATTCATATGGGGATAGTATGTGTAAACTCCTGGATGTCTGCTTTGATTTTTCAATGCTTTCTCTCAGATGTTCTTGGTGGTACTATACTGGCATTTTATATGTAGACAGCAGGTGCAGTGTAACATCTAATGGGTGTCAGCTCAGTGAAACTCATTGGAACCTCTACAAATCTCCTGGGACCTTTTGTCAAAATCAGGTTTTGATGTAGGAAAAACCTGTTTGTTAGTCGCTGTTGAGTCTTCAAGGAATTACCTTCCATGGGTCTGTCAGAGCTCCATGGTGACCAAACTGATGTCGAAGAATTCTCTTTTAGTCAGTCTCTTGGCCAGGTATTGTGTCATAATGATAAAAACTCTTAATGCCTGATGGAGTATGTGTAATGAACTTAAAGATAATAGGGCTTTGTCCCTATCCTACAGCGAAGCTGTACCCAGGTTATTTCCTTTGTCAAACCTACTAGAAGAGGATGATTTTTGCACATGTGCAGTCCGCCATATTGCTGACAAACAGACTGGCAAGAGACCAAGGAAGCCACTACTTTCTGTTAGTCAGTGCAGGATGATCCTTCGCCCAAATCCCATGCCTTTTCGTGAGAGAAGTGGGTGGGCTATTTTGGCCGAGAAGTAGGTGGGTTTGAGGACTCAACAACAACTACCAAAATAGGTTTTTCTACTTCAAACCTGTTTTTGATAGTGTAGTCGCATTGCCCTTATCCAGATTTCGCCATATCCAACAGGGCCTTGGCTCCACTTATCCAGAAAATTGAGAGATTACTGTAATTCCTCCTAGTTCTGTTTTCTGTGTGGGTAAAGTAACAGAAAAAAGTATGATTTTGTTTTAGTTAGAATTATTGCTGCAATACTGTAGAATTTTAATTGCACATGTTATTTTTATAAATATGCACATTATTGAGTAATATGCGTGTTTAGTAAGATGTTTACTTTTGATATATTTAGTTGTATTAAAATTATGTCAGTTATGATTTTCCAAGCAACTGTTTGTTCAAAAGATTTCCAGAAGTTTCTAGGTTTGTGCTGTAGGTGCTGAGATGATGCACAATTCAGTTTCTTGGTCATGTACGTGAGTGTGTCAGAATATATGAGAACTTACAAAGTTCATATAAATACAATTAAAATAGTAGCGTAGTGAGTCTTGGGCCACTAGTCGTGTGTTTCGACATAACTCTTGAGATCTCTTCAGTGTACTTTAACAGGAAAGAAGATATTGGCACCTCAACTGTATGGACCTCGCATTACTGCATAAAAATGAAATGACTGTTAAAAGCACATCCATTGTAAAAACTTGAAGGATAGTACATGACTTAGTATATCGACCGAATACCAAATTAGCTTCATCTTCAGTAGTTAAGATCCCCAATTATGGCTGATTTAACATGCAAAACACACTTTCAGAATAAAATCTCATTCAATAAAAAGTCCAACATAGTGAAACTGGAAACAAAACTTTCAACCAAGACGCTAAAAGCTCAAGAAGAAAGCGAGCCACTTATCATTAAGTTTCTATTTATTTCCCTATACTATTATTTATTTTCGAGAAAATATGATTTTAATTTCTTTTGAAAACCTTGGTTGAAGGTGCAGTCTTAATATTAGTTGGGTTGTTGTTCCCAGACCCTCGCCCCTTAATCGATATTGCTTTAGCTTCCATGTCAGTAGTTGTTGGTCTTACTAAGATGTCGTTCATCGCGAGTAAGCCTTTCTTGTGCATCGCCCACAGTGGGGAATTCAGAAAGTAAACGATTGTAAATTTCATAAGGAACAAACAAGGTCAAAAGTTATTTCAGTTTCAGTATTCATCCACTCTAAACTCTTTCAAAAGTGGTGTAATTTTTCTAGCCCCTCCATAAGCTATTTTTCTTAGCCGAGAAATGTTGAGCTTCCTGAACCCGGTCCATTTGTTCTTGAGTTGTCATTCCCAGATTCTGCTGCAGTGGTTAATTATGCTCCTCAAGGCCAACGACTCTGTTATTGTTAGGCGTGATGTTTAACTAAGCTATCTTTTGTGCCGTTGAGAAAGAATAATACACCATTTACTTTTTTGTTGCGTGGCTGATGTGGTCATCAAATAACACATTGATTTACACTAAGCTTTTTACCATTTGTGATGGACTGATGGGTGTTTCATAAAAAGTATTGTTACATTTGTAGGTATTAACATTTAGGCCATTTGCTTGAAACTACTTTTTTGCTTCTTTTAGAGCAACTTCAGTTTGAATCAGTAAGTTATCCTGGAAGAGCCAGATTTGTCTTGTGTGTTAAGAATCGTTGACCCAGTGAAGTTTTGAGTGCAGGTTATATGTATTGAAAATTACTCTAATTGCTTCCGTGCTAATTAGATATTTGGCGTAAGTAAAGTAAGAGGTTTCTTCACTGAATGGATGTACTATACAAAACAGAATTATGATTTTGTTTTGTAAGTACAAACTATATGCCAATCTCCCAGCCCCTTTGACTGAACTGAAAATCCGTTGATTATTGTAGAATCAGTGAAGTGCAGCTGTGATAAGATGGATTCTTATTGGCAGTACGTAGTCTCATATAAAATTACATAATCACCCTTATTAGTTTTTCAGTTGGAGTGCAACACTTCTATTATGTTAAGTTTTAACTATAGAACCATTTTTCAGTAGTTTTCGTAAATGCTTAAACAAGCTCACAAATTTGTGTTACTTGGCATGTGGAACAAATGAATGCTAAAATGAGGCACTGTATAATGGTATATACCATATGTATTGTAATATGTTTATAAGAAAATGAATGGATAAAAAATCAATTTATGTTAAAGTTGCCATAGTTCTATTTTCATTATGCTCATTCTTTCTTTTGTTTGGGGTTTGGAGGTGTGTTGTATAGAATAGATTCCATTCTCTTGATATATCAAGAATATGTGTATTTTTAGCGAATAATCGTAGAGTTTTCATATATTTGTTGTTACTGTGTCAGTTATGAATTGCAGTGGTTTTCCACCTACCTTTTTGAAGTTTACTGAAATCCTGCTGACATTAAACTGAAAGGTTTTTATGCAAGATAGCAAGCAATTGTGGGATGCTTTTCCCCTGATATACAATATTGATTAAATTGCCTTTGCACTGCAGTTTTTTAAAGTTTCTAAATTACTTCTCAAGTTAAAAGAAAATTCTTTCAGTGTGTGAAATCGTTAATTTTTCAGTTCTGATACCAACTCACTTGTAGCTCTTCTATTTTTACTTTTGTGTTCTCAGCTCACTCATTCTTTCATTCAGTATGCAAAGGCAAAGGAAGCTGAGGGGCATTATCGCGAGGCAGCAACTTACTATGAATCTGCTCACGACTATGAATCTGTGATTCGTCTACTTCTCCACAACTTGAATTCACCCGAGGAAGCTGTCAGGATTGTACGGGAAACAAAGAGTGTGGAAGGTGCTAGGATGGTTGCAAGGTAGGTAACAGTGGTAGTTTGTATTTTAATTAGTATATTTGTGGAAAAATCCCTGTATTGGGTACTAACAATTTGTCTTGAGTGGTACACTATAGATAGTGCATGACTCTTTCCAATGCCCCTTTTGCCCCAAGCAGGATTCCTTTCCTCCTTTTACTGTTTTGTATTCCCTTTGCTCCTTCTTGCTAAGAAGTCAGATTTCTTTATATCTTCTTGTTTAGTTTTCAAGTCTCTTATATGGAGAAATCTTTAGGCAAGCCCTAAGAGATTATATTATAACATTATATTAAGTAGTCTTATTAAACTCTGCCATAATAATGATGTGTGACCAAGTTGACTAATTTTTCCTATTAGTCGTCAGTTGCAAACTCTGTTTTCTGTAAATGGTAATTATTATGTAATGCAGAAATTGAAAAGAAATCTCATTTTCAACTGACTGTAGTTCACAAAGGTGCTTTGAGATTCAGTTGGAGTTTTGTTGGATAAAATTTATGGTTTAAAAGAGAATTTTGAACAGAAATCCTTTTATCAGGTTTTTGTTTGTAGACTATATGTCAGTTTTAAAGAAAATCATCATTATCTTAAGCCTCATTGATATATCAAAAAGTCTTATTTCTGGGCCCGACCTGTGTCACCCAATGAAATAGTCCATTAGCACTGATTTCTAGGTATAAATATTGCTAAATATACCAGAGAAAAAGCTAACCATAATGCCAGGGTTACGACCCCTGGATCGAACACCATTAGATGGTGTCGGTATACACAAGGGGTGAGTGGTTGCCACTACCACAGATCTTCGTCCTATAGATTTCTCCATTCTCAAAACCCCGAAAAGGGGAGGAGCCGTTCCAAAACCTCATCCCCCGCACCTAGCCAACCACCACCCTGGCCGCCATCTTCATCCCAAGTTAGCACCTCCCAAGCTTGGTATGCCATTCGGGAGGGAAAAGGAAGTACAGGGATGGGTCACTGGGTGACACAGGTCTTCCCCCAGAAATAGATTTTTCCTTTGACAAAATCCCTTTTCTGGGCTCGACCTGTGTCACCCAGTGAAATAGTGACAGAGAATCAGCCATACAAAAGCTTGGTGGAGCCCTCTAAGAATTACCTTAATGGAGCTAAATAAAACTATGAGAAAATTACTGTGTTTTAATAACCCAAAACATTCATATTAAAAACATAATTAACATTATAAGGCACACAGTTTAAATCATAAAATAACTAACACCAAGACACTTAAGGCTAACAAAAGATTAAAACAGGATATCCATGAAACGCCAAGAGTCAGGCTGTGAAGCAGGCCTGACCTAAAGGTTAGAAGGCAGGGCAAGTAAACGAGGCAGGTAGGTGAGAGAGAAATATAAACAATAGGATAAACTAAGGTTACATAAACTAGTCTAGGGCTGGGGAACAATACTTCCTGCAGCTACTGTGGAGTATTTAAGAGCCTCTAGAGACTTAAGATAGTGGCATTTGAACACTGTTGGTGATTTCAGCCCGTATATACTTTTTAAGGTCATCAAAATTCATATTATGAAAATAATTAGTGGAGGTGGCCACCGCCCGAATATCATGTACCCTAGGTACTGAATCCGGGTTTGCCTGCTTTATGAAATATAGTATTTGTTGCCTGATGGCCTTTAAGGAAATGGTTCCTCCATTTTCCCTAACAAAAAGAGGGCCTGAATTCCTATTAGAAGTTCTATTTAAATAAGCTTTTAAAGCGTTAATTGGACATAAAAACAGATCCTGTGGAAGGGGAATAATCTTCCAAGGAGACCATCTATTTTGTGGATCCTCATTCTTTGCTAGAAACTTGAGATCCAGAGACAACAGAACTTCTCCTGATGGGAGGAAATCAACATGGTTCGGTTCTCTAGAGAGAGCAGACAGTTCAGAAATTCTAGCCCCTGAGGCTAGACTTACTAGAAAATAACGTTTTCCTTAACAGACTCGAGTATGTACATAATTCATTATCAGTGTCTGGTGCCAATTTAAGTACGTCATTTAAGAACCAGGAAACCGTGTGAGGACGGGTTGCTGGTCTAAGACGAGCGCATGCTTTAGGGAATTGACGAAAATATAAGTCTGTAAGGTTAATATTAAAGCCATGTAAAAATATTTTTCTTAAAGCAGATTTTGCTGTAGTAATAGTACTAGTGGCCAGTCCTTTCTCAAATAATGATCTGAAGAAAGAGATTGCTAGGTTCGTGGTCATTTCCTGAGCTTCAGATTCCCTCAGAAATAATGCTAACTTTTTAACTGCTGAGTCATACTGTCTGACAGTAGATTCCCTCTTGTCTGATTCTATGAACCCAGTGTATTAATAGGATCCAGTGTTGCGTCTTTCTGGGCAAACTCATGAAGTCCATAAAGCTAGAGGCATTCAGAATTCTTGAAGAAGCTGACACAGTCGATTTGTACTACTTGTGTCAATCTTGGACTGGGGATTTGTTGCGCGAGTTTCAACTCTAGAGAAGAAGCCAATTGCTCTTCGTACCATAATAACAGACTAACTGTTTTTATTACTCAGCCACAGGTTGCCCAAGAGCAAAGAGCCCGTTCCTGCACAAGGTGGTTTGATATAAAACAAACAAACGAGTCACTTGCTAATGGATACTATGTGGGCAATGCATAGCCTGGTAGCCGAGCTAAATAACATTCCAGTTCAACGAAATTAACCCTTAAACGCCTATTGGACATATCATATATTCTAAGCTAAAATTGTCTGTTGGGTGCCAAGTGGAGCGTACCGTGCATGATTACAAAAAATTTCAACCTTCGTCAACTTTGACTCGACCAGAAATGGTCGAAAAACAAATTATAGCTAAAACTCTTACATTCTAGTAATATTCAAGCATGTACCTTCATTTTGCAACAAATTGGAAGTCTTGTGCACAATATTTCATTTATGGTGAAATTTTTGAAAAAACTTTTTCTTACGCATATGGTAACTCAGTCGAAAATTTCATAAATTCTTTCATTACTTTATCAATTTTGCACTGCTCTATATTAGTCGTTATTAATGTTTTATATATGAAAATGTGTGTGCAATTTCATGTACAATATAAAAAACATAAACCATAGTTGTGCTTTATCAGTTTGAAATATTTTCATATAAACCACGATAACTGCCAAAATTTCAACCTTCGTCACCTTGGACTCGACCGAAATGGTAAAAACGCAATTGTAAGCTAAAACTCTTACATTCTAGTAATATTCAATCATTTACCTTCATTTTGCAACCAATTGGAAGTCTCTAGCACAATATTTCATTTATGGTGAATTTTTAAAAAAAAACATTTTCCCCTTACGTCCGCGCCAGAAATTCTTTCATCACGTTGTCGTAATGTTTGCACTGTTTTATATTAGTCGTTACATAAAGTTTTATATATGGAAATTTGCGCAATTTCATGTAGAATACAACAGAAAATAACTCATGGGTGTAGCTTATCAGTTTTGAAATATTTTCATATAAATCATGATAACTGCCAAAATTTCAACCTTCGGTCAACTTTAACTAGACCGAAATGGTAAAAACGCAATTATAAGCTAAAACTCTTACATTCTAGTAATATTCAATCATGTACCTTCATTTTTCAACAAACTGGAAGTCTCTAGCACAATATTTCGATTTATGGTGAATTTCTGAAAAAAATTTTTTCCTTACGTCTGTGTCATTAACAGCGAACATCTCAGAAATTCTTTCATCGTATTGTCGTAATGTTTGCATCATTTACATTAGTCGTTACATAAACTTTTATATATGAAAATGTGCGCAATTTCATGTAAGAATACAACAGAAAATAATTCATGGTTGTAGCTTTATCAGTTTTGAAATATTTTCACACAAAATCACAATAACTGCCAAAATTTCAACCTTCAGTCAACTTTAACTCGACCGAAATGGTAAAAACGCAACTGTAAGCTAAAATTCTTACATTCTAGTAATATTCAATCGTTTAACTTCATTTTGCAATAAATTGGAAGTCTCTAGCACAATATTTCGATTTATGGTGAATTTTAAAACAACATTTTCCTTACGTCTGCACGGTAACTCAGCTGAACATCTCAGAAATTCTTTCGTCTCGTTGTCGTAATATTTGCACCGCTTTATATTAGTCGTTACATAAAGTTTTATATATGAAAATGTGTGCAATTTCATGTACAATGCAACAGAAAATAACTCATGGTTGTAGCTTTTATCAGTTTTGAAATATTTCCATATAAATCACGATAAATAGAAAAATTCGACTTTCGGTCAACTTTAACTAATCGAAATGGTCGCAAACTTCAATTGTAAGCTAAAACACTTACAGTCTAGTAATATTCAATCAATTAGCTTCATTTTTCAACAAACGGAAGTCTCTAGCACAATATTTCGATTTATGGTGAATTTTTGAAAAAAAACATTTTTACGTCCGACGTTACGTTAAATTCATGCATCATTTTGTGAGTGATAATATTTTCTCTGTGTTGCTTTGATCGTTTTAAAATTTGTTATATACCTAAATCATCGCAATTTAGTGTACAATACAACAAAAGAAAAATTAACTCATTAGCTTTAACCGTTTTGCTTACAGCGCGATTTGTATACAATTATATGAGTTTTTTTTTTTTTTGCTGTCATATATTCCAATATTTATATATGATAATGATATTTTTCATTTCTGATGGTTGCATACTAAACTTCAGGCAATGACAAAACAAATGAGCCAAAAATGAACTCTTAATCTTAAAAACTAAGCGTGCTGTGATTTTTTGAAAAACACTTTTTTTCCGCTTAAGCGCTAACTCACCCAAAAGCCGCATACGGGGAGACGTTTTTGTAAATAGGGCTTCGCATTAAAGGGTTAAGATTATAATTGTTCTTTCATGTTTTTTTTTCAAGAATTGATGTATTAAATTTTTCATGTAACCATAACTACACCTGGTCCTGCTCAGTATTCATGGGCCCAGGTCCAAGTCCAGAGCGGCAACGATGCTCCGAAACCTCCGCGACTAGGGTCTCATCTATGAGTGGCTGGGTCACGACCGGATCTGTTCGGCGATTAGGTGTAACTTCAGCTGGTTGCAGTGCCGCCCAGCGATCCGGGCCGGGGGTAGAGAAGACCTCTCCACTTCTCGCCGAGGACGATGGCTTCTCCGACGGGAATCAACTCCCCAAACCCAGCCACCCAAGCGCTGTTAGGACTCAAGAGCCTTGTTCTTGGAGGACTCACAAAACCTGAAAAAAGGGGGTGAATCAAAAAGAGGCTAGAAAATACCTTAATAAAATAAATACAAATATTGCAATATGGAAGGCAGAAACTAACATGTTTGTAAAGCAAACAGCTTATTCCAGTCATACTGCCATTTTTCCAAGCAAAGAGCAAAGCACAACTAGTCAATCCTCCTGGTGCCAAACGATCAAATCATCAAGTCGGACCGCACAACCAGCGTGGGTCTGACACACCACATACTAAGGGTTGTTGAAGAGTGGCGGTACACCCGGCTCCTCACAGCGAACAGTCTGTATGTGAAAACAGAAATGAGCTTACCTTCCTAAGAAACTTAAACTAAGCAGGCAAGGGTATTTAATAAACCACCGGAGTACTCGGCGAATGAAAAAACCTCGTCAGAGACAGGCCTAATAGAAAGTAACTTAAATTAAGGTTAGCTGGGTAAAACTTTTTGCCAGAGTAAACCGCGGAACGGGAGCGAATCAACGGGACCTTCACCGCAAGGGATGCCGGGAACAGGACGGAACCCAGGAGTGAAATCACCGGACTCTGGACCATCATGAAATAATAATAATAAACAAATACCTATTTTGACGGGCGGGGTGAGCCGAAAAAATTAAAATAATGAATATCTGACGGCGGGGTTATTACTAATGCATTATATAAACACACAAAATCCACAGGCGGGTGAGCCGCCGGGAAATATAACATATATAAGATGGTAACATAATTGGTTAACAAAAATAAATACAAATCGCTCCCATACTGAGTCCGTAAGTCACCTCACCGGAATCTCAGGACCTTATCGTAGAGAATCAAAGAAGGGTGAGGCTGTCAACACCACGATCCACCGCAGATGTAAAGCATCAACCCAACTAGAGCATCTCGAACGCTGAGCGAACATAGAACAAGGCCGAAGGAAACCCCGGAGAAGTTCGAGAACCTGCTCAATCCTAGGAGAGCGGGTAAATGAACAAAGAGCCATTAGCAACGAGTCACCTGGAACCAGCTCTGGGAGGAGCGAATCCTTCAACCAGAAAAATCCACAACTCGGAGGGAATGACCATACACCGACATCACCCGGAGTTAGTATTTCGAGAAGATGACGAGAAGCTGGACCCAAAACAGGGTAGGGGAGGGGTGGGACAGGGAAGGTAGTAGGCCAGAGCAGAGGCAAACAGGAGATTGGGGAGAAGCTCACCTGCTCAACTGCATGATACCCAAAATCATGGCCTACACCTTGACAGAAAGGGGGAAACACTAAGACCTCTGTACTCTCACCTATACACATAGACGTAGCCTATAAGGTCCAAAATAGAAAAAGGGGGAAAGGAAAAAGGGGAAAAGGGGAACAACAGGGAGAGAAATTTCAGTCGAAGACCAGCCAGAGCCGAACGTAAGGGAGGGCAACACGCGTAATAGGAGACACACCCTAAAAAAACTTCAACCCTTCAGGATGAAGAGAAAAGAGAGTAGGGTCTCACTCCAACACCCAAACAACGATGCAGAGGAAGGCACGCATAACAGAAACTCCCTCAACCTTGACCCTCTCTCTCGCCAACCTAACCTAGGGAAGGGAGAGCAGGAGGTCAAAGCCCAAAAAAATAACATACACTAGGCTACAGCATAATTAACCAAATAAATCTCACCAAATGTGTGTGAAAATAAACAAAATAAAATAAAATAAAAATATACTTGTGTTCGGCGATAGGCTAACTGAAGGAAGCGACAGGATGAACCTGACGTCCCCACGGAACTAGACAAGGCAGAAGATAGCATGGTGTCGAGCACCAGCCAAATAATAATAATAATAAAATAATAAAATTATAATTATAAAGCTAAACTGTTCAGAGGAAACATCCTGGGGAGACGCCTAGGAACATGACGGAACCGGCGCGGGAACCCAAAGGTACGGATCAAAAACATTATCGTTAGAGAAGAAACCGAACAACCCAGCTTAGAAAAAACCACTAGGATGAGACCTATGGGGAAGTATAAGGCATGAGCCGACCAGGAAAACCCAAACAGAACAAGCTGAGTGGGTAAACCTCGCAGACAACATGGTTGGCTGGGGCGCCAGAAGCGCCATAACAAAGCCACGAATAATTAATAAATACGGGCTAAGACAGCCAACAATTCATAAGACAACCCCACAATAAGATGGAACTTAACTTGATACTGTAAAGCTGCTCGACTTATTACATGATACAGAAGCAAAATAAAACCAAAAAACACAAGCCAAACAAAACACCGCAGCGTCAAAATCAAGTGCTAGAAATGGAATGAGTTCAGATGGCGCTGGAGTCGCCGCGTGGCGGGCTGGTGAGCTGCATGGGGCGCTGCATACAGCCCTCACTCTTCCCGGGATCTTGACATGGGGATGCTCTGCATCGAGTGTGGCTCTGTGGTTGTGATTCCTTCACTCACCCTTGGTTGTAACCCAGCATTCGAAAGCTTTTTTCTGGTATATTTAGCAATATTTATACCTAGAAATTCGTGTAAGAATGGAATTTCACCGGGTGACACGGGGCCTCCCTCAGAAATAGATTTTCCTTTGTCAAAATCCCTTCTTTCTGTTAACAGAAAGATCTTTAAACAGATGATAATCTGATGACATTAGATATGCCAAACACTACCCACTTACGTTTTATTTGCGTAAAATAAGTCTTTAACAGAAAGCTTTATATGCATGATACTCTGTTAACACAGTTGAGTAGAACTGTTTATATCTAAACATAATGAAATATTTTATAATGATATGGACGAAATATTTAAACCTGCATAAAACAAGGAATTCCTAGCAGTTTTATAAAAGAATTATAAAAAAGAATTACTCAAACTAATTAATATACAGACCATAAAAAGAAATAAAATCTGAACAATAGATTTCATAAAGTGATATAGTATTAAATATTGTAATTGTACTTTTCATGGATTTTTTTATCCCATCTAACTTCAAATCATGAACTTCTACTTTTTCATAAAGGTGGAGAAGTGAGACTTAGCTTTTTGCTCAACTACAACAACAGCTAGTACTAATAGGTTCCTGTAATTGTTCTAGAAACCATTCAGGAGAGTTTGATGTAGCTATTGGGTGATTGTTATCTTTAAGCACAAATATGATGTGGCTCAGAATGAACAGTTTTGGGAGGACCCTGTATCTCTTGAATTTTTTTCATTACTCCTAAATGTGTCCCAGCTCATTTTCTAGCCACCAAAATTGCTCTCCAGTGGTGGTAAAATCATTCCAAGTATGTCTGTCAGCTAAGGCACACCATTTTAGCTTGCTCCAGAATTTTCTACATTCTCATGCTTCCCATTAATTTTGAATTTGCTTTGGTATTATCTTAATTATCCTCCTAGTGGGTTTCATGTTTTTTTTTCATTGAAACTTGGAGTAAAATGTGGTGTATGGTATGGAGTAGCTGTCACAGTTAAGTCGTACAACTATGCTTCATGAGGCTTGACATGATTCTTTTTGTATCGCCCAAAAATCTTAGACGCGCAATGTAGTGTCGCATGTTAATTCACAGCTAGTACTACTTTCCCTATGGTTATATAAATATGATCCCTTTATGCATTGTATAATTCGTAACCTATTTGATTTGAACTGATTTTTTTAGCATTGCTTAGCTCAAAGCACAGTGTGGTAAGGTTACGGTAAAGGCCAATGACAGGGTGCTTAACACGCCTCGGGCTGGACAACGAACTACCTCTGCAGCATTATAGCAGTAGACCTAATAGGCTCAACGTCATAACAACACTTTCAAAATAGAAATGTGAATTATAAGTTTTCTTTGAATGTTAAAGTTTTATATTGCCTAAGCTTACATGTATGTCGTGAAAATGATTTATAGCCCAAAAATAATCTAAGCTCTCTGAGATGCAACTTGTAACCAAAAATTTATTTGTAGAGATACATTTGTTCTTGAAGGATAAAAGATGATGATTTTAATATATGGAGAGGATGGCTATTAATCGAATATCTATTAGCATTAATATCAAGGCCTGTGGAACACCTGTTTTAACTGGCTTAAAAATTGCAATCAATACCTAATGGTTGTGTCACGAACACTCTGCTCACCCGTTGATATCATTGGATGCATTCTACTTTTATACTGTATTTACTTTTTTACATTTTTTCAGCGTTGAGGCATAAAAACAATCAAATAGGACTTTCAAATTTTACGGTTGCATTGGAAGCAATATTAATGTTATGACATATTTTTTCTTTTTTATGTAACATTTGAACTGAGGTTTGATAATGACTTTTTTTGTCAAGTTTATCGGCGGTGAGTGAACAAAAGTTTTGAAAATGTTTTGTAACTGTTTTTTGGGAATTTGGCTACAAGTGATATTTTCTTACAGTTTTGCAATATATGATAGATTTCACCCTTAAGAAACACATTATGGCCTTATTGTATGAAATAATCGTGTTGTCGCATTGAAGTAATTTATTAATATGGAGCATGGTAGTTGCCAGTTTGTGATTTTTGAACAAAATCCTATGCAATCATGTCGCATCACGTAAGAGCATAGCTGTACCTTTCCTTTCTGAACAGCAGTTCTGATTAGTATTGTTTTTTACTATTATTAGCTACCCTTAGTTTTTGCCTTCATATAATTTTCGCATTAGTATTTTAATGGTTTAAGGCTTTCAAGCCATTTGTTTTTTCCCATGTTTGTATATTTTCACAAACAGATGCTTGTTTGCATATTTCTTAAATCACAAAATGTGTAACTGCTTCTCATTGTTTAGCACATTATTTTATCTTTTTATAATGACTAAGAAAAGATGTATTGGAATTTCTGGTAAACAATGCAACCGTTTATATCTGGCATTGAAGAAGATCTACACTTTGAGGTGTAGAAGACAGGTTTGTATGTAAGAACTGACTAGTATGTAAATTGTAAACTTATGGCCAATGGCAATGGCAGAATAGGAGGATGCACAGTAAGTGTTCTCTAGCATCTTGATGGAGGTACTGCACTTGCTGCAGTCTCCTAATGGTACCTCTGATTCCATGCTTTCCCGGTTTGGCCAATATAAGTTGTCACAAGACTTACACGAATTTTTATATACACACACCCTTTAATATTGTCTGGGGGGACTCTTGATAAGTACATTTTCATTGTTGTATTGTTCTTAAATGCGACATTAACACAAAATTCTTAAGAAGATGAGGATATCTTTCATACTATTATTATAAGGCAGAACAAGCAAATTTTGTGTTGTAAGGTTCTTTCTGGTTTTGATACATAGTCTTTTGCACTTCAAATGCACTGTTTAATACACTATCAGGATATTTCAATTTTTGCCTGCATTCCTAATCTTATCTATTTCATCATCAATATATTCAGGCTACATACCGTAATGCTCTTAAAAGCATGAATTAAAAACACTGACTTTTAACCTTATTGCTTTGTCAGAATAGAAATGCACTAGGAAGAAATATTGATGGGTTTTCTATACACTATATTTAAACCACTACTATTTCTTCGTATGAGGACATCCAGAAACAGTAAGCACCCATCATTTTCCATTTCCGCCATTGAATTTAATTGATGGTACTAATTGATTTAACTTAGCAAAAAGCTTTTACATCTTGGTTCCTAGCCATGTACACAAATTATGTCGTCCAACATACCTAAACCATGTTACATTACGTGGGATTATGTTGTTTAACCATCTTCTTTTCAAAGAATTCCATATATAAGTTACTTAACACTGGGGATAGAGGGTTTTCCCATTGCCATGCCAAAATTTTGTGAGTAAAATTTACCATTAAATTCAAATTTACAATCTTTTACACATAATTTAATCAGTTCAATTAAAGTACTTTTAGAAAATGGGATATCCAGCTGTGTGTTCTCTAACAATTCAGATAAAACGCCATCAGATCATCTATTGGCACCTTTGTGAATAGTGATACAACATCAAAACTTACAAGCCTGGATTATACTATTAATCTCTACACTATTTAGTTTATTTATCAGGTCAACATTATTCTTGATATTTGCATTGAATGGTACCTACTAATGGGTTGAGAATATCTACTAAGTACTTGCTTTAGCTTGTATGATGCGGAACCAACTGAACTGATAATTGGCCTGGCAGGAAAATTGTGCTTTGTGAGTTTTTATTGTACCATACATATGTAATTGCTTGATGGAAGGTCACACAACTTCTTTATAAGGCTTTCATTACCTTTTAACAGGTTTTCACTTTCTTATTGAAACCACTATTCACATTGTCTATCGGGTTCTTCTTTAATTCTTTATATGTGTTATCATCACCTAAAGATTTTGCATTTTCTATATATTCACTTTTATTTAAAATTACAGGGCGCCTGATTATCTGCTTTTGTCATGTGTATATTTTTATCTTTTTCCAGTTCATTAATAGCAACCATAAATCTTTTGGGGACGTTTGTGGTGTCTGATTTTTCATACTTCATAAATCCTCCCTTAACCATGTTCACTTCTTCATTCGTTAAATCACTATATTTTTCCAAATTACACAGTCCGCTAGTTATTTCCTACTGTTCCTTCCGCCAGGAGATAAAGCAAAAGTTTAAACCGTAGCCTAAGGCACTAGTTACATTTCTATCCAGCTGTTTGTTTGATAAGTTGGCGACACATTCTTGATTGGCGTTGTTGATTTAGGCTTCTTTTCAATCAACAGTTTCATTTTATTATCGTGTTTCGTTTCGGTTCCGATACACTTGATTCCTCATCTTCACATGACAAGCCAATATTCCGCGTGAGAATCTCTCCAATCTGGTGGTATTGAGGCTTCAAAATGCTCGTCTTTTCCTAAATGAGATCTTCAAAATTCTTTTTGGTTTCCAATGTTTGATGTTGATATGTTTTTCCAATATGGCGTTGTATTTCACGAAGGGTTGGTCTTCTAATTTCAGCAGGAACTTGGTTATGAGCGATCTTGGTATCACTTACCATCCATTCCACGTAAAACACAGGTGTTCCTTGTTAGTATGAGCTTGAGTGAGAGCGTCGGCAAATTCTCTGGCATATTCCAAGATGGGGAAAAGACACAGAAGATCAGAGGAGCGTGGTATCCATTGATGATTATTATCACTTTTGTCGTGATTCATTTATCACACATTACACAGGTGAAAAATAAGAAAGCAGGGTGTAGGTCCTGACGGTTTAGACTTTATTTCCAAACCATTGTGAAGGACTGATGCAGAGTGTGAGAAGTCACAAATATATATACTACAAGAACAGTACTAGTGAACATACACAACCGTTAGAGGCTCCCATATCCCCACTTAGGCGATTGTCGAGGTAGAGGAGTGGCCTTTAAAACCATTTGGCTAAAAATCACAATAGACTCTCCAGGGGACATTGCTGATAAACAGACCATACCCCACCTCAGATCCACACCTGACAGGTGTCATGGAGGCAGGTTTGAAACCCATTAGCATTACTACCCACCATTACTGTGTTTACAAATATGATAATCTATTTTCATACATCTCTACTGCCTACCTTAAAGTTTAAACAATTTACAAATTTCTTTTGATATTAAAGGATCAAGATTTATACATCCCTTGACTGATATTCATATTATGGTTGTAACTTTCTTTTATGAAGCTAGATTCAATGATGTTCCTTTCCAGTGCATTATTAGAATATACAATCCTTTTTGCCCCTTCCCAGTTGATAGCATGAGTTTTAAAGGCCACTCCTACCTCGACACCGGCCTAAGTGGGGATATGGAGCCTCTAACGGTTGTGTATGTTCGTCAGTACTGTTCTTATAGTATATATATTTGTGACTACTCACTCTGCTTATCAGTCCGCCGTCAATGGCAGAAATAAGAAAGTCGAAACCGGTCAGGACCTACACCCGTTTCTTATTTTTCACCTGTGGTAATGTGTGATAAATGAATCACGTGTAAAGTGATAATAATCATCCAATGGACCTGCAGTTCCTTCCACGATCTTTCTGTGTTCTTTTCCCCATCTTGGAATATGCCGTCAAGAAGAGCCCCGACGCCCTCACTCAGCTCATGCACCAACAAGGAACACCTGCGGTTTTGCGTGAATGTCGGGATGAACAAGAGTGATACCAAGATGGATTCATAACCAGTTCCTTGCTGAAATTAGAAGACCAACCCTTCGATTGAAAATACAACGTGCCATATTGGAAAAACATATCAACATCAAACATTGGAAACCAAAAGAATTTTGAAGATCTCACGAGAAAGACGACATTTGAAGCCTCAATACCTCAGTTGGAGATTCCTACGTGAATATTGTCATGTGAATGAGGAATCAAGTGTATCGGAAACTGAAGCGAAACACGATAATAAAATGAAACTATTGATTGAAAAAAGCCCGCTTGGATAACAAACGCCAATCAAGAACGTGTCAACTTATCAAACAAACAGCTGGATAGAAATGTAACTAGTGCCTTGAGCTACGGTTTAAACTGCTTTATCTCCTGGCGGAAGGAACAGTGTGCAAAATAACTAAGCGAACCTGTGTAATTTGGAAAAAACTGCAGTGATTTAACGAATGAAAGAAGTGAACATGGTTGGGAGTGACATGGAAGTATGAAAAAATCAGACACCACAAGCGTCCCCAAAGATTTATGGTTGCTATTAATGAACTGAAAGATAAAAATATACACATGACAAAAGCAGATAAATCCAAGAAGCGCCCTTGTAATTTTTATCAAAAGTGAATATATATAGAAAAATGCAAAATCTTTTGAGTGATGATAACACATATAAAGAATTAAATAAGAACCGATAGACAATGTGAATAGTGGTTTCAATAAGAAGTGAAAAACCTGTTAAGGTAACGAAAGCCTTATAAAGAAGTTGTGTGTGACCTCTCCATACATCTCTCTCTCTCTCTCTCTCTCTCTCTCTCTCTCTCTCTCTCTCTCAGCAAAATTGACCAGTAAAATATTACAATTGAGATACATGGATTTATAGAAATAAAATTCCCATTTACCCTTAATTGTAAATTCTTAGCAGATTGGTACATAAATGATAAAAAATGTCCAATATTGATTCATAAATTATATTATTTTAGTTTTACCTGTAATTGTAAAATTCTAGCAAATTGATTTTAAAGGACAAAAAACAATTCCAGCCTTGATACGAATTCCAAATTATTTAAGTTTTGTCCGTAATTGTAAAATTCTTAGGAAATTGACGTGTAAGTGACAAAAATATTCCAGCACTGATACGTAAATTACGTAAATAACAAAATTACTGTATTTTAATTTTACCCATGTTTGGAAAAGCCCCAGCAAATTGATACATAAATGACAAAAAAAAAATCCAGCATTGATACTCAAATTACAAAATTATTTTAGTAAAAATAAAATTCCCATTTATTCATAAGTGTAAAATGCCCTAGAAACTAGAAAATTTATACATAAATTTGAATTTTTTTGAGTAAAAATAAAATTACCATTTGCCCAGAAGTGTAAAATTCTCCAGCAAATATATCCAAAAAAGCTAAACATGTTTTTGTTTTTGTCCCTTTGTCCCCTGACCACCCATGCATTCTCCCTGTCTCTTTCCTCCCTCTCGTGCTAGTAAATTAGCTTCTCACGAATCAAAAATAAATTTCTCTCTCTCTCTCTCATTGTTTAAAACTCGATATAACAGTGGTATTGTCTGAAGCAGTCCAAGCATAAGACCACCTTACAGCCTGGCCTGTAGATTGAGACTTTCCTAGTCCTGACCTACTCACGCTTCTTGGTATTTCTGGGCTCGACCTGTGTCACCCAGTGAAATGGTTCCAATAGCACACATTTCTAGGTATAACTATTGCTAAATATACCAGAGAAAAAAGCTATCCATAATGCCGGGGTTACTACCCCCGGATCGAGCACCATAATGGTGTCGGTATGCACTAGGGGTGAGTGGAAGCCACTATCACAGGTCTTCATCCTATAGATCTCTCTGTTCTCAAAGTCCCAAATTTGGGTGTGCCGTACTAAGGATTGCCTCCCGCTCACCCACTAGGTCTCCCACGCGACCGCCATTTTCATTCCAATCTTAGCACAGCTACGAGAACACGTAAAATTTTGTTTTGTGATTGTGTTCCGTTTTTTGGCAGCTCATCATGTCCTCCACCGAGAGTTTCTCACCACCTAAGTTGAGTACTATTTCTGACTGGTTTGTTTAACGCAAGAGGCATCGTATTTATGAATTGTACGTTAATATTGTTTACCAGTGTAAACAGTTCTGTTTCGCAGCCGAGCGTGGGATGTATGTGTGCTTCTTTCCCGTTTTCGACCTTCAATCTCAACTTTTCTATTAAAAGAGCGAATTCTCCTAGTTTTTATCTATACTCCATTCAGTTTGGAGCTTAATTGTAGAATTTACCAGGTCGCTGGTAGGAGATGAGGAACTGGGTATCACGACAGAACTAGGCTCACCCTTTTCTGATAATAGAATTTGAGTCTTTTTATCGGTCTCCTTCCTCCACCAGCGAGCTGGTTCCTTCTCGATGGTGTAAATTTTTGGATCATGATGATAGCTGATATGTACAAGGATGGATGACATGTCCATTCCTGGATTAATTTATGCATGTGATTCAGCATCAGGGGAGGCCATTTTGGGTACCTAACGTTACCAATATAACCCATGTTTCCTGGACCTTCTCTGCCGCCGAGTCAATTATGTATTTATATGTGTATTTATATAGGTTTAATCCTAGGCTAACCCACATCACGAATGGTTGACTCTTATATTTTGGTTGTTCATATACTAGGTAGTTTTATTTCTAATATAAGGTAGTTAACTAGCCTAACCTACCGAGGCTAGGCATGACAGTGCTCTTAGACGATGTTCAGGCTACCTAGCTCTCCTGACCAGGCCGTCTTACGGTTTTGGGGGAGGAGGGTTAGGCTAGTGAGGGAGTTCCTCCGTTCACACTTAGCCCACCTGACCAGGCCGTTAGGTTTTTGGAAGGTGAGGTTAGGCTAGTGAGCGAGTTCCTCATTCACATTTAGCCCACCTGGCCAGGCCGTTAGGTTTTGGAAGGTAAGGTTAGATTAGTGAGAGGGCTCCTCACTTCATATTTTGCCACCTGACCAAGTTATCTCGGTTTTGGGGAGTGTGGCTGAGTTAGGACGAAGGTCCTTCTCTCCCCACACCAGTGGCATTAATCCTGGCCTTCCTGACCAGGCCAAGAAGCTTTGGTTTTTGGAGGGTAGGCTAGGATCAGTTAACTCCGTATTTTCGTGTATGTAGCCTAGTCCCCGCTTTTTTACCTTAACGATTAGAATTTGGCGACGTTGCCTGAGCGTTGTCCTCGTAAGAGGAAAGCCGTTCGCTTGCGTTCGGCACCCCCGTAAGTAGGTTATAGTCGGCGTCCGGAGGGTGCTACCCACCTGACCGGTCGCTATTCGCCGGGTTTCCGCCACTCTCTACCTTTCCCCTATGGGCGGTGTTTCGTTAGCTCGCTTCTAATTGCTTTTAGTAGTTAGTAGCTGGAGCATCGAACATTGTCCCGTGGATGCATAATAACAGTTACGATATGTTAGAATTCACTTCTCCGCCGGGCTAGTCTGATTTTTCGTTGTTTTTTGTCCAGTTAACCACTCCGGTGGACATGGTTCACGGTTGTTGGCAGTTTCCATTATATGGTTTCCGGCCTGGGCATTTGAGAAGGGGCTATATGCGACCCCCCTACTCCGCCCCTATTATGCCGTTCCCATATTATGAGACACAGTGAGATTTCAGTGACTATTCACGGCGGAGTGTCATAGAGTACCTGTTTATAACATATATATAATAAGTTAACCATTCGGTAGTTTAAGCTATGTTTTAGATTCTTGCTGCCAGACTCAGTTCCAGCGGGTTTTGCCTTGTTGATTCACATGTATCATCACCCATAATCTATGTTAAGGTAATCTGTGGCTGCCGGACTTAGTCCGGCGAGTCTTGCCTTAATGATACTCATGTACCGTCATTTCACTTAAAGATGGTACGTTGTCAGGAGCCAGGGTGCTCGGCCGCTCTCCAGCAACCGTGCGGACACGAGGTGTGCCGCTCGCACTCCAGCTGTGCAGTGCACGTTGGGGACCTGACCGTTTGGCACCCGGATGGCTGTGAAATTTGCTACGCTCTTTACGAGCTGGTGTCCGATGAGTCGGTAAGTGATGGGAGACTGCTAACCTTTAGTCCCCTTTTTTGATATTGATGGCTCATATGGATATATACGAAAATTGGGAGAATATTTTCAGTAAGTCCTACCTTCTCTTTCAGTCTAACCCAGCAATCCGTGCCTCTTCGCTGTCGACCCTGAAGACCTGGGTCGGCGGATTTGGGAGGAACGTTGCGTCTGGCAACCCCTACGTGCTCTCGGAGGAGATCTGTAATCTCCTCTATCCTGGTGCCCGGATCTCCGCCGCATTACCGAGGGAGTTGGCCGCCCCACTCATCGAGAAGATCAGGCAAGAGACGCAACCCTCCCAAGACGACAACCTGTGCGGAGAGGTGGCGGAAGAGGTGGCGGCTATTAACATCCACCTGGAGCCCATGAGCGTGGATGACCAACAGGGAGAAGGTAGGGTGGTAAGTGAGGCAGGTGAGGTTAGTTTAGATAGGACCTTATTTAGTTCACCTTCTTCTTCTTCGTCTTCCTTCCAGGGATTTCAGAAGTCAGCTAACCTTGGGGACAGATCTCAGTCTGTTATGCCCAAGGTGAAATCTCTGAAAAAGAAGGACTTACCAAAGTCCTCTAGACCTCAAAGGTCTAATCCGCCAGCTCCCTCTAGGTCGTCACTGGCTCCCAAATCGGTGACGTCCTCAAGTAAGGCTACTCCCTCTTCTAAGGGGTCGAGGTCCAGAGATCCAAAGGCTAAGCCCCCACAGCCTAGCTTTGACTCTGAGGCCTCTGTCGAACTGCTGATGCAGAAAATCGACTCCAAGGTAGAAGCTAGGCTACATGATCTTTCAACTCACATTGTCACAAGCTTGCAGACCTCCGGAGAGTCAGTGCTGTCATTGGCACAAAAGGTGCAGGCCCAGGAAAGCTTGCTCTCCGGATTCATCCGATCCGGAGCAGCACAACAATCACATGTTGTCCCGGATGCCTCCAAACTGCCCCCCTTTGATAAGGGAAACCCGTGGTGGCTGGCCCTGCATGCTCCCCTGCATAATGGCACACTGACTATTGAGGGTTTGGGCACTCGTCGTCTGGAAGAACTGGAGTTCTTTCCAGCCGACCTAGTGCCTCCCTATCCAGGCTTTGCCAGGTTAACAGAAGAAGCCTGGATTAGGTCTGACAAGGTCCCGAAAGAAACAGTCATCTTTCCCAGGGACCAAGCTCAATCCACCCTAATGCGCGCTCTCACTGAATGGGAGTGCGAGAACACGAAGCTTACTCCCTTTATGGGAAGTTTTACGATGTTCTCTGTAGGTGACGCCATCCCTACCCCCTGCACTACTAAGATTGCAGAGCTGACCCTCCAGGCTGGGATAGATGGCAAGCCCATGCCTCAACTCCGGGAGACAGATTCTACTTCCCTTCTCTTCCCCGGAGATTCGGAGTGTTGGTTGGGAGCTCCGGCAACTTTTACGGTGGGGAAACTCGATCCCGAGTGTGCCTCCTCCCTGTTCAGCGAGCAACTTCCCAGAATTCCAGAGGCTCTGCTCAAGGCAAAATTTGAGGCTAAGTGCAGGTTGAGTCGCTCCCTGCATTCTGTCACCATCTCAGAGGTAACGTCATTAGCTTATAATGACAAACCTCTGTTTCAGGTCCTCACGAAGTCGTTATTGGCTTCCTTCCAATCGGACCTTTACGACTTTGTGGTAGCGAGACAGAACTGCAGGAAACACATCTTCACAGACGCCACCATCAGACATGAGCCCAATAGACTCATGAAGAGCTCTATCTGGGGACCTAACCTCTTCCCAGAGGATGAGGTCAATAATGTTATGGCAGAGGCAACTAGTGCGAACCAGAGTCTCCGCTCTCACTGGAGCCTTCCTTTTAAGAGAAAGTTCTCTGAGACCTCCGGACCTCAACCTAAAGAAAGGAAAAGGTTCAGGAGATTCCAGGGCTTTAAGAAACCTCAGGCTCAAACAGTGCTTCAGGCGGTACCGGTCTCACAGATCGGCCAGCCTTCTACATCTAAGTCACAACCTCAGCAGCAGTTCGTACTGATGCAGCCGGCTCAGCAAGCTTCTGCTCCGCCAGCCTTCGTGACATCCCCAGCTTTCAACGCCTCGTTTGAAAGCCAAGGGGTGTTTCGAGGCTACAATAGGCATGCGAGGGGAAGCAGGGCTAGAGCCGCCTACAGAGGTAGAGCAGCATCCAGACCTCTCTCACGTGGAAGAGAAGGCCGTGGAAATAGAGGAAGTAAGGCCTCTCCCCATCAATGAGACCCCACAGGTAGGCGGGAGATTATATATCTTCAGGGACCATTGGACCTTCAGCCCATGAGCCCACAGCATAATCTCCAAAGGTCTGGGATGGAGCTGGAGCAAGGGGCCTCCTCCGCCAGTCAGATTCCATCAACATCCATCCAAAGACTTACTGGACTGCAAAAGAAGGCAATAAAGAAAGTCAGACGCTTGAAATTTCAAGGCCGTCTGTTCAGTGTCCCAAAGAAAGACTCAGACAAAGAAAGAGTAATTCTGGACCTGTCTCTTCTCAACTTATACATTCAATGCGACAAGTTTCGCATGCTTACAATCTCGCAGGTACGGACCCTACTTCCCCATGGGGCCGTCACCACCTCTATAGATCTTTCAGACGCATATTATCACGTTCCGGTTGCGAGAAACTTCTCCCCTTACCTAGGGTTCAGACTAGGAAAACAAGCATACTCGTTCAGAGTCATGCCATTCGGGCTCAACATAGCGCCCAGAATCTTTACCAAACTGGCAGCGACAGTAGTCCAAGAGCTACGGGCCCAAGGGATTATGCTGGCCGCATATCTGGACGATTGGATTATTTGGGCATCCAACGTCAAGGAATGTCGAAAAGCAACTTTCACAGTAATCAACTTCTTGGAATACCTGGGTTTCCAAATAAACAGGAAGAAATCCCGTCTAGTTCTGGAGGCTCAATTTCAATGGTTGGGAATCCAGTGGGACCTAAACACACACAAACTGTCACTTCCGCCAGCCAAAAGGAAGGAAATAGCCAAAGCTACCAGACAGTTCCTCAAAAACAAAAGAGCCTCTCGTCGTACCCAGGAAAGAGTTCTAGGCTCTCTTCAGTTCGCTTCAGTAACAGACTTGCTGCTAAAAGCCAAACTGAAGGATATAAACAGGGTATGGCGGAAATGAGCCAACAGCAGAAACAGAGACAAGCTGTCTCTGATTCCGCAGATATTGAGGAAGAGGCTTCGACCATGGTCGACAGTCAAGAGTTTGGCAAGGTCAGTGCCTCTTCAATTTCCCCCTCCATCACTAGTGATCCATACGGATGCTTCCCTAAGCGGATGGGGAGGATACTCCCAACACAAGAAAGTTCAAGGAACATGGTCGACAGTATTCCGCCAGTTCCATATCAACATTCTAGAGGCAATGGCAGTATTTCTAACATTAAAGAAACTGCGTCCAGCCAGACAGATTCACATCAGACTGGTGCTGGACAGTGCAGTAGTGGTGCATTGCCTGAACAGAGGGGGCTCCAAGTCGAGCCATATCAATCAAGTAATGATTGCAATCTTCTCTCTGGCAAGGAAACATCTTTGGCACCTGTCAGCTACCCACCTGGCAGGTGTTCGGAATGTCATTGCAGATTCACTGTCCAGGACAACCCCGCTGGAGTCGGAATGGTCCTTGGACAGGAAGTCGTTCGAGTGGATTTGTCTTCAGGTACCGGGTCTCCAGGTAGACCTGTTTGCCACAGAGAGCAACCACAAGCTTCCGTGTTACGTTGCTCCCAATCTAGATCCTCTAGCTCATTCCACAGATGCGATGTCAATCGACTGGAACAGATGGCAAAGGATCTATCTGTTTCCACCAATAAACTTGTTGATGAAAGTTTTACACAAACTCAGATCATTCAAAGGTCAAGTAGCACTGGTGGCACCCAACTGGCCGAAGAGCAGTTGGTTTCCTTTACTGCTAGAGTTGAAGCTCCAGCACAAACAGATCCCCAACCCAAGGTTGACACAAGTAGTGCAAACTCGGACTGTGTCAGCTTCCTCAAGAATTCTGAATGCCCTAGCTTTATGGACTTCATGAAATTTGCAGCGCAAAAAGATGCTAACATTGACCCTCTTAATACACTGTTCATAGAATCAGATAAGAGGGAATCTACTCTCAGACAGTATGACTCAGTATAGAGGGATGAATGGATTTTTATTTAGCATTTCCCAATGTTTTGTGAGAGAGAGAGAGAGAGAGAGAGAGAGAGAGAGTGTAATTGTCGTTAGTGAGTGTTTCGGTTGTTGGAAGAGGGATAAGGGTCGTTAGTTGAAGTTTGTTTATGGCGCTGTCTGTCTGTGAGAATGTGAAGGATGGTTCGTTTGTTGTTGAGAGTCTTTAGTCAGAGCTAGTGCTGGTCAGTGGTTTCGTGTTGGACAGTTTTTTGTTTTTCCGAGAGTTGTTAGTTTTCCTTGTTGGTGTGCTATTTATTTGTGTGTATATGGTTCTATTTTCTTTTTTTTTTGTATTTCCTTGTTGTGTTTGCGGTTGTGGTTGTTCCAGCAGCCTTAATCCATCTCCCAGCAACTGAGGATCAGGGTGAGTGTTGTGTGTTGTTTTTTTTGTGTTTTGAATTCCGCCTCATCAGCAGTTAAAAAGTTAGCATTATTTCTGAGGGAATCTGAAGCTCATGAAATGACCACGAACCTAGCAATCTCTTTCTTCAGATCATTATTTGAGAAAGGATTGGCCACTAGTACTATTACTACAACAAAATCTGCTTTAAGAAAAATATTTTTACATGGCTTTAATATTAACCTTACAGACTCATATTTTTCGTCAATTCCTAAAGCATGTGCTCGTCTTAGACCAGCAACCCGTCCACACACGGTTTCCTGGTACTTAAATGACGTACTTAAATTGGCATCAGACACTGATAACGAATTATGTTCATACCTGAGTCTGTTAAGGAAAACGTTATTCCTAGTAAGTCTAGCCTCAGGAGCTAGAATTTCTGAACTGTCTGCTCTTTCTAGAGAAGCACAATCATGATGATTTCCTCCCGTCAGGTGAAGTTCTGTTGTCTCCGGACCTCAGTTTTCTAGCAAAGAATGAGGATCCACAAAATAGATGGTCTCCTTGGAAGATTATTCCCCTTCCACAGGATCTGTCTTTATGTCCAGTCAATACTTTAAAAGCTTATTTAAATAGAACTTCTAAGAGAACTTCAGGCCCTCTTTTTGTTAGGGAAAATGGAGGTACTATTTCCTTAAAGGCCATCAGGCAACAAATTCTTTATTTTATTAAACAGGCAAACCCGGATTCAGTACCTCGGGTACATGATATTCGAGCGGTGGCCACCTCAGCTAACTATTTCCATAATATGAATTTTGATGACCTTAAAAAATATACGGGCTGGAAATCACCAACAGTATTTAAACGCCACTATCTTAAGTCCCTAGAGGCTCTTAAATATTCCACAGTAGCTGCAGGAAGTATTGTTCCTCCTGGTCCAGCTCAAGACTAGTTTATGTATCCTCTGTCCTTTTGGTTTGTAACCCTCGTTTACCTATTGGTATATTCTCTAGCCTACCTGCCTCGCTTGCTTGCCCTGCTTCTAGCCTTTAGGTCAGGTCTGCTTCACAGCCTGACTCCTGCCTGCATCATGGATATCCTGTTTTCATTCATTTTTGTTAGCCTTAAGTGTCTTGGTTTTGGTTATTTTATAATTTTAGACTGTGTGCCTCATAGTTTTGATTATGTTGTTGATCTTATAATTTGGGAGTATTAAAACACAGTAAAAATTTTCTCTTAGTTTTTTTTAGCTCCATGAAGGTAATCTTTGGGGCGTACCACCAAGCTCTTGTATGGCTGATTCTCTGTTACTATTTCACTGGGTGACACAGGTCGAGCCCAGAAAAGGGATTTTGACAAAGGAAAAATCTATTTCTGGGGGAAGACCTGTGTCACCCAGTGACCCATCCCTGCACTTCCTTTCCCACCCGGGTGGTATACCAAGCTTGGTGGGTGCTAATATTGGGATGAAAATGGCAGTCGCGTGGGAGACCTAGTGGGTGAGCGGGAGGCAATCCTTAGTACGGCACACCCAAATTTGGGACTTTGAGAATAGAGAGATCTATAGGATGAAGACCTGTGATAGTGGCTTCCACTCACCCCTAGTGCATACCGACACCATTATGGTGTTTCGATCCGGGGTAGTAACCCGGCATTATGGATAGCTTTTTCTCTGGTATATTTAGCAATAGTTATACCTAGAAATGTGTGCTATTGGAACCATTTCACTGGGTGACACAGGTCTTCCCCCAGAAATAGATTTTTCCTTTGTCAAAATCCCTTTTGTGTACACATAGCACAGCCTTTATCCCTTAGCGTGCAACTGCGTTGGCAGCACATAAGCAAGTTGGTGCTTATCGTACCATTGATAGGGTACAATGCGGTCAGTCTGCATTGTTGACACCCTTCTTCTGCCCCTCTCCGGTTGATACTTACCATACTTGTTGACTAGTTGTTTGCAAACGCTCAGAGAGAAATCCAGCAAGGACATGGACTTGCTGGTTCTGTGCTTAAATAAAATATAAGCATTCAGCATGCAAATGTCGATGAGGTGAAGGAATGCTTCTTTATACCACTTGAGTATTGTTGCACACGTGACTGTACCCATATGCATATATGACTTGTGGACAAGCCACATGTATTTTACGCAGTCAGTAACATCCGGGTTCATGATGGGTCCCCCGTTCAATGGTCACGTCTCCCTGTGGGTGCTGGCATGCCAGTGTGTATCTTAGTCAGTAGAGCTAATTCTTTTCTAGCCTTCCATTTGCTGGCAAGGTGATGGTGCCTTTCTCTCAAAACATCATGTCTCCTTTCTTCATGGAAGGTGAGGGGGCGAAGATTGGCATTCCTCTCCTGTTTTCACGAACGGTACCAACTAATCCAGTGTTGTTGTCTTGTAAATACTCACTTAGGCCAGGGCTGGTGTAGTAATTATCTATATGCAAAATATGGGCATCGCCAAGATAAGGATTGTTAGCGGGAATGTCAACACTGTTCCAGTATAAAGAATAACTACCATGATGTACTCAGTTTTACAATCACAAGTGTCATACATTTTTATACTGAACTGGTGCCTCTTTGACCTAATATACTGTGTGAAAATAAGGGGCCCCTTGAACAACGCAAGACTTTCATTGGTTACAAGTTTTTTAAAGGATGAAAATATCTTGAAAATTGTTCCCGTATGAGGGTCATAATTTTCCTTATTTTCCAAAGTCGATCCTTGGAATTATCCTTGGAGAATTCCTTAGCACCAGTTGCAAGGCATGAGCTTTGGAAATGCTGGCGTGTGAATAAACATACCTGGTGACCAATAATCTCTGACATGGAGCTTGAGTAGTGTTATTGAAATGAACATTTTCATTTCCCTCAAGCTAACATCTGTCCACTTCTTCATCATGATGAAAAGGCCTAGCTCCTAATAAAAAATCTGAATGACCTAGACAAAAAAATCATCCACGGTAAAGTTGCAAAAAGTTTTTACCTACCTTCTTTTATTCAGGATACCCATTAGGGCTCAATAGTGAAGGGTAGGAAAAAACAAGAACCTCTGTATGTGCTATTCTGTGTGGTTCTTAAGTGACTTATCAAATTATGCTGGGTTGGGATTTAACATTATGGCGCCCCTCCCCGGAAATATCTCAAAATTACTATGCCATCTAGAAGGCTCTTTGTTTTCTACTAAAGCGCTGCACTGTGGGGACTTATTATATCACCTATCAACAAACAAACAGTGTACCCAAAGTAGTTGGATGTCATGGCATCAGTGTTTGAGGAACATTGCCTCTGATGATTACCTTGTAAACTCACAGACTTTTTTGCAAGAAATGTATCTAACAAAACCAGGGATGCACCCACCCCCTGAAACCATGCAACCAGGAAGGGGTGGGTTCTGCCTTTTTAATTAGGAATACTAAGACAATTCTCAGCCCATGAAGAGATAGAGGCTTGTTTGTAATAGGGTGTAAGAAACAAGGGCCATCTGGGATGTGTGTTGCAACATTTAGATAAACCTTGAGTGCTTGAACCGAGCATAATGTCCTTTCTGTAATTTTGAGTTCCCTTAGAAGAACAGGGGATTTCTTCTTCAAAGGGTCCTCATTTTTGGCCAGAATTGACAAGCTAGGAGACAACGGTGCCAGCTAAGTGTGTGGGTGATAAATGTTGTCCCCATCTTAGAGAGCTGGGATGCCAAGATGGTCAGAATGACTGCCTGTTGAAACATTAAAGTGCAGTTGCATTAGAAGGAATTTATTCAGAGACCCAATAATGGGAAGCCTTGCAGGAGCCAGTCTTTGCGATATAAATGACCAGAAAAGTGAATTAAAAACTTCTGTATTTGAATCAATGCCACACCCTTAAAGCAAGGACTTCAATAACGCAGTATTGTATGACATAATTGTAATAGTCACAAGGTGTTGTCCTCAAACAGGTAGGTTAGATAATGTAAAACCATTTCAACCAAGGCTCAACTGGCGTCTCAGTGTAGGGTTAATCCAACCACACTTTCCATGTCAGGGCCCTCTTCAACAGCAGGTTATTGCATGAAGGAGCCTAAATATTCTTTTGAGATATAGGAAGGAAAAGTTCAGTGGCAAGATCTACTTCATGCTCAATATTGGGGCATTTATCCCAGTGAATGACTCCTGATCTCTGTTGGAGAAGTCACACAGGGAAATCTTCAGTTCCAGCGTCTTGGCGTACTAGCCAGGCCATGGAATTAGCCTGAAAACAGGGAGTACTCTTGGCGAGATCTCTACCAGAAAGATGTATTCTCCTCTCCCCATGCTCCCTCTGAAACTTTGGACCTAAAGGCAAGTCTAAATCAAACCTTTCCTTTATGGTTTGCTCCAGGAGCATTGCACATGGCCAAAAGTTACCTAAACTCAACTCTGTACATGCAATGTTATGTTTATTCCAGGTGGTGTGTGCTGACCCATTAGCAGCAGCAGATTATGCTGTTTATATTGGGAAAGCAACCTTTTGGCTTAGGCTTAGCATATCAGAGTCAAATGGGTGTTGTATATATCTATCAAATAAGCAGAACATACACCGGTATGAAGCAGACTAACTTTTTTTAAGTTTATGGCCGTGGCAACTGAGTAAGAGATCGACTTGGGGAGGGGGGACATTCTGTTAGCGAATTGGTGTCCTCCCCTAAATCATAATTAAACTAGAGGCACCAACGCAATGTGCAGCATGTTTAATATAGAAACATATACATAAAGGAAAGAAATCTATAGCCCATAAAGAAAAACCACGAATGTCATTAGAAATTGGTTTTGCAAATGTGAGACGGTGACATCTGATGGGGCAACAAAAACAATAATAGCTGACATGCATGACCTAGAGGTATTTCAACAATAATACAGTATTATAATGCTCTGGTATTCTGTTAAGAGCTAGCCTAGCAAATCTAATTTAAAAGACCACATATGAACTTAAATTGTGTACGAGAGCATTTAAAATAGCTATGTATTATTACTGTTATTTTATGTTTCATTTACATATATTTATTTTACGAGAACTTGTCCGTGCTTGAATGATCAATTTAGGTTACAAATGCACTTCTGACATTGTAAATTAACTTTTTTATAGTGACTGCTAACCTAAAAACTACAATAAAATACCACATGAATATTGTATTTTAAATTGTTATACAGTAGACTATTCAGTTAATACTCATTGACATTTGTTGGTAAGTAACTGGAACTTGCTAAACATATCAACATTAAAGTACCGCCCATATGACCTCAAATGGTATTGTACTACTGTATACTTCAGCTTATCATTAACTATTATAATAAGTTGAGAATTATGGCCCCTGTTATTGCACGTGTAACTGATGTATCATTGAAACTATTAGATCAATATCAATAACCAGTACCAGTATTTAAAAGTTGTGACATCACTATTCAGTAGAGTTGTACATATGAACAATAGATCCACCCATGTACATGTTTTATTCCGCTACAGCATAAAAACTCCTGATAATAGATAGCTTGGGAAAGTTCTGCAGTACATAATTTACTTGAAATGTTTCCAAATTATAAACAAATGAAACAGGAACACCTAGTTTAAAACTAAGCCACAAGTTTAAGCACTTAGGAGAAGCAGCATGTTATGGTTATTTCAAAATTCGAGGTTAGGCTAAAAACTAAATTTTCCTTTCTACTCCGAAAAGGGAAATTATCCATGTATAATGAAAAAGCAACTGACTAATGATTTCCAGTAATAAAACCCCAAATTAATAAAATTTGAAAGACACTTTCAAAGTTGACAGGAAAATCTGAACACATGATGTAGCCAAGTAACCAAATTCAAATTCTCTACCTTGGACCATGTACAGTACTACCTGGATTTAATAACTATACCTAGCTGCAACAATAAGGAACAAAAACATTTCACAGGCGCTTATGACTGGGCACTTAGCTTTCCTGCAATGATATCCACGAATTTCGCCAAGGATGTGATTGTTCATTTTATAATAATAATAATAATAATAATAATAATTTTATCTTTATCTTCATTCCACTTGTAATTGCCACAGATATCACCTTTGGACTAGTCTTATTCCCATTTGTATTTAATATTCTAGGTGTTTGATTTTTTCTTTTTTCTTTCACAGACTTGTAGAAGACGGAGAAGAGTGTCCCATGTGTAGCTCAGCCCTGAGTGCAGACAAGCTTCCTGTGGCTTCGGACTGGAAGTCTGTTGTTAACCCTGAAGCACATGATTAGATTTAAGACAGGTTGTACTAAAATTTCTTGTTTATTGAAGAATTCATATAATATTATTATTACACGTTCCCTTGCACAAGCAACATAATAGTTTCTGTAAATTTGGTTCTATTTATTGTACTCACTGACAAAGTACCTTACAAGGTTTTACAGATGTTGAATGTTTTATCATAGATTTTTGTGTGGGTAGTAGTCAATATTAACGTGGTCATTTTTTGTGTTATTCATTCTTATAGGTATATGCTTCACCAAGTCAGGTTATTCTTATCCGTCCTGTGCTATTGCAATATTGTATGCAGTGCAGTGAATCACCTCTAGTGATAATCTAGTCATATTTATATAAAAATTACTGTGAACGCAGATATTTATGTATTGATTTTGAACACAATAGTTGTATTTAGAAACTAGTATGTTTGAATTTTATTCATATTCAAGATTTTGAATGTAAAATTGGGAAAGAGATTTTAAGTATGAAAATAACAAGTAATATTTTGATCTTATAGATCATAAGTTTTGTACAGTAATGCGTTATGACATAATTTCCCTTAAAGCAGTTAGTTTTTTATTTCTATCAACGTTGACATCTAAGCAGTGAAATGTATTAATTTTCACTTCATGTGTTTGAGTCTATACCATCTAGCTAAAATTTGTATGTAAATTTCATTTTGTATGAGCAGTGGAAATGAGATAGATTATCCCTTCGTATAGTATGAACTTGGTGAAAACTTATGATTACTTAGGGGTTATTTATGCCATCCATGCTTACTTGTCTTTCAGCTAATCTTACTCAGCAACTGAAAATCTATAATACAGTACAGTATTGTAAATGTGTACTGTACATTCTGACTTTTTTGAGTACCTCAACTTTGCAAAAAACAAAAGTGAGATATTCTCTCACATAAATGTCAAAATTTGGACTGTATTGAACTTCATCCACATGTACAGAGTATAATTAGAATGACCTAGAAATTTACACTAAAAACATCCCTTAAAATTTCAGTTTTTGAACAAAATTTTTTTATTTTCTAAAAAAATGTCAATTGTTGAATAATATACACAAGACAATTTGCAAAATACAATCCAGATATATATTTTGATTCATATAATAATTTTGTAACAACACTCGTTGACAAACCAGAGGCTCATGGTGGTAACAAGTAATAATTCATTTTTAGCATTCTACAGTTCTTATTTTCCATAGCGTTTCTGGGACGTAATGTTCATGATTTTGACAATAGTAAACAACTAACTTATTCATTACTGTATATGTAAAAAATAAGACAGCTGTAGCTTCATCCACACAACCAGTGCACTGGACATTTTGGATGTAATGCAGATTTTCTGGATAGATAACTTATAAAGATCAAGAAAAATGGCGTGATTATTCACCTCAAACTGAAAATTTATGAAAACTGAATGGTAATATGTTATCTGAAAAGCTGGCCAAAGGAAAAAGAAATACAATTATAGCCTTAGGGGCTCTATAGCTTCTGATATTCATGAACACCCGAGCAGTTGTCTCAGCCTTTGCAAATGAGTTGCATTCTGCTGGGACCAGTCATAAAGGAAACTATGGTATTGGAAATTAACATGAAAAGAAAATTATGTTCAGAGTGACTGGAAACCTGATTTTCTCCGATGTCTATATCAGCAATGTTTCGTGGACTTAGCACCCTTCATTCCACATAGCATTACAAAGCAGACTAACAAGTTATGCATGCAGTACATAAGGCTATTTGATATCATCTTCGAATAAATATGCTGATTTACTTACAAGTATTCTTTTTTTTTTTATCTCAGACTTGTATTTCCATTTGGCAAATTGGATGTATGATAACAGTAAACAAATGAGATACAGTATATAAAGAGAGAGAGCACTGAGCAGTACAAAATGAGAGAAAATGTCATCTTTGATTACAAACCCAAATAAGATTAATAGAACACAACGTTTCTTTTTTTTTTCCTCTCAAATTTATAATTCTCCATTGCTAATTAAGTGAATAATGTGGACAAAGAAATACGAGAGAGAGCTGTCATGAAAAAGTACAATATAATACGTCATGAATTACCCACTTTCTGCACAATTTGATAATTAAACAAGAAACAGTTAACAAACATCCTAAAAAATTATAAGAAAAAAAAGGGAAGTCAAGAGATTAAAACCATTAGAACTGAAGTCTTCCTTCCTAAATGTAGTACATTCACATATAGTCATGAAAATCAATAATATACAGTATTGTAAACATTTCTCAATGAAAATACAGGGGATGAGTACATTTTCTGCAAAAATGTGTATAGGTAAATTCTGCAAATGTTTAAAACACCTCTAAAAACACTTAGAACTGCCTATATTGATAGTTCAAACACAAAAAAAAAACTAAAAATGCTTATACCTGAGTATTTTAATAGTTTTATCACAAAAAGTGCATATAGTCATGAAAATCATATGAAAATACAGTAATTAGTGAATATTTCTCAATGAAAAATACAGTGAATGGGTACATTTTCTGCAAATAATGTGTATATATGTTCCATAGAGAAATCTATATAATAGGTGAGAATATATATAAGACGGGTTTATATTTTTTTATATATATGTTATATATATATATATATATATATATATATATATATATATATATATATATATATATATATATATATATATATATATATATATATATATATATATATATATATATATATATATATATATATATATATATATATATATATATATATATATATATATAGTCTTGGGTGACTTTAGAAGAACTGCGTGCTGACCTGCCAGTGGCGCTTCCGCTGCAGGCGCATTTGTGTTGACATTGGAAGTTTGCTCAATTGGATACAGAAAGCTATTTGATCATGATTTAAGTCCATGGAGACAGCATAATCGAGCATTGACCCGAGGTCGTCACATTTCCGGAAGAGATGATTGTGTGAGTGGGTATGTGTGTTGCATTCGCGAATGGTATATAAGTAGGGGGATAGACTTGCAGGGGGACTTCATTAAGAGACTGGGTCTGTTTTGGTTAGTGGCAAAGTGTTGGAAAATCGCGACTGGAAAATCTGTTATTTGTTGCCATAGAAAGTGAGTACCATGACTCATGAACACTTATCTCTTTACAGACATTGTTTCTGGAAAGACGTACTGTAATAGTGCTGCAGTTAAATCCCACTGTCTCCCTTATGCATTTTCCTGTTCCATTTTCATTGCGCATTTTTCTGTTTTGAATAGGAATGCCATTTAACACCATTTCAGGTTTTAATATATATATTTCAACAGGAATTCTGGTCATTCTGTGAGGATGAATATTTTGGGAAGTGGTGTTTATTCTTTACATACTATATGACATCTGTTGTGGCCTAGAATAATTATGACCTTATTACTTTATTTGGTGACCAGGATGTTAGTCACTAGTATTAGCTGGTTTTGAATTCGTAATCTGAATATTTGTGAATCAGGATTTCCTCTAGTAATGATTTCTATTTATAGAGGGTGGAATTCACTCCATTTCATGATCGTAACTTTTGCTGAATCACCTTTGCTAAATTTGAAAATAAAGTCTAGTTTTGTATATCAGTGTTTAATTCCAGTAGGCCTTTGTTTAAGAATAGGTTCAGTGAGAGAAGTCGACAAAGGAGAAGGAATTTATTGACCCAGGGAATGAGCCACGGCTACCAGACATCTTAGAGAAGTAAGATAGTTGATTCTGTTCTTAAAACAGATACAGCAATAAAACATGACCCTGTTTGACCTGGGGATAGGGCCATTTAATATATACATATATATCATATATAATATATACCATATATATTACAGTATATATCTTATATATATATATATCAGGCAGTCCCTGGGTTACAGCGGTCTCGGTTTACGGCATTCTAACTTTACGGTGCTTGGCTCATGGCGCTGTTAACCTCATTTTACGGTGATGTAAGTGGTTTTACAGCGCTTTACTCAGTTTTACGGCACTGTAACCTGGTTTTATGGCTCTATAAGCACCATTTATTCCCATTATTAATTTGATGTTGCGGTTTACAGAGTTTTTCAGGTTACGGCACACAGTCAGGAATGGAATCCCTGCCATAAACTGGGGACTCTGTGTACATATATATATACAGTAATACCTCGAACTTGCGCGATTCGAGTTGCACGAATTCACAGACACACGAATTTTTCATTGGAATGTAACTAATGGTCATACACAAATTTTTCAGACACGCGAACATTTGCGAACACTGAGAAACCCAGCAAAAGTGTTTGTTTAATTTTTTTAAGTAACTTATAAGTTTTTAAGCTTTTATGTGTAAATTACATAGATATTATTAAAAGTAATTTTCTCTCTCTCTCTCTCTCTCTCTCTCTCTCTCTCTCTCTCTCTCTCTCTCTCTCTCTCTCTCTCTCTCTCTCTTTTAGTGAGATGAATTTTTATGGTACATGTATACAGGTATGTTTATTTTTATGATAAATAAACTTTTTACCTAATAATAAGTACTAATTTTCAAATAATATAAGATTAATAAAATTAAATATAATAATAATAATAATAATAATAATAATAGGAAAACTGTAATACAAAATTATTTTTGAACAAACAAATTCTTCCTCGTCTTTTGTAAGAAGGAGTTGAAGGCAAAAGCTGTCAGACATGTCATTTAACATGACAAGAAGGGGACTGTTGCTAATCAGTGGTCAAATTTTTCTTCTAATTCTCTCTCTCTCTTCTCTCTCTCTCTCTAAAAATCTCTCTTTCTCTCTCTCAACTCTCTCTCTCTCAAGTCAGCCAACTTTGAAGTCAGCCAACCTACAGCACTGTTTCTCTGTATGTCTTTAACTGCACAGTAGATAATTTTGAATTGATCTAATTTTACCTGTACCGTTTACACACTGTAAATGCACCATAGAGCATTTCAGAACATAGAGCATTTCAGAACATAGAGCATTTCAGAACAAAGAGAAAGTGACAGAATAAAGCTTTTAAAAACGGGGGTTGAGGAGACTTCTAAAAATAGATTGGTGGAATGGGGGAGAGAGTCACACCATTTATTTTTTTTTAAGGGTAATGATTTGTTAACTTTTAAATGAAAATACAGTAACTTTAATTTCATTTAATAGTTAGTTTAATACTGAATTTCCATCTTTTGATATCTAACGTAAGAATAACTCTCTCTCTCTCTCTCTCTCTGTAATAATTCATAAATAATATAACTTGATATTTCAAGTAAGGACTCTCTCTCTCTCTCTCTCTCTCTCTCTCTCTCTCTCTCTCTCTCTCTCTCTCTCTCTCTCTCTCTCTGTGTTATTCTCTCGGTCTCCGTAATAATTGATAAATAATTTCACTCTCTTAAGTAAGGACAACCCTTATCTCTCTCTCTCTCTCTCTCTCTCTCTCTCTCTCTCTCTCTCTCTCGTTCATAGTTAGCGCTCACACATTGTTAAACTTATTAATTCTCTTTACGTCTTTACTTGTACAGTAGATAGTTTAAATTGATCTAATCTGATCTGTATCGTCTACGAAGTTTAAATAGCTAGTGTTGCAAATACATTCAAAAACAGAGACATAATAACTGAGAGTTGTATTAGTCAAAATATAAAACACTATTTGTTCATGAAAAAGCATTTTAGAACAAAGAGAAAGAGACGCAGAATAAAGAAGTTAAAAAGAGGTTGAGACGATTCTAAAAATAGATCGGTTGGAAGGGGAGAGAGAGAGAGAGAGAGAGAAATTCTCTTCCAAATCTCAGTTTTTATGTCAACCATGTATTTCTCTTTTTTAAGGGTAATGTATTAAGCTAACTTTTAAATTAAATTACAGTAACTTTTAATTTAATTTAAAAGTTAACTTAATAAGGAGCATGTTTGGGGTCATATTTAGTGTTTAAACTTTAGAAATAAGCATTTATTAGCGTTTTTAGAGACCATGCCAAACTTACGCAAAAATTCACCCTGCGTGAGGGGTTCTGGAACCTAACCTCGCATAGGTTCAGAGTATGTCTGTATATTATGTGTGTGTGTGTGTGTGTGTGTGTATATATATATATATATATATATATATATATATATATATATATATATATATATATATATATATATATATATATATATATATATATATATATATATATATATATATATTTCTTTTATATAAGATTGAATGTTTGTTTATTTGTTTGGATGCTGCAGAAATCCAAACTACTTGACAGACCCAGACAACATTTTGCACACTGCCCTGTCACCCCAGAAAGATTTATAACTCAAAAACCCCTACCCCGTGACAGACATACAAACACAGACAAAACAAATGAAATTTTTGTTTTTACGTTACTTTTCCTTCAGTGCTTTATCAGTTAATTCTCATTTTTCACCTGGTGCTCAACCTTCTGTTCCAGGCACTCTCAGATGTATGATTAACCTACAACAATAAATCCAAATCCCCTATAACATCAATTTTTTATCAGAATTTACTGGAATTTTTATCATAGTATATCCAAAAAATTTTAAGTGATGTATTTGACTGTATTAGAATTTACTTTCATTCATAAAGCAATGTAATTTCAAAATGCACGTGGCCACCATTTGACCCAACGTAATTTATGACAGTTATTAATGTACTGTAATTGTTTATTACCTTGGTAAAATCAACACTGAAAACCTATATTGGTTTAAATGAGTTTTAGAGTTAATTATTGGCAACCAGAGTGGTGAGGAGCAAGAGACAGAGGATGAATGGTTGACAGTTAACCATATATACAGGCCTTCCCAAGTCTATCTCAGTACATTATATATTTAATCGAAGAACTACTAAGGGATTCAGAGTCGATGAAACACAGTTTTTCGGCAACAGCTTTTTATCAAAGCATCGGATAAAGGTGAAAGTTGGCAAGTGTACATTTTATAACCCTACCTAATTTTTGCAAGTATTATTTAGTACCTAAGTTCAATAGCTCTGGTACTTATCAGAGTAAAAATGTGTTTCCTATGCCAGAGCCATCAAAATTGCAGGTAAGGGTTTTGAACACAATAGTGACATTAACCTATGACATCATAAGGCTCTACCCACAGCGAAGAGAAGTTTACATATGGGGAAACATCTCTTCACTGTGGCTCTGCCCACTTGCCGATGACATATTCACTAATTGATATTAGTACCCATCTGAGGCTTCAGTGATATCAGTGATGGCGAGCAGGATTTATCATCGTCCTCTTGATTGCATTATCATTCTCAATAATATTACTGTATTATTATTATTATTATTATTATTATTATTATTACCGTATTTTTATTATTATTTTGTGGAGGTTTCATTGCAACTTCCACAGCAGTTGTTGGGACTAAGGTGTTAGCTTGGCATTCTTCCATTTTCTTGATATTTGTATTGTTTCTACTTTACAAATAAATTCAGTGTATGTAATTCACCCACATAATGAACCAGTCTACAGCTCATTTTTTAGATCTGCATATACTCAGGGCAGGAATACAAAAAGACAATCCGACAATCCGTTTTGTCTTACCTCAGGTTTCGACGCTATAACCTTCTATTTGCTGCAAGTCAGGAGCGGTCACTAGAAGTAGAATTTAAATGAAAAGAAATGATACCTCATTTCCCTCAATTGTTAGAGGTGTAAAGGTTAACGCCATTGTTTTATTTCAGTTAATGTAACCCATTGCTATTTTTCTTTATTTTTTTTTTTTATTTATATAATACGGAACCCTAAACAGCGCTCATATACTCGCTGCAAATAAAAGGTAATGGGAGTCAAGATTTTGAGGGCATGCCATTATTTACCTATGTAATATCAATCAAATGTAACATGATTTATATTGATATGCATGGAAAGGAAAATATATTGAAATCAGTTTGAAAGAGGAACATATTGTTATAATCATTGTGTTTTAATAAATATGTTTTAGATGTACAAACAAAACGTCTAACATTATACATAATTTATTTATAAAATGTCTTCATCGTCACTCTTGTCACTAGCGATGTTAATGGTGACTGATTCTGTATAATTATTGTTTGAAACTGTTAATTACTGTTTGGGTTTAATTGGACAGTTTGTGTATTAAGGTATTTCTGTTGTTGTGGGTTATTAAGGAAGAGGTGTAAATGACCAGTTATGACTAATTGAGTTTGTATATTACTTGTTGTCGATTGTCAATGATTATTTAAGATGTTCTCTTGGAGAGTGGGGAGTATGGGCAGTTAGTTGAAGTCAAGCCCTGTAGGAGATTATTACCTCTCCATCAAAGGATTGTTGTGTGTCTGTATCCATTATATATATATTATTTTTTTTTAAGTAAAGAAGAAGAGAAAAAACCAAGTCTGTGTTTCCTTGCTGCTTCAAGCTATCTAGGCAGTATGGAGAGTAACTTCGACTTGAAACTGATCCCTGAGTATGATGGCAGAAACGCACAATCTGTTATGGAGTGGCTGGAGAAGTTGGAGTTGGTTTGCAAGCTTCGGAAAGTTGATGACATGGCCAGTGTGATTCCTCTGCGGCTTACGGGTGGTGCCTTTGCAGTGTACTTACAGTTACCCACAGCAGATAGGAAGGAGGTTGACAAGGTGAAAGAAGCATTGTTGGCTGCGTTTGCTGTTGATCCCTATGTAGCCTATGAACAGTTTGTTAGTAGGAAGTTGCACAGTGGAGAAGCACCGGATGTCTACTTAGCTGAGCTACGTCGACTCGGATCCCTGTTTGGAGGAATTTCTGAAAAGCTCTTGCATGTGCTTTTGTAGCTGGACTTCCAGAGAGAGTTCGTCAGCTGTTGAGAGCCAGGTCTCGCATGGAGGCCCTCGATCTGGAACAGATTTTGGCTCGGGCACGGGCTGTTCTAAAGGATGACCTTCCCTCTGTTTCAGTGGAAACACGTTTTGGCGCCACAGGAAGCATGGGTTCTGTGCCAGTAGAAACAACAGTTCAGAAATGTCATGTATGCCTTGGACCAAATCACTTTGCCAGGGACTGTCTTGCTCGCAACCGAGTAAATGGTCGATTTCGGAGAAGGGTAAAGTGTTATTGGTGTGGTGGAATGGGGCACATTGCGTCAGCTTGTCCGGGAAACGAGCAAGGAGAGGAGGCATCAGCGCCAGCCTCCTCTCCCCAAACCCACTGAGTAAGGTGCTGCCAAGTACTGTTTTGAGTGTAGAGGGTCTTCCGTGTTGGGTGTTAGTAGACACTGGGTGTTCTCAAAGCATCGCTCATGTTTCATGCTGTAAGGCATGGAACAAGTGCGCAGTTAGCATGGTAACTGTGAGTGGGCAAGAATGGGTGTGTGAAGGAATGGGCGCCGTGCACTTGCAGCTCAGTAATGGAGCTACTGCCAGCATTTCTGTGTGTGTAACTACTCTAATGCCACTCGGTTTTAAATTTCTTCTCGGCATGGATGGTGTGAGGGCTCTAGGAGGAGTCACTGTCGATACCCAGGGTGGTGTACGATTTGGAATGGAAGACTCTCTTTTTTCTGCAGCGGCTGATGTGATGGTGGGGGTGGATGAGCATGATTTTAGTGCAATTTATGATCCTTTGATTAAATGTTGGACAGCTACATGGAAATGGTCTGAAGGCAAGGAGCCTGGCATCCTGGAGAATGGAGTAAAGGCATATTCTGTACCTCAGGAGGCAAAGGACCTGTATGAATCAGAGCTACAAAGATGGGTGAGTGATGGTTGGCTGCTTCCTTATGATGAGAATAAATATGGACCAGCTAAGGGGCTTATTCCCCTCATGGCTGTTGTACAGCAAAATAAAAAGAAGGTGCGGCCTGTACTGGACTTCAGAGAACTGAATACGTACATTGGTGCATTTACAGCAGACTCGGATGTGTGTTCAGACAAACTACGTGAGTGGCGCAGGCAAGGAGTGAATGTATCTGTAGTGGACTTGGCTAAAGCTTACCTGCAGATAAGAATCCATGAGTCTCTGTGGCCATACCAGACTGTATATTTCAAAGGCCAGAGGTATTGCCTGACTCGACTGGGGTTTGGCTTGAATATTGCTCCAATGGTAATGAAGTCTGTTTTAAACTGTGTTCTTCTTCAGGACCCAATTGTAAGGAAAGGAACATCAGCTTATATTGATGACATCTTGGTGAATGAAGATATTGTTAAGGCCAGCTTACTTACTAGTAAGTAAGCCACACCAAAGACTTGCTGAAGGGGCTCGAGCATTGGGCCTAAGAGTTTTGGGGGAGCAGGAGAGTCTTTTTTGGAAGAGGGACAATGACCTGGGCGATGCACCAAGACAATTGACTCAGCGAGCAGTGTTCTCATACTGTGGTAGACTGTTAGGCCATTACCCTGTTTGTGGATGGCTGCAAGTGGCAGTAGCATTCATCAAGAGAAGAGTCAATAAAGTCACTGAAGGATGGGACGACGTCATTAATGATGATTGCATCAAAATGTGTTTACAGGAACTTCTGGAGAAGGTTAAGAAGGATGACCCTGTGAGAGGACAGTGGAATGTCACCGGTGACAAATTCAAGATCTGGGTGGATGCTAGTTCTCTTGCACTTGGTGTTGCAGTGGAAGCAAATGGTTCTATTGTGGAAGATGCCAGCTGGCTGCGGAAAGACGACTCTTGCCACATCATATGGCTGAGCTAGATGCAGTCATTAAAGGATTGAATCTTGCACTGGCTTGGAAGATACAAAAGGTGGAATTAATGACTGACTCATCTACTGTGCATAGATGGATTTCAGATGGACTTTTAGGAAAAAGCAGATTGAAGACTAAGTCTGCAAGTGAAATGCTCATCAGAAGAAGACTAGGAATAGTCTTGTCATTGATAGAAGAGTGTGACCTCCAGCTGTCTATTACACTTGTGTCTTCTGCCAATAATAAAGCTGACAGTTTGACACGTGTACCTCAGCGCTGGCTGAGGGACCTTGGTTCATGTCACCAAGATGCAAAACTTGTGTGTGTTTCTGTTGTCCCTGCCATTAGTGATGGAGTTAAGGAGATCCATCATGCTGCCAGTCACCCAGGTGTGAGAACTCCTCTCTATTTTGTAAAGAAAGTCCATCCAGGAGTTACCAGGCGGCAAGTACAAGCTGTTGTCAAACGCTGTGAGGCATGCCAGTCAATAGACCCAGCCCCAGTGAAGTGGCAGAAGGGTAGTCTGGAAGTGGATAGAGTGTGGCAGAGAGTTGGTATGGATATTACTCACTATGATGGATGGCCGTATCTTACTCTCATTGATTGTGGACCATCTCGATTTGCCATCTGGCGTCGGCTCCGTTTTCAGACCAGTGAGAGCATCATCGGACAACTCGAGACAGTGTTCTGTGAACGAGGAGCGCCGGAGGAACTGTTAACAGACAATGACACTGCTTTTCGCAGCAAACTATTTGCTGACTTTGCAAAAAAGTGGTGCTTGCATCTTAATTTTAGATGTGCTTATGTTCCGTCAGGAAATGGTATAGCTGAGAGATGCCATCGAACTGTTAAAGTCATTGCTGCAAGGAAAGGCTGTAGCATTGCAGAGGCTGTATATCTGTATAATTTGATGCCTCGTGATGACTGCGACTCAACGACTGCCCCTGTCAGTATGCTGTATTCTTACCCTGTGAGGATCCGAGGAGTGGATCCATGCACAATGAACAGTGGCAGTGAGTGGCCCCTACAAAGCAGGTGATGAGGTGTGGGTAAAACCATCCAACATGCGATGCAATATGCAATATGAAAGAGGCAAGGTTACGGGAGTTTTGTCAGAACAAGCTGTTGAAGTCAATGGAGTTCCACGCCATGTTAGAGATCTTCGTTCGTGTTCTTCACAAGGATTAATATTGAGTGAGGAAACTACTAATGCTGAGGATGAGGAGCTTCTTATACAGCTTCCTGTTCATGAAGATGAGGGGGAAGAGGAAGATTCAGGTACTGTTGTTGAGTGCAACGCGATTCCAAGACGTTCAACAAGAGTTAGAAAAGCTAGAGTTTGTAATATATGTGAATGTAATTCAGGGGGGAGTGTATAATTATTGTTTGAAACTGTTAATTACTGTTTGGGTTTAATTGGACAGTTTGTGTATTAAGGTATTTCTGTTGTTGTGGGTTATTAAGGAAGAGGTGTAAATGACCAGTTATGACTAGTTGAGTTTGTATATTACTTATTGTCGATTGTCAATGATTATTTAAGATGTTCTCTTGGAGAGTGGGGAGTATGGGCAGTTAGTTGAAGTCAAACCCTGTAGGAGATTATTACCTCTCCATCAAAGGATTGTTGTGTGTCTGTATCCATTATATATATATTATTTTTTTTTAAGTAAAGAAGAAGAGAAAAAACCAAGTCTGTGTTTCCTTGCTGCTTCAGATTCCACACTCTCATGGATATTCTCTGACTTCCAGTACTCCTCAAAATGAGGGGATTGTCTAATAGCTCTTGCCCACACTGCTGGATGGCCAAGTAACTGTTACACACTATAGAAAAAATTACCTATTCATGCTATAGTAAATCTTGCCATGGGTCTTCTTGCTTGTAGGCAAAGTGGCAAGCCATAGGACAAGTACAGTCTTGCAGCCACAAGGACAATTCCATATCCCATTGGCCATTTTCGAATTTGTTGAAGCCTAGACTGTGTGAGCATATCCATTCACCTGTAAATGACTTACTGCCTACCTGGTGGATGGGCGGAGCCTCATGACGTCCTATTATGTTTACATCACAAATTGTTTTAGGATCTTTATGATTTTCTTGGTTCCGGCATCAATGACTTCATTTTACTCTATAAATATCAAAACTATCAAACTTAGGTACTAAATAATACTTGCAAAAATTAGGTAGGGTTATAAAATATACACTTGCCAACTTTCACTTTTATCCAATGCTTTGATAAAAAGGTGTTGCCAAAAAACGCGTTTCATCGGCTCTGAATCCCTTAGTAAGTAACGTTTTCCATACAATCACAAACATAGAATATGCATGAAAAAACGAAGCATCAACTTAAATTCGATGATTCACACTTTTTTTTTTAAATGGACACCTGGCAACTACATCAACCCATGAACAGCAAGACTGGAATAGTAACTACCAGTCAATTCGCACCAATTGCTGCATTCCCGTCATTTAGGAAAATAGAATGTTTGTTTATGGTTATTTATTAGAAAGATACATATGCATTTCTATCTTTTTATCAACAGCAAATAACCATGTGCCTTACATTTCTTAGTAAAGGGAATGTGTTTGTTGATGATACCTTATTACGTTATTACCAGAGGTACGAATTGACTGTTAGATGCTCACCAAACCTTGCTTTGTGCTGGCTGATATGGTTGCCGTACGAACATGCATAGCGGCATTTTTTCTTATCTTTCCGTGTAACCTTATACTAAATGCTACGTTCATAAATTTGATGTCGTTGTAAAGTTGATGAGTTGTAATTTATTATGCTATGTTGAAAAGTCCCTAAAACCAGTACTGTATAAAGCATATGTATCACGAATTGAAGTGAGCCCTATTGGAAAATGTTTGCAACTTTCTTTTCTTAATTCACCAAAAATCGCTAAACAGAGATACCTAAATATTTTTTTATTCAGCACAAAAGTAGAATAAATTCCCTTTTTTACGTATAATTCATTACTGTTTGCGTTCGGTACGATATGAAAAAGGGCAGTGAAACGAAGGCAAAATGTACGAATGAGTTGTAGGTTATCGGTAAGTTACACCTGTTGGTTACTATTTTTCAGAAAATCACCAAAAATAGGTACATTGAAATGTCTAATTTTTATTTACACAATGAGAAAATTGAATACTTTTCATTTCCAGTAAATTGTATTCTCATACAATATTAATGAATGGGTTTAAATTAGAGCCTGGCTATCACTCTGCCATGCAGGTGTTCATAGAAAACAGCCTGGATAATCATTGTTAGGCGAACAATGTCCAGTCTGATCACCCGACTGAGAAACAAAGCATCCTAAACAGTGAGGCAATAAGATCTAATTGTGGGAAAGATAAGATAATGAGGCGTCTGTTCCTTAAATTATTTATTCTCTTTTTGTAATTCATCATCATTTCGGCCTTCAAAAGTCCTTTGTTGGATGTAGGTCTTCCCCAGGTTCCTCCACAGATTTCTATCCTCCACTGCTCTGCGCCACTGTCGTTTACGATGGTCTAAGTCATCTCGCCAGCGGGTTTTTTGTCTTCCTCGGTTTCTTGTGTGTCATCGCAACGTCCAGAAGGTTGTTCGTGATGTACATCTGTTGTCTGTCATCCTGGCAATGTGCCCCGCCCAGTTCCACTTGAGCTTACTGATGGTTTCAAGGATATCCTTTACTTTAGTGTTTTGACGTATCCATTTAGCTGTTTTTCTATCTTTCCAAGATAGATCTAGCATAATTCTCTCATGTACCCTCTGCATTATTCGTAATAATAATAATAATAATAATAATAATAATAATAATAACAGATTTGATTTCAGCTCGAGGCCATATACATGGAATATACAAAGTAGAGTCAATAACTTATTTTTGTAATTTTGAAGTGTCATCTGCAGAATCTGTCATTATTATTATTATTATTATTATTATTATTATTATTATTATTATTATTATTATTATTATTATTATTATATTTCTACGTTTATTGGTATTTCCTTTTTTTTATTATGACTGTGATTAATACTTTTGTAGAGTTTTGCTGTTTTCACTTTTCGTGTTTAGCCTTCTGGAAATTAATTGCATGCAACCTGTTTTTTTAATTATAATTTTTTTACTACTGTTTTCAGTATTATTACTGTCATTACCATTATTATAAATACTATTTCTTATGCTTCTTCAGCAACTGTGAGGATATTGCCGATTTATAATTTTTTATCATGTTTATCTCATGTATCTAGATTGTGTATGTTATTGACTCTACTTTGTACATTCCATGTATATGGTCTTGAACTGAAATCAAATCTGTTGTTATTATTATTATTATTATTATTATTATTATTATTATTATTATTATTATTATTATTATTATTATTATTATTATTATTATTAGTTTATCAAACATATGAGTGATAAATATATTAGGCTGTCAAATACATGAGTGTTAGATATATTAGGCTGTCAAATACACGAATGTTAGATATATTAGGCTGTCAAATACACGAATGTTAGATATATTAGGCTGTCAAATAGATGAGTATTGGATATATTAAGCTGTCAAATAGATGAGTGTTAAATATTCTAGGCTTTCAAATAGATGAGTGTTAGATATATTAGGCTTTCAAATAGATGAGTGTTAAATATATTAGGCTGTCAAATAGATGAGTGTTAAGCGGGCCATAGACGATCCAATATGCTTGTCCAGCATCATGCTTAATCATGCATCATGCAATGCTACACATTCGTCAAGCACACGATATCAAGCCTCAGTTGCTGTGTGTACTCGTGGGGGACGAATATGAGCAAGAAGCTCGCTTGCGCTGCGATAATTATTGCTTTAGAAGGCGACACTGTAAAAGTTAAAAGACAAAGAAAGGCATGGATGAAAGAGTGGCTCAAGAAAAGGCCAAGGTTTTCCCACGAGACACTGTTAAAGGAACTTATGATTTCATCACCCCAGGATTATACAAAATTTTTTAAGGATGGATAATGAAACTTTCTCCGAGTTATTGGGATTAGTAACACCATACATTGTAAAACAGGATACCAATATGAGAGATGCCATACCGCCATGTCAGAGACTTTCAAGTACTCTGCAGTTCCTTGCCACAGGCCAAACTTTTGAAGACTTGAAATTTTCTACCCGCATATCTGCACAGAGCCTTGGCAAAATCATACTGGAGACGTGCAGTGCAATAATAAAGGTACTTAAAGACAACATTAAGGTAAGAATGCATCAGGTTTACAAATTTTACCATTTTTCTCTTGCATTCAGTAAAAGTACGTTATTTATATTTTGCATAATATATACAGTATATAGATATAAACATATTGTAAAATGTATATTTTGTATATTTATATATATATATATATATATATATATATATATATATATATATATATATATATATATATATATATATATATATATATATATATATATATATATATTTATATATATTACAACTGTGGTCTAGTATAAGGCACAAATGAAACACGTAAAATTTTTATAATTATATTTAATAGACTTGTGGTAGATGAAAAGATATTTTTTTAGAGAATAAAAATTGCAAAACGAATCAGAAATGTAACAACTCTGCTCATTCTACCCCTTTTAGTCAATATTTCCTTCACAAGAAAATAACAGATATGTTCCTCTCATCTTTGGCCTAAATATGAAAAGAAAAAATATTTAGATGATAATAGAATACGACATAGGCTACATGTAACTACACTGATTGCCATGTAACAAAGTAAATATGAAATTTGTATTCAGAAACATCTACAGTAATTCATAAGGGTGTAATCTTTTCATGAAACAATAATAACAGACCTATTGTTAAGAATGCTTCATCAATTTACAATCGATACTGGGGATCGTTGAAAAGCTCCATAAAATGAACTGGTGTAGGCATGTTCCCACCAGTAACATTTTGAACAGTGACATTTCCCCTTTGCATCACTACAGGAATAATGTTGAAGGAATTTCCTGAATGACCGTCAAAAGAAGGTGTTGATGATCTGCTTTGTTGGTGGGCATTTGGCTCATTTATTTTGACTGAGTGCCTGCGAAGTGAACCTAGGCTCCCTTCAAAGAGAGGATGTCATTTATTGCCTTTTTGGTTCTTTCATTTTTTCTACTAATTTCCCATAACATTCCTGCTTTAGAGTTTATTTTCACATTCATCACTCTTCATCTTCCAAAGAGCAGGAAACTCTTTATATAGTTCAATAAACTGCCGCCAAAATTCATGTGATTCGGGAGACATCGGGAGACCCGCTCATCATGACTGTAGCTACTCAACTGAGTGTGCGTGACAAGCAACAGCACAAACGATCTAGCATGCATGACGAACCTCTTGCATGAAGAGGGAAAATCAAACTCGTTTAATCTTCGTCAAGCATGCTGGATCTGCTTCCATGCGCTCACATACACACCCAAATGGCATGATCATACATGATGCTGGACAAGCATATTGGATCGTCTATGGCCCGCTTTAGATATACTAGGCTGTCAAATAGATGAGTGTTAAATATATTAGGCTGTCAAATAGATGAGTGTCAAATATATTAGGCTGTCAAATAGATGAGTGTTAAATATATTAGGCTTCAAATCAAATATTAGGCTTTCAAATGAGATGAGTGTTAAATATATTAGGCTGTCAAATAGATCAGTGTTAAAAATATTAGGCTGTCAAATAGATGAGTGTTAAAAATATTAGGCTGTCAAATAGATGAGTGTTAAATATATTAGGCTGTCAAATAGATGAGTGTTAAATATATTAGGCTGTCAAATAGATGAGTGTTAGATATACTAGGCTGTCAAATAGACGAGTGTTAAATATATTAGGCTGTCAAATAGATGAGTGTTAAATATATTAGGCTGTCAAATAGATGTGTTAAATATATTAGGCTGTCAAATAGATGAGCGTTAAATATATTAGGCTGTCAAATGGATGAGTGTTAGATATATTAGGCTTTTAAATACATGAGTGTTAGATATATTAGGCTTTCAAATAGATGATTGTTGGATATGTTAGGCTTTCAAATAGATGAGTGTTAAATATATTAGGCTTTCAAATAGATGAATGTTAAATATATTAGGCTTTCAAATAGATGAATGTTAAATATATTAGGCTGTCAAATAGATGAGTGTTAAATATATTAGGCTTTCAAATAGATGAGTGTTAAATATATTAGGCTGTCAAATAGATGAGTGTTAGATATATTAGACTTTCAAGTAGATGAGTGTTAAATATATTAGGTTGTCAAATAGATGAGTATTGGATATATTAGGCTGTCAAATAGATGAGTGTTGGACATGTTAGAATATCAAATAGATGTGTTAAATATATTAGGCTGTTAAATAGATGAGTATTGTATATATTAGGCTGTCAAATAGTTGAGTGTTGGATATCTTAGTCTGTCAAACATATGGCTGTTAGAGATATATTAGGCTGCCAATCTATGAGTGTTGGATATATTAGGCTGTCAAATACATGACTTAAATATTTTAGGCTGTCAGATAGATGAGTGTTAGATATATTAGGCTGTCAAATAATGAGTTTTAGATATATTAAACTGTCAAATCTATGAGTGTTAGATGTATTAGGCTGTCAAATATACAAGTGTTAGATATATTAGGCTGTCAAATACATGAGTGTTAAGTACATCAGTGTTAGATATATTAGGCTGTCAAATCTGTGGGTGTTAAACATATTAGGCTGTCAAATAGATGAGTGTTAGATATATTAGGCTGTCAAATCTGTGGGTGTTAAACATATTAGGCTGTCAAATAGATGAGTGTTAGATATATTAGGCTGTCAAATCTGTGGGTGTTAAACATTAGGCTGTTAGATATATATATTAGGCTGTCAAATCTGTGGGTGTTAAACATATTAGGCTGTCAAATAGATGAGTGTTAAGTACATCAGTGTTAGATATATTAGGCTGTCAAATCTGTGGGTGTTAAACATATTAGGCTGTCAAATAGATGAGTGTTAGATATATTAGGCTGTCAAATCTAGATGAGTGTTAAGTACATCAGTGTTAGATATATTAGGCTGTCAAATCTGTGGGTGTTAAACATATTAGGCTGTCAAATAGATGAGTGTTAGATATACTGTACTAGGCTGCCTAGGGGGATGGATGTTGAGACAAGAAGATGGCTATATGTGGATGTATCACAATACCAAGCAAGCGTGTACTGGTACACAATTTACCATCAAAACGGCCTATTATGTTTGATATCTTTCCAGTTCATAAAAAAGTAACAGTTGTATCTTAATTCTAGGCTGTCATTTTAGTGTCTAGTGTTTCTAGGGTTGTAATTGATTAGTAGGAAAAGCATTTGTTGAAATTCTACCAGTTATAGAGTGTATGCACAGTTTCATCCAGTGATGTAAATTGAAGACAAAAACAGTCAGAACAAATATTGCATTTTAAAACTCACACCTGACCTGAATGGAAACAAGACTTCATTTTAAACGTTAGCATATTGCCCAAGAATTGTTGTTTCCTCCTTGAAGTCAACATTACATTGAACAGTATACGAAAGCAATTAAACTGAGAGCAAACGTGTCTTGTTTTTTAATAGTAATGCAAAAAATTTCCCGGGAAAATTGGATTTTGTTTCCACACCTTGCGTCCCCCAAACTACAGCTGTGCTTGGCGGACACTCCTCAAGAGTCAATAACAAGAAAGAATACTATGTAGCAGTACTTTTACAATTGGATTCCCGCTTATGGGGTATTTTTTTTTTTCGTATGAGTAAACGACAACCCATCAAATGTTAAAATCCTGAGGATGAGAACATGTGTTGCTTTATTTTGCTTTTTATTTACTTTTTCTTTTCGCATATTTCTATCTTCACCTTCTTTCATATCCCCCACTTGTATGTCAGTTTTACAGCACCTGTATGTTTGCCTATTAATCAATTGTGAAAAACTAACCTGTCTGCAAGACACCTGCATTCTCTAAAATAAACCCCCAAAATTTCTGTTAATCCTTACTTGTAATCCTTGTTTTATTTCTGTTGGATGAGCAAGCAGGTCTAGTTCATTGTTTCGAGATGCTGCACACTTGTGGAAGTGACAGATGTCCATAAAGGCTATTATCACTCTTTGAAGGGAGGCCATCACTTCCCATGCGATGTCCAACGGGTGTAGGAAAACAATACAGATAAGGTGTGATGGGAACCTGGTACTGCCCAAGTTTAACATCTACCCCAAGAATCCCCTCCCTCCAATGGCATGGGTTGATGACTAGTCAAATGTAATTAATTTAAGCAGTTGTTGATTACCTCTTACCTGTTGCAGAATTGTAACATCATTATAATGAATAAAAATGATGCTGAAAGCACCAGCCTCTTTGCAACTTCAACTTGCAGCGGGCTATCATTGATAACTCTTGTTACCACAAGTCACACAGCCCGAATGCCCCTTTATTTACAGTTGCAAACACACCCCAACCTTCTTTAACCATATTCCCTTTTATTTTTCTGTATGTGTTTATAAAAATATATCTTTGTGTCACTTTTTCCTCATGATGTTTACAGTAAATTATTTATATCACCTTTTCAAAGGCCACCTTAGCTGTACATGTTGTCTTGTCAAAGGTAAATGTCTTTAAGGTTCATGATAAAAAAAAAGATCAACAGTAAGTGCCAGTTAAAATGTACTGAGGTTAAATTCAGTGACTGTTTCATATTGTTTATTCTTTTGAAACAGTGAAATCCTCATTTTATTTGATGGATATAGACATTGGCTGCTTTTAGAAAAAATGAAAAGAGTAAAGTCCCAACATCTTTGTCTGAAATCAGAAATTGCTAAGTGGTGATATTTTCACTACAGTCATTTTAGAACTGAAAGATGAAAGATTTGATATTGCAACCTGTGATTTCTAAATCTAAAACAATATTGTTGAACTTATTAGGAAAATCATAGCTTGAATGTGTTGAACTGAACATGTGACCAAATCATCGAATTCTAGTTGATGTCAGTAGAAGAGAAGATAAATAAATGGCAGGAGGTGGTATGATTGCATTAAACTTAGAGCAGCGGAATTCTGAACACAGTCTGAAAGAGAAAATGCCTAATTCTTGGATGAGCGGATTGCTCTGTCCTGGTCACAATTTTTTTTATTCAATAATTTTAAAAATGGGCGTTATCAGTTAACTATGGAATTTCAAGTGTCACATCTCATACTAAAAGTAGTTTCCCAAAACGACACCTCGGTAATATTTTTCCTGAAGTTTCTTTGAGCTGAGAGAGTATTGGAAATCAACTAAGACATCAGTAATACATCAAACTCAAGTGGCATGAAATAAATGTGAACAGAAGTAAATAAGAGAAAAGGTATGTTTATTTTCCTGAGATTTAATTCGTTATCTTGCTGCAGCTCTGATCTACCTGTAGATTTTCCATTCAACGGTAGTATATTTACACCATCCACATAAAATGTGATATTCCCACTTCTTGATTTATTTTTGCCTTTGTAAGTAAGTAGAATCATATTTTCCCCCTTCTCATGCTTCTCTTAAGGTTCAAGTTAGTTTTCTGTCTTACCCTTGCTCCAACATGGCGATTTTCAAATTCTTTACTTTTTACATACATTTTCTAAAGATAATACCTTACAGTTTCCACCTTTATGTTGAGAATACAGGAAGAAAAGAGTGATATGAATAGATAAAAATTAGTGGATTATTTCAGCCTTCCACACTAACAAAACAAAGCAATGTTGTAGTCTGCTCCAAAATATGGTGCAGTTAGTCACACCAAGATTATTTAAAGAAAATTAATGCCAAATTACGCATTGCTACGTGTGATACGGCCAGCACAAGGCCTTCATTGTATGTATATGTATTTACAGTATATATATATATATATATATATATATATATATATATATATATATATATATATATATATATATATATATATATATATATATATATGTATATATATATAATATATATATGTGTATATATAAATATATATAAATATATATACATATATATATATATATATATATATATATATATATATATATATATATATATATATATATATATATATATATATATGTGTGTGTGTGTGTGTGTGTGTGTGTGTGTGTATGTGTGTGTGTGTGAGTAGAATCTATCGATCAGTTTTTACGAGACATTTTACAAGATTAGCTGTTAGCAGTTGAAGGAAGGAAGGCCTGCAGTAGATGGCCAGAGGGTTCAGTGCTGATACGGCAGCTTTAAGTTTCGTGGCGGCGACTGGTCGAAATGCCAAATTTAAATTATTTGTGTCATTCAAGGTGATTTTTATCACTGATGATTATTTGGCTTTCTTCCTCACTTTTATTGTTGTTAGAAGCCTCACGTTTTAGCCTTTGTTTGTCCAATCTGCTAGTGCTTCCGAGTTATCCTTTTTCCTTGTACTGTTTATAGTCATTAATGATATACTTTTAAGTATTTGGTATGACATTTGTGCTGCTTGACCCTTTAAAGTAATTTGCAGGGAAACACTCTGCCTCTTTCCTGATCTCCCCCTTGCAACGTATGGATACATGTGCACACACACACACACACACACACACACACACACACACATATATATATATATATATATATATATATATATATATATATATATATATATATATATATATATATATATATATATATATATAAAAATATTAAATTTGCCCAGCGTATATTTCTCCTCATTTCTTTGAGGTGAATTTATGTATGTAAAATGAAGCTCCCCAAATTTATACAATGGAAATTTAGGAACTTAATTCCGTGGTGAAAATTGAGACAAGTGTTATCTATGAGAGCTGAAATACTGGTAAGAAGAAAGCGTCTGTCAAACTGCGAAAGTAATTTTAAGAACCTGTCTGAAGGTCTGATTTGTGTGAGAATGATTTATTTCGACTGAATTTATTTGTTATCTTCCCGTGATCAGACTTTGGTAAGTCAGTTACAGATGATTTGATCACAGAACTGAAGGAGACATTAGTAAAATTTTATTGATTTTAGATATACTTAAAGGCAATTTACTGACGAGTTTCATAGAGATTTCATGTGATCTGTTTATTCAGGATAAATCTAGTGCCCAAGTTGATCAGAATTATGTAATGTGCTTATGGTGACACAAACGTTACCATAAATGGATATTATGTTGAAAACTGGATTAAGTCTATATGATGGCTAAGGAGGGGGTGAGAAGACAGAAGGACATACCCCCGTTGTCTCGAGCAGAAAGGAAAATTCAGTATTTCAATCTACAGGAGTTTATTTTAGCGTTAGTTGGAAGTGAGGAACCGTTCTCAGGAAGACTCCGGTCATCGAGCGTCAAGCTACACCTGCAGTTATGACTGGAAAAATTAAAATCACTGTGTGCAGTTCTTGAATAGGACTTTATAATTTTATCTTTTATAAAGTGTTTTAACCACACCATTTTTAAACTACAACCTTCTTTTCACATGCTGTATGACATGAAATTGGTGAAAGGGACCAGGATAGAACAGGTGGCAGTGATTTGGTGTGATTTTGTTTTTAGTGGTTGGTTAAGCTTAGAGGAATGCCAGAAGCCAATGAAGAAGTTTAGTGGAAGTATCCAGACTCAAGGACTACATGACTGAGTAGAAGCTGAGATATATATTATTATTATTCAGAAGATGGATCCTATTTATATGGAACAAGCCCAGATGGGCGATTGACTTGCAATTCAAGCTTCCAGAGAATATGGTGTTCATTAGGAAGAAGTAAGATGAGGTAATGAGAAATACAGAGAGGAGATATCGCTTATTAAAAAAAGAAAAGAAAATTAATAGACTTAATAAATAGATAAAAATGTATTAAAATGAAAAGAGATTAGTATTAGGGCTGTAATGCTTTGCATCTTCGCTTGAACTTATGAATTTCCAATTGCACGACGTCCTCAGGGTGGCTGTTCCACAGTCCAAAGGTGTGAGGAATAAAGGACCTCTGGAACTTGAGAAGTTCTATGGCGAGGCACATTTACTGCATATTGGTTGCTCTCGGCAGGAAAAGGGGATCAGGGACCAACTGAGAATGTGGAAGATCTCTGTTAAAATACAACTTATGAAAAAGTGACAAGCAAGAGACCATCTACTGATGGTCCAAGTCATAACTGCTATTAGGAAACAGATACCTACCAACATTAACCACTCTTTTTAAAAGGGACAGACATCCATGTTAGAAAGCAGTATTCTAGTAAAGGAAGTATAAATGCTAAAACGAGTTGCATTGATTTTTCGAGAATTATCGATTTTTAGTTTTATACAATTTTGGACTGGTATATATCTAAATAAACATGTCCTGAAATATTATTGCTAAAAAAATTTTAATTGTGTGTTTTTTTTTACATTTTTGTTCACCGCATTTACCGGCATTTGAGCGGCATTGAGCGAAAAATTGTCGCAAACTTTGTGTATGGCTTTTTAGGTGGTAGTGAGAAATATATTTATTCACCATATATTTTACTTTCCTACTAAAATACACATTATCTACGATAAAAACTGGCTCACTCTCAAAAAAAGATATATCAGAGTAAATATGTATCTGTGTATCTCGCCCTGTAAGCGATATTGTGCGACAAATTGTCGTACAATGTCTGTACGACTTGCCAATTCCGGATATAGAAAAGGAGAAATTTACTTCAGTGTCCCACTAAAACTACCCATTTTCTACGATAAGAGCTTGTTCGTTCTCTAAAAAAGTAAACAAAATATAAAAAAAGTAAATATATATCTATTTATCTCGATATTTCGAACTCTTTATCACGGATGTACCTTGCCAAATAGTATACATATAATATTTTATATTTCTCAAGATATTTTTACTGCGTGTTTTCGGAAATATCAAATTATATAAGTAGGTAACAGTTCCAAACAGAGCATCGGGTTTTACCAGGCGATAAATCAGCTGGGTGTGTGTGTATATCCTAGTGCTTTGTGACGCGTTTCCTTTTCGGATTTTCTCACCGTGCAGTGCATTCACGCAGTTCCATTGCTTAAGCAAGAGAAGTACCACTCTTATGTGGGAGAAAATTGATCGACTGAGTATCGTAAGTTCGTTACAAGGGAGGGATGAAGCAAACGAATTGTCTCGCCTGGGATAGGCTAGCAGGACACCAGAACGCCTGCGTGTGTAAGTAAGGGATTTGTTTTCTCGTATTAGTGATATTCTAATTAGTGATTACTACCCAGTTTTTCATAATATAATAATTATACAAGGAAACAAAGCTTGATTTTACTGGTGAGTTGTCGTCAGAGTCGTGAATTGTGTAGGCTTGGTTGGTTCATTTTTATTTATACTTTATGGCCTCCCAGTTGTCTGTTTATTTGTCTCGCTCTCTAATATCTAAACGGAAAACATTTACATTGGCAGCGTTTACAGGTGATGTAGAAACTTTATATTGATAGCATATATTTTTATAGGTTATGAGGAAAACGGGGGTCATTGTAAAATGATGAGAATAAACCGTTTCTAGAATACCATGTCCTGGCCTAACCTCATTAGGGCATTTATTTTTACAATTTATATTACGAAAAAAATTGGCACTGGTAGCATATAGCCTACTATATTTTATAGGTAGCATACACAATTTCTTATAGGTTATGGAGAAAACATATTGATGGCATATATTAATGAATTTGTGTTATGAAAAAAACTTTTGCACTGATAAATATATATATATATATATATATATATATATATATATATATATATATATATATATATATATATATATATAAATATCTTTTACTGTAATACAGCAGCCCTTTGTTAAGAAAAAGTTGAGACTTTTGAACTGTGCAACCATGGACTTGGAGTTCAATTCCCTGTTTACTGGTAAGATGAAGAGTTAGAGGAATGTATTTCTGGTGATAGAAATTCATTTGTTTTATGCTATAATGGTTCAGTGATTCACAAATGTTGTATATAGTCAATATTAATAAGCTAACCAATTGGTTCTTAGCCATATATAAATAATATATAATCCTTATATTTATATATATATATATATATATAT
>NC_089792.1:34294082-34324082 GCF_040412425.1 Macrobrachium rosenbergii | reverse complement strand
CGAGAGCCTCATGCAGGTGTACCAGAGAACATTTTAAAGAGGCTTTTGTGTATTTATAAAGCCATCAAACATCATTTGACAAGGAGGATGGACTTTTAGCCACTATCCCTAACCAAAAAAGCTTTTTCGCTTCCCTTGGGTTCAAACCGAAATCTAAAATCCTGTAACAGCCCACCCTTTAAGCTGTCTTCGAAGGGACTGTGTATTGGTGAAGAGCAAAAGAAATAGACTATAACAGGAAAAAATAACCTACTGGTTTTTAAAACACTCACTCACTTTAAAGGAAGAGTTCCTCTTGCCAGCCAGTTCACCTTCCGGGCGTCCTTATCTCTTGCCTACGACTTTGCCAAGGGATATGCACGCAGTCTGGACACCTCGTATTTGTTTAACATAGTGTTTGACAAACACTCCATGCCCAGACCACCCTGTGTACTTGGATACGTCCTCCATACTAAAGTTACTGAAAAGGGCAAGTGAGGCTGCGTACTTACGGAGGTCATGTGACTTTGGGTCTGATCCTGGGCATAGATCTACAATTAACTTACAAATACTGGTTCTGAGGCTTTCTAGGCAAAGTGGGGTGCTTTCGTTTGGTACCAAAAAGAGGGGCCCTTGCGTGATATGGTTGGTGCGATCAAGGTACTTTTTCACTGTGACCACTGGACACAGCTTCGGATTAGAGGGCAAAGAAGGGATAACTATGGGTTTCCGTCTGTGAAACGGATTCTCATTTTTAGCTAAAAATTCTCCGAATGAAAAGGTTACTTTATTCTTTCCGAAAGAACAAAACTGATCTCCTCTTTTTAGCGCATGGATCTCTGCTGATCTGGCTCCCATCGCCAGGCCCACTAAAAACAACGTATTGCAATACACTCCCTGAACACCTGAATTAGCCCTGGTCACTGACCAGCCCGAACTACATCCCCATAGCTTTTACCCACTTAGTGGGTAATAAACTGTCAGCGTTACCAATGCTTACAGGAAAATCTAGTCAAATGAGTTACCTGAAGTACCGCTGGCAACACTGCTGCAAGTCCCGGCCGAGTGAGGCCGAGATCCCCAATTGCTTTTTGTTCGCCATGGTGTGTGGGTGTGTCCCACATCAGGCGAACTTTTGGTCATTTAGCCCGACCCCCATTCAAGAATTTGGACGTCAGATCATGATTTGGACGTTTTCAACGCATTTTCTCCTGGATGGATACTTTATTGATAGGATTTGGGACTTCTCTCCCGATTTTGACTTTGGTCGTTTGTATAAGTCAAACAAGAAGACGTCGCCGTCTGCTAGCGCCAATGCTTCCACTTTGTTTACATCTTCGACGACAGAGCCTTCTTCTGCTGGAGATGCTGACGCTCATCGGCCCTGCACGTTCTGCAAGCGTAGGATGAGTACCCTCAAACACGATCGACATTCTGTTTGTGTTTTTATGTCAGATAGGCGGCGAGTCTTGGTCGGTAGATCAGATGGAAGAATTATTCAAAAAGTTAGAGGACAAGTTACTAGCTGAGTATGTCTAGTCTTTTTTCTAGCTTTATGAGTAAATTAACGGAAACTAGAGATAAGGATAGTAGTAATAGTGTTGTAGATACTAATCGTTCTTTTTCAGCCCCCCTGCCTGTTCCAGAACCAGCCCTAACAGGTGCCGGGGGTCATGGAGAACCGCAAACCTCGAAGGTAGGATCTACCGGCCCTTTGCGGAGCAGGCAGTGTTGGCAGCAGATTTCCCCCTTCCCTCTAAAGCGTAAGTTCTAAGGTGGATTTAGAATTAGGAATCACTCAGAAGGGTAGGAATTCTAATTAGGAAGTATTCAGGAAAGTAGTTGAGCGTGGTCTTCTTTGGGTTTAGGTCTCTCATTCAGATCAATCGTCGGTTTTATTTCCTGCTTCGTGCTCTGTGCAACAAAGGTTTCCAGATCCGTGGAGGGTCGTTCAGATTTGGTTTCTGATGTATCTGGTTCTGAATTTTTATTTTTCCTTGAATACTCCTCTTTCGAAGGTTCCTTTTCCTTTGGGGGTTTAAAATTTCGTTTGTCTTGCGATGGTGGTAATTCTGGCGATCGAGTTTTTCCAATATTCATGATCATGTCTTAAAGAATTTTCTGATTTGATAATGTCTATCAAGATTATCAGGGGCGGGGTGAACAGGACCAGGCTATTTTCTTCGAATTTTCTGATTTGATAATGTCTATCAAGATTATTGGGCAGGGGGAACAGAACTAGTCTATTTTCTTTGAAAACTATGGCCTCTTCGGCCGTTACGGAAATTTCCCATTTTTCCCCCTTTTTCTTCTAAGCCTTCTTCCATTGCCCTTCTCATGTTCTTTTGGGTCCGCTCTTTGGGGGGCTCTCGGGGTCTTTGTTGCGCATCCTGTTTTCTTGGCTTTTAACTCAGCAGAGCAAGGCTTTCTTGCTTCAACCCTGTATTTTAGAGCTCAGCAGCCCCCCCTCTCTCTGTTCGGGGTTAAGGGAAGGGGTACTTTTTACAGATCCGTCGTCTTATCACCTTTTGCAAATCCAGTGGTTTCTCAGGCATCCGGTCTAGTTGCTTCTCAGTTGTTTGCGGAGGCGTCAGCAACTCCTTATTTCATTCTTTATGGGTTCCTAACTGTAATGTATCCTCCGCGATTCTTGCGGATGCTACGGCAGTCGGCGATTCGCCTGCGCCAGCGTTCAGTGTATCAGCACCGATAGTTTCCGCAGCCTTTCCATTCTCCAGGATAGTTGGTAACTACCTCCTTCTGTTACCTTCCGTTCGGTACCTCGTAACTTCCCCTTCAATACTCCTTTGAGTTTTGGTCCGGTTGGGACCTTCTCCACATGTCCAACGTCGGCGTTGGGCGCTCCGGTGGTTACTCCGAGTGTGGCTTCTTTCTTCTTCCCTCCTCTGGCTTCTTCTTTCTCAACTTTCTTGCAGGTTTTCTCTGTCCCTCCGTCTAGGCATCCATGTTGGTTCCGGGTCTTCAGTTCCGGATTCCCACTCTCATGCGGTTTTGATACATCCGGATTTGAGTGGTTCGGGTGTTGCGGCCTCTTCTCTCTCAGGAGTGGGCGTGGTCTGCCCAGGTGCTGCGTCATCCCTGTTGGGTGGTGCGGGGTTTGCTCAACCTAGACTTTGGTGCCTCCAGTATGTTCGCGATTGATACATCAGGTGTCCTTCTCATGCACCCAGGTGTAGCAGTTCCGGGTTTTCGAGTTCGGCGTTTGCTAGGGATCGGCCTGCCTCTTTCTGTTCCAGCTCGGTCGGACCAGTCCGACAATCCTCCGGCTCGGTCGAACCAGTCCGACAAGGATTGTTCATTTGAAGAAGAGGATCCGGTACCGGATATTAGTTCTCCTTCAGCCAATGAGAATGAGTATAAGCGGATGGTAGACTTCATCCTCACGTATCCTCAATCCAAGGTTCCGGAGGAGAGTACACTACCGAAGCAACGATGTTCGAGTCGCTATATGCGACAGAACCGGTAGTTGCTCAAACAAGATGATTTCTCCCTCCGGTCCGGTACTGCCTGACACCTCTTCACTTCGGTGTCAGTAAGGCTGGCATACCAGGTTAACATGTCGCCTGACTATACAACGTTCTTTGGCAGAAGAGGAGGGGCTTCTTTTGAAGCTTCCGCCTCACTATCCGGACATTCGGAGAGGGTTCTGTTGTGGGCGCCTTTTGCGCTCTGCAACAGTCTTTTAGGGAGGAGGATATCTCCTCCATGGTCTATTTCGTGTAGCCGTCGTCAGCAGTAGCGTCACAGCAAGCTATGATTAGTGTGGCTGCTCCGGGTTCAAGGGATGTGGCCAGTATAACGAACTTGTTGCTTCTAACTCAGGTCTCCAGTTTCGGTAAATATGCATCATTGAAAGTACAAAATGTAGAAATAAAGGGTTCCTGTTTAACAGGGAACAGCCGGTACCCACTTGAAGAAGCCTTTTAGGGAGAATGTCCTCCCCCTCTCTCTCTCTCTCTCTCTCTCTCTCTCTCTCTCTCTCTCTCTCTCTCTCTCTCATTCCAGGGTCTTGTGTCTCCGCATGCTTTCTCTTCAGGTATGTCTCAGGAATCGCTGGGACTTCCACATTGAGAATACAGGTATAATCTGGAACGATTCTTGCTTGTCAGATCGTCTGTGATAGTCAGAAGAAGCGCATCTGACATCCGGAAGGTCTATAGTCTCCCCTCTTCCCGACGTTCATCTGTACTCAGATGCCTGATATCAAGGTTGGGGAGCAACCTTGGAGGAACCCAGGCTTCGGGCCTCTGGAGGGCTCGGGAATGAGAGGAGTCATAACCTTCAGGAACCTCAGGGCTGTAAAGGAAGCCCTCAGGTGTTTCTCAGTCCTAGTGCACAACACAATAGTGGGTCCGCTTGCGACATCGTAACTGCCGTGTCGTATCTGAGAACTCGGGGGGAACAGATCATTAGAACTTAGAGGTGTATACTTTCCGCCATTCGGTCTCATTCATCAGGTAATCAGGAAATGCGGTAGTGTCAAGATGTCTGTGACTTTAGCTCCTTGCTGGCTCTAACACCCTCGGTTCCGGAATTCCTAATGCTCCTTACGGAAGTTCCGATATTCCTCCTCATGCGGAAGATCTTTTAGACAACCGCATTTTCACCATTATCATCCAAACTCTTGCTTAATGAACCTTGTTGCGGGCGACTGCCGAGCAAACAGCTGACAGTCCAGACACTTTAAAGTTATGTCTAGACAGTGTTTCCTTCAGCTTCAGAAGTCAACCTGTAGCTTTACCAGGTCAACTTGACATGGGGAAGTCTGTGTCATAAGGAAGGTTATTTCATCTTTAGGCCTGCCATAACTGAAATAGCTGGTTTTCTCTTATTCCTTCGGAAAGTCAAGATTCTTCCGTTTTTGGCAGTACATTTTTCTTTTTCCCTGAAATTTCTAGCAGTAAGATCTTCTTTGACTTGTTACGTTCCCTCGGGCTCCCTCGTGAGATTTGTCAGAAGTTCTAATGTTAAGATGATTGGTTAGGTGTTTTTATTTCTTTCTTTCGGCTTTAGCTGCAGATAAAACAATGGGCGAGCTTCGGGAAGTTTCCTAGGCGGGAAATGATAAGTATTTCTCTTCTTCTGGAAGTCGTGGCCGAGGCTTAAACTCTGCTTCGTTCTTTTAAGGTTCTTTATCTGCAAGTGTTCGGTTCCGGCATCAGCGGGGATATCTTTATGTCCGATGAGAATAATTATCAAAGGTTGATAAACTCCGTCCGCTTCCGTGTACACTTCTTGTCTCTCCGCGGAATCCTTCCCGTCCGCTGTCAAAGGAAGTGATTAGTTACTTTCGGAGAAATGCTTCCTGGTTCCTGGTTCATAAGCGCTTACTACACGAACACAGTTGTGGGCACACTTCACGATTCTCGTGTGGTGTGAGGTTTATGCCTTACCGCACAGTATTCGGAGTATGTCCAGTTCATCTTCTTTTCTAAGGAATGGTTCAGAGTCTTCTATTCTGGAGGTAGTTGCTTGCGAGTCCGTCTTTGTTTTCTTCCTTCACTTAGGAGATGTTCAATTCGCCCCACTGCGTATAGTGGCGAATTCTCCTGTCTAGGGTGCATTCAGTTAGCTGAGGTGGTATTCTCTTCGTGCGAAGACTCAGAAGGTTATTCACTTAGTCCACGTTTAACGGCGAAGTCTATTATCAAGGGTGCGCTCATTTAGCTAAGGTAGTATTCACGTAGCGCGGTGATTATTAGGTTAACCAGATAGGAAAATTCCTTTTTTAGGCTTTAGAATCTTAAGCAACAGTGATAGTATAATCACATGAACTTAAGTTCAGAGTATGTTAAGTATCCTAGTCTTTGATAGTTTCCCTACGAGAGTCCAAAGAGGTGCTCTCATAGGCTAGCCTAGGTTGTTTTGTCGGCGCTGGGATACTTCTGCGCTTGTCGGCCCTTGCCGCAACCTGCAGGGCGGAGGGTCATCGGTTCGGCACACTGCCTCATTCCCTCCTTAATGGGTAGGCTCTGAATAGTCACTTGGGAGATGCATCGTTCTCCTTTTTACATGAAAGTTATTCTCTTAGTCCGTGTGTAGCCGCTAACCCTTCTATCCTGGGTGCGTTCATTTAGCTAAGGGGGTACTCTCATAGTGTGGAGGTTCTTAGCGGCGGCCACTTGGAAGTCGGTGTCGTTTTTCACGACTTCTACCTAAAGACGTTCAGTTTTCTTCGAAGAAGAATTTCTCGCTTGTTCCCTTTGCGACGACCAACTCGATCTTATAATTACATAGTAATGTTAAGGGTGGGGGAACTATAGGTAATGAATGTAGTCAGGAAATTTGGAATTTTGGATTCTCTGTTAGTCGGGGTTCATAGTGAGAATATTAAGTTTGACTTTAGTACTGTGAAGATAGGCAGATCCAGTGGACAGGTTTGGTTTCTTCAATCTCTTCTGTGCAGACATCGGGCGGCAACGGATACTGAAGAACTCGAAGATCCTGCACACTCAACTTCTCCTCCATACATGAGAGGCTAGCCACATGGGAGGTTCTTGTACCCCCTCCATACATGAGAGTGCTTTGATTAGCCACATGGGAGGTTCATCGTACCCCTCCATATATGAGAGTGCTTTGATTAGCCACATGGGAGGTTCATCGTACCCCTCCATACATGAGAGTGCTTTGATTACCACATGGGAGGTTCATTGTTCTCCACTAATCATGGGAGGCTGTGATTAGCCACATGGTAGGTTAGTTTTTTTTTTTTTTTTGCTACACTCTGTCCATGAGGAGGTTTGAATACCACATGAGAGGTAGCTCGACTCAGACCCTCCATAAATGAGAGTGCTTTGATTAGCCACATGGGAGGTTCATTGTTCTCCACTAATCATGGGAGGCTGTGATTAGCCACATGGTAGGTTGGTTTTTTTTTTTGCTACTCTCTATCCACGAGGAGGTTTGAATACCACATGAGAGGTAGCTCGACTCAGACCCTCCATAAGTGAGAGTGCTTTGATTAGCCACATGGGAGGTTCATTGTTCTCCACTAATCATGGGAGGAGGCTGTGATTAGCCACATGGTAGGTTGGTTTTTATTTTGCTACTCTCTATCCATGAGGAGGTTTGAATACCACATGAGAGGTAGCTCGACTCAGACCCTCCATAAGTGAGAGTGCTTTGATTAGCCACATGGGAGGTTCATTGTTCTCCACTAATCATGGGAGGCTGTGATTAGCCACATGATAGGTTGGTTTTTATTTTGCTACTCTCTATCCATGAGGAGGTTTGAATACCACATGAGAGGTAGCTCGACTCAGACAGTACCTAGACATGAGACTGACGTCGGGGGTACTCTCTCTACAGACATTCTCACCTGCCGAGTGGGATAACCAGGTGAGGATACATTCATTTATACAGAGTAGGCGAATAATGAGTTACCTGCTTTCCCTGATGGCAGGTCGGGCTGAATTAGATTGATCCCACCTCCACTAAATTTTGTTAGTCGGGCTAATTCAGGTGTTCAGGGAGTGTATTGCAATATGAAGTTTTCATAATAAAACTAATATTGTAATACTTACCTGAACACCTGAATGATTCCCACCCTCCTCCCCACTTCAATTTGAATAGTGGATAACGCAATTGGGGATCTCGGCCTCACTCGGCCGGGACTTGCAGCAGTGTTGCCAGCGGTACTTCAGGTAACTCATTTGACTAGATTTTCCTGTAAGCATTGGTAACGCTGACAGTTTATTACCCACTAAGTGGGTAAAAGCTATGGGGATGTAGTTCGGGCTGGTCAGTGACCAGGGCTAATTCAGGTGTTCAGGTAAGTATTACAATATTAGTTTTATTATGAAAACTTCATTTTTTCTAACAAAAATTTCATATTATTGTCTGAACGTCTGTTCAGAGCAGCTAGGACTGTATCTAGATCCCATGATAATTCACATGGTTGTTCACTCGGCCTGCGGAGAGCCATTGATTTCATCATCATTTCAAACACTTCTGAATGCACCTCTACTCCGAATCCGTACCTTAAAGGAACCGCAAAGGGCCGCCTTGTGATTTTGATAGTGGAGGAGCCAACTTTTTACGTCAAATAAAAACACAAAGAACTCCCCACAAAGTTATTATCGATGGTAGTTGGTTTACGGTCCCTAACAAATGAGACAAATTTGTTCCACACTGACTGATACTGTTTGGCAGATTTCCCCTTAATATTAGTGATTAAGAATTCCCTGACTTCAGGTGACCATTCCATGAAGCACAGGGATCTGAGAAAGTCCACACATGAAGGCTTTTCATCAGAAAGGAGGAGGCGTAGACAGTTATCCCTTGAACCTGCTGGGAAAGAATAGGAAGATGTAGTGGCTTGTGATGAGAAGTCAGCTTCTGTAGGGTTGGAAACCAAGGGCTGTTTGGCCACATTGGAGCAATCACTACTCCCTCCCCTTGAACTCCTTGAGGAGTTGTACTACTTTCATTAATAAATTCGTTGGGGAAACAGATAAATGTTCCCCAGCAGGTTCCAGTCCAGCGAAAGCGAATCTCTCTGGCCACTGCTCGAAGGTCATGATAGGGGTGACAAAATTCGGTAATTTGTGATTGTCGCGTGTTGCGAACAGATCTACCTGAAGATATGGGTGATCTTGGAGGATCCCGCTGAATGACCCGCTGTCCAATTCCCACTACCCTTCCTGGGCTTTGAATCTGGAGAGGGAGTCCGTTAGGACATTCTGAGCTCCCGCAAGGTGGGATGCTGACAGAGTCCATTTCTTCACCTGAGCTAATCTCATGATCCCCAGCACTATATGATTCAATGGCTTTGACCTTGATCCCCCACGCTTCAAGCATTGTACCACCGGCTTGTTGTCTATGAACAACTGAATGTGAGATCCCCTCTTGGGTTTCAGTCCCTTGAGTGACAGGAGCACTGCCATCATTTCTTTGATATTGATATGGCAAGATTTGAGAGCTTCCGACCACTTCCCGGACACTTTTTTTTTTATCTGAGTGTCCCCCCCATCCGTCCTTCGCCGAAGCATCCGTATGAATGGCCACTGAGACTGGTTTCGGGACTAGCCGGACTGAAGATTTCAGGGCCTGATTCGATGCCCATGGTTTGAGCATTGTCTTGCACCTCCTTTTCATCGGGACCTTGTGGTCTCTGAATGATTTGTTTGCCTTTAAAATGAGAATCCGGTTCAAATCCTTCAAAGTCGTTTTCAAGACTGGATCTACTATTGATGCAAATAGGAGTTTGCCCTGCAGCATTTCTAGGTTCCTTCTGGAAAAACTCTTGGCTTTTCTGAACCTCTTTACCTGATCTACTATTGACCTCCTGGAGGTCTCTGGTAGGGCTAGCTTTCCACTTTCTAGACACCATTGTAAGCCTAGCCATCTGAACTTCTTTTCTGGCTTCAGCCGTGACTTTTCCCAGTTGATTAGGAACCCGAAGTCCTGCAAGGTCTGAACCACTATTCGGGACGCTTCTAGACACTCTTCTATCAATTCCGCCCAGATCAGCCAATCGTCCAGATACACCATGACATTCACCCCCTGTAGTCTTAGTTGTTCTAAGATCACTTTGGTCAATTTCGTGAACACTCTGGGGGCTACATTGAGGCCGAATGGCATCACTTTGAATCTGTACGACTGGTGACCTAGACGGAATCCTAGATACTGGCGAAAATGAAGTTGGATTGGAATGTGCCAATATGCGTCTTTCAAGTCGATAGAAGAGGTGTAGCTGTCCTCTGGCAAGGTATGTCTTATCTGATCTATCGTCAGCATTTTGAATTTGGGACAGTTTATTGCTTTGTTGAGGACAGAGAGGTCCAGAATGACTCTCCTTTCCTGAGAGTCCCTCTTTGGAACACTGAAAAGCCTCCCCTGGAACCTGATAAAGTGGCATTTCTCTATTGTGTCCTTTATTAGCATTTTGTTCACAAATAGGATCGACTCTTTTGTGCTGCGCTGATGAAAGTATTTGTTGCGGAAAGGGTCCTTCCAATCCCAGCGCAGACCTTTTGATACCACTTGATACGCCCAAGGGGACACTTTCCAGGCTTCCTGGAACCTCTTCAGTCTGCCCCCAACCTGAAATGTCTCACTGGTTGAGTTGACCTCTACCACCACCTCGTCTTCCCCTGTTACCTTTCTTCCCTCGAAAGGATCCGCCTCACACCGCCTCGAGCCTCCTGGAACTGCCTAAATTGGGATTGTTGAGATGGCAGTGCACTGCTGCCCTTCAAGGATGGCTGAGAGTGTGGCATAGGGAATTGTTTCTGGGAAGAGGGACCTTGTCCTGGGTCTCGCACAGGAAGAGCTGGTGCTTTAAAAGCCTTCTTATATTGTTGCTGCTTCCTGCGTTTTACCCCCCTTGGGTCTGCTTCCGGGTCATATCCTAGTAACTCCTCAGATTTGTTACCTCGGTGGGTAGCAATATTATTCAGCTTGGTTACTAGGTCCCTAGGCAAGAGGTCACTACACATAGGGGAGGCGAAGAGGAGCTCCTTTACTGGCATAGACTTCTGGTCAGCGAATTTTAGGGCTTGACGTCTAAGTTTTAATTTGGACGCCGCCCAAGCCTCCAGAAGGTGAATAAAGATTGGGCCCATGTTCCGAATTTGTAACCTTGGGAGCACTGAATCTCTTTGCTGGTCACAGCGGTATGCCTGAGATTCCATTAATGTCAAGGTTGTAATGCAGGACATTAATAGTTTCCTCGCCTCGAACTCCTGAACGCACAGGGTGTCGGCAAGGTAAGGAGTGTCCGCAAAAAAGCATGAACGGGCATGGTTTGCTAGAAATTTGCCTTTCTTCATCACCTCTGTGAAGCCTGCTAATGGTTTTGTTAGATTGTCCATGGGGTCTGGCAGAACTGTTCCAAAGTCCTGGAGTTCCTTTAAAGAGAACTTCGTCCCATGGGCGGCTGACTCTACCCAGTTCTTTTCCCAAGATTTGAACAGTTTATTGGTGATAGATGGGAACTTCTCACCAACTGGTACTTTCCAGGCGGGAAGGTTCCTAGCAACAACCTGGGTGCCCAGAGCACTACCTCCCAGGTCCTGGCAGATATTAGAAAGGAAGCCCTTCGCCTGATCCTGGGTAAAAATCATGGTTTCCTCCGGTACCATAGCCAGAGTCTTTGGTGTTTGGCATCAAAAGCGAAACTTACTACCTTTGAATTGGACAAAAGGTTTTACAAACTCTAACCTGGCTAGAGGGGTGCATACATCACTATCATAGAAGATGCCATCCACCGCTCTAGCTAGCCGTGATGCCACCACCCAGGGATTAAACTGCTCTGGCTCGTCCTCCACCACTCTCAAATCTGGGAAATCATCTATATTAATGGGTGGATCTGACACTTGTGCATGCTCCAGAGTCTGTCCCTGAGCCCCTGTATCCAAAGATTTTGCAAGTTGTAGTTCTATCAACTTGTCCAGCTTTGATTCCATTGCAGACATCCTAGCTTCTTGTGCTGCAGACTTTCTCTTAGTAGAAGCAGTTGTGCGGACTGAAACATTATCCTCATCGATGTCCATAGGAGTCGATTTACTAGGGATGCTGCCAGGAATCGGTTGATCTATTGGGGTCGAGGCTCAGCATCAGATAGATCCCCTCATCATCCAGATTTTCAGATTCTCCCAAATCAATTTCATCCCCTGGTATGAAGGGGGGCACCACAGTGGATGCATTAGGATCCACCACGACATCATCAGGTGAGTTCTCATAACCCCTGATCGACTGAATTCTGGACGTGGGGAAGAGAAAATCTCTTACACCTTTGTCTGGCAAATAGCCAAGAGGACCTTTTGGGCCGATTTTGGAGAAGCCTCTTACCCATGATCTTAAATGTTGTATATTAATATTTGCCATAGAGCCAGAAACATTGTGATCGCCCGTACGAGCCCATGACAGCAACTCAGTACATATGTCACACCCTTCCGGACTCCAGTATGGATGGTCCGTACCCTGTACACTGCAGGGAGCACACCCCCGACAAAACTCATGCTGACTCTTGATGGAGTCTATCCGCTTCTTACAGGCGGCATTAGTGCACTTATTTGGCAAAGCCTATAAAAGAAAATAATACTATGAAACACCCCTAAAATGTTTAAGGAACTATGTCATATAAGCCATTACATCATGAGAAAAAACGAGCATATAGTTTTTATATTCTTGAATGAGGTGACATTCATTCTACCATCTCTTTTTATATTCTCGAATGTGGTGACATTCATTCTACTAATATTCTCGAATGTGGTGACATTCATTCTACTATCTCGAATGGCTGGATTCATGCCCAGTCGACATCCCTGTTCGAGGCTCGTCTCCAGTGGGCGCTAGGCACAGGGGAAAAAAGGGGGTTTACTGGGGAGAGCTGCAACTGAAGGAAGTCGAATAGTATTGGGATTATGTCAGTTCTATGACAGAGCAACAGGTAAATCCATGCCATTCGAGTCGAGGGTATCATACACCAAGAATGTGGGTTACCATGTAGGCATAGCCTAGACTGGGGGATCTATGTATATCCGATATAGGACATCGATCGCCCCAGACGAATAACGTTGGCAAGAATCGATACTCACAACTTCATTGGTGCATGGCAACAACCTTACAGCTAATAGAACGACATATCTTTATTTGAGTTCATAACTCATTTCTATATTACACTATTCAACATAAAAGAGCTACTATTTCAAATCAATTCTACATAAAAAAGTTACTATTTCGAATCAATTCGTCATGAGAAAAGCTACTATTTCGAAATAATTCGACTTGAGGTATCTGGTAACTCGACTGGGAGCCAGTGTATCATATGCGATTTTCGTTACGAAACGATTCTGAGTTGAAGGCTTCAACAGAGCTTCGATGGAACCTTCTGGAATGTTCCAGAAGCCCGCATCACTTTTCCACACTGACAATGGGACATAAATCGGAGGTTTTACACGAAAAACTCTATCAAAATGTCCAAAACATAGTCAAGTCACACAGACAACACTAAAAGGAATTACCTCAAGTACCGAAAGCGGCTATCATCCGCTTCGGTAAACCTAAAAGTAGCAAAGGTTAGCCTAATTTTAGCGCTAGCACTAGCGTTTGGGCTATCGATAATTTCATACTAAGCAGGTTTATATAAACTTTCCAAGCATGTTTAACAGTTCACACTAGGGTATTTTGACATGCTGAATCTAAAGTCCTACCCAAACTATGCTTTTCGCTTTAATTAAGGCAGAATCCTAGCCTAAATATGGGTAGCGGTATGACGCTCCCGAGCCATCATTTTGGACACTAAAAAATATATGAAAATATTAGTTAAGCAGGACTAAATTTTGTGATTGCGGTAGGGCAGGTACTTATCTTATTCCCCGTTGACTGAGATGAAGACTCCATGCTAAATAAAGTTGATAATCCTTCAAATTACGCCGGAAAAGATTTTACCACACACACCAAAAAGCGCGGCTAGAAAAACATTGGGTTGGCAACATGCGCATGCGCAGTAGATGCGTAGTCACGTTTTGACCCGATTCATTCGAACTAGCCACGGAAGCGCAAATGGAAAGGTGTAACCAGTGGAGATGTTTAGCCATGAATTGATTCATCAATGCGGTGGATAGGGGGTCAAAGTGCAGACCCCCCGAGACCTGATATCCTATCACAATAGTGACAAGCTTCCGTTAACCGGAATGAATACGTGCCAACCCTGTGCTGTAAGTTCTCTGATAAGGGATTTAGCCGGGGCGCTGCCTAAGGCAGACATAACTGCATAAGGCTCTCGCGGCTCCCTTTGACCAAAAACACCATAACCAAGTTTGACAACAAACATATATGAGATCCCAAGTTTATGTGGTAAAACTTTGCAAAGAATTGTTTTTCACAAAGGTGGGCTAAAGCAAGGGATATTGGCAGATCCCAGTGGAAGAAGCAACAGACAGGCTACAACAAAGTGGAACTGTTTGGACACAAGGGCAATAATAATAATAATAATAATAATAATAATAATAATAATTTCCTTTATTTCAGCTCAGGGCCATTTACATGGAATATACAGAGACATTACGCACAATCTAGATAAACAAGGTAACATAATAAAAATGATAATCGACAATATCCCCACAGTTGCTGAAGTTGTTATTCTTACCCATTTAGGACAAGTAGAGAATTTCAAATTGTAAGTGTAATCATATAGCCTAAACGATTTGAACCATACTAACCTATTCGTAGTCTGAGTCTTATACTATGACACCCAGGTTACTTCATTCATATGCTATTCCAAATTGCACTTAAAACACCGCATTGCGTTGTGTATATTAATCTCAGACATAAACTGCATAAACTTACTGAAGTTCTCCTTACATTTAGATATGTATATCTCCTAAAGGAAATCTCCATAAATGAACTTTAAGATGAAAAGGAATACTTAGGTGGACTTGGAGGCACCGACAACTATGGCTGCATTCCCTTTTCTTGAGTCCCTACTAGTCAGAACTACAGTGCACCAAGGCTGTGACGAGACTGCTCTCACAACCTTCACCGACCAACACCAAATGTTCGACTAACTACCGGACAAACAACCGATGCTGGTAGTTAAGCACTATTACACATATACTTACAATTAAATACACGAAACAGCTAAAACAATGCTTTTCGTTACTAAATACAAACACAACAAAACATAATATCTTTCTTCTACATAATATGCATTTCTACTTTACATAAATTTAGAAAAAAATACATAAAACTATGCCACAATCTGCGGAAAAGTACAATCTCTCTTGTCGAAGTTTCGACGTACTCCCCTGTAAGAAAAACTTATGCCTACATTATTTACAATAGTCCTGTTCTTATCAGTGCTTTTCTGGCTTTTGCAGCTATTTGAGCAGTCCTTCTGCTCGGACGGGTGCTTGATTGAATGTCTTCTGTCACAGGATTAATTTCCCGTATCTCCTGCCACACCTCTAAGGGGTATAACGTAATTACAGGTCTCATGAGTTGGCTATGGGCCGTTCTTAGAGTGGCCACTCTTGGGACCTTGTCTCTCCCCATGTGTAACTCGATCACTTGACCCAACTTCCGCTTGCTCCTTGACCCTTCGTCATGAATGAATGAGGACTACTTCCCCTATCCTGGGCCAAGAGCCATGCACCATTCCCACTTGATGGGTCCCTCTTAATGCAGATGATATAGGGGGAGTATACATAATTGCAACAATTGTGGAGACAGAAGGGCAGTACAGCTCAACTCACAGGGGAGTGCTATAGCTAGGCATTGTTGGGAAAAGGACCATAGGATGGATTTGAAAAACAGTAGGTTTATATACAAAAGCAATAACATCAGTCATAGGAGGGTAGTGGAAGGGGCACTCATCAGAGAGATTAAAGTGATAGAAGGAAACAAAGGATTTACCTCAGGAGATCCCATAAGCCGAGCTTTAATATTAAAAGAAGCTAAGATCGACCCTTCTGACCTGGAGGTTAGGTCTCCTGCCCAACAGACCGATGGTGACCACTCACTTACCACAAGGGTTAATCCCACTGACCATCAGATCAGGATATCAGACTGACAGGAGGGGATTAACAACTCTCAAGAGAATGGAAACCAGGACAGCCATCATATAAATGACAGCACAGGGAGAAGAAGTTCCAGAAGATTGCTAGACCTTGAACCAGCCTGACCACCTTCACATCTCTTGAAAAAAGGGTCACAGTTAGGACCTGAAAGTACTCGAGACTCAAACACTGTAATATGTAAATATTTACAATTAAACAAGTTATACACAGGAATGTTGTGGGCTTCTCTTTCCATATTCGTAATAATGGTAATGACAGTAATAATATTGAGAATAATAGTAAAAAATATTAAAAATATAACAATTAAAAAACAGATTGCATACAATTAATTTCCAGCGAAGGACCTTAGGTGGTTACAGAAGTCAGGTCCAGAAGGCGAAATATGAAAAGTGAAAAAAGCAAATCTCAGTAATAATAATAATAATAATAATAATAATACAATAAAAAATAATAATGATAATAATAATAGATTCTGCAGATGACACTTAATAATTGCAAACATAGAGAATAAGTATACACAACTCAGCAACAATAAAAAATAAATAATAATAGATTCTGCAGATGACACTTAATAATTGCAGAAATAGAGAACAAGTATACTGTACACAACTCTACAACTCAGGCCACCCGCTGTATGAAGGAAGACAACATCATTTATGGAACAAACGCCTCATTATCCCATCTTTCCCAAATTTTAGATCTTCTCTTACCTCACTGCTTAGAATGCATTGGATCAGCGAATTGCTGCTGTTTCCCAATGGGGTGATCAGACCGCACAATGTTTGCCTAAAAATTATTTTTAAAAAATCTAGGTGGTTTTCCATGAATATCTGCATGGCGGAGTAGTAGTGAGGTTCTTGGTGAGGCGTCTCAGAATGTCATTGTGAACAACGGCGATATGTCTCGTGGCCTCTCGGATATAGCTTGTCCAAAGGGAACACTCATATATGCTGCAGCAGTACGAGTGGAAGAGCACCAGTTTTGTGCCTTTAACAAAAAGACAAACCTTTGTAACGAAAAGGCAAACCTCCTTGCAATCATGTTGCCAGTTGCACGTAGTTTACGACGCCTCTGTTCTATGTCTGCTGTATCTTTTAGGTCGTCCGTGATGATGGGCCTAAACACGGAAATGCACGTACGAAATCCAGACGATGATTTCCAAGGAAGATTTGTAGTTCTGCAATATGCTTAAGCGATCTCGGGAGCAGGACATGCACTGGGTCTTGGTTTTGTTGTATAGGATATCAAATTCTTCTGCATATCTGTGGCAGGTGTTGATTAGTCGCTGGAGGCCTTGCACTGATGGGGAAATTAGAACCATATCATCAGCATAACAGAGGTGGTTTATTGTTGTGCCATTGATAGAGCATGGAGCATTCGATTAGGAGTGAGTTCAGTGTGACCTTCAGGGCATCTGTGTACATATTAAACATGTATGGAGAGAGAATGTCCCCTTGCCAGATTGATGGTGATTGTGAGAGACATAATAAACGTACAGTGATAAAACACATATCAATGGAAAGGCCAGAAAATTCCACATGTGGACAGTTGCATGAGATTCAAGACAGATTATTGAATACAGTGCAGTAGCATAATATATGTGAAATGGCGAGACGTTTGGCGTCTTCACGAAAAGAAACATACATACAGTTTGACACAGAAGATTTGGTGGAACATTATGAGTACATGATTGGAATGCTTGCATGGCAATGCAAGTAGTGGTGATTGTACATGAATCGAGACAACAATGGTTAAAGAGAAATAGACAGAAATATTGTATGGTGGAAGATGCATTCCTTCGAGCGGTCCCCTCCAGCTGATGCGGGAGGGAGAGAAAGCTGGCTGCTTTGTCTTGTTTTCTCTGATGGATGATTCACACACACATGTGCCCGAAAGACCACGATGCGGTCTCTTACAAGGTCTATAGATTAAAGTCTCTTACAATACTCCCCCCCCCAAAGCAAGGCCCCGATGCGGAAATCATCTTGCTGACAATTGTAATGGGCTTGAAGGGCTTGGGCTTTGGGCCGGTAGGAGGCTGAAGGGCAGTGCCGGCCAGCAGGAACTCGAGGAGGACGGTAGCGGGTTGAAGGATGACGTCGGCTGAGCCTTCGTTGGTCAGGTCGTCAGGTATGAGTTTGGGGGCGGCGACAGGCTGCCTGGAGGAGGCGTCCAGGGTTCCTGTGGTTGGGTGGGTCATCTCGGAGGGTTGGACATCTACTGAAAGCTCGGGAACGGCGGGAAGGTGAGTCAGAGAGCAACGAAGGCTTCGTTGGCGCGTGGGTCGTCATCTTGGGTCGGATGTCTGCCATCGGCTCCTTCATTGGTCACTGCAGGGTCACCAGTGTAAGGATAGTATTGAGTGACATACTGGCTGGGTGTTGTCTGGTTTATTGGTGGTTCCTTACTGAATGAATGTACGTTGTTGTTGTTTTAGATTTAGCTGGCCTTGTGCCAGCACGGGCTCTTGCTCCTAGAGCAGCCCGTAACTCTATGTTGAAGATGAGTCTGTGAGATGGGTAGGTTGGATGAAAACTTTATTATGATGCATGAAAGTGATTTTGGTGGGGGTGATTTTTGAAATGAAAAGATTTAACAGGCAAGGTTGCAACCTCTTTGAACCCTAAGGTACCCATCAGATCAGGATAAAAGTACGATAGCAGTGAGTGTTGGCTAGTGGGAGAGGCCAACAGATGGAAAGAAGAAGAATTAAGTAGTAGGCACAGGTAGCTAGTATGCTAGCTCGTGGTGATCTAAAGCCATATTCCTTGTCCGGTCCTAATTCTTGTGTATGTATGTGTTTTGTGTATGTGTTGGGTGTTGATTGTGGTGGATGGAATGATAGGGGAGGGAGTGATTTCTAAAAGACTCAGCATCTAGAGATGAATGGTGTGGCTTTTGATTTGTTGTCTGGGTTGGGTCTGTTGTGTCTGATTTAAGAATTAGGAAGGAGAGTGGGTGGTTAAAGGTAAGGATTCTTTAGAGTTACCGTGGTGGTGGGTAGGAGCAAATTCATTAGGAAAACCTTTACATAGTTCTTCAATGGGTGTCTGCATTTTCTTTTCACTTATTCTTTCATACTTTTGTCGTTTCGTGGCTGCTTTCAGGCCCTGCCATGGGAGAGACCCTCTGTTGAAATACATCAAAACATATCCTAAACTCTCTAAGTCGTCTCTTCTGCTCTGTTCAATACCAAGGTGAGTGTTGACAGAGGCATACCGAGCAGTTCCAGTCAAATTCTTGTTTTCACGGTAAGGTATGTGTTGATGTGTCCTAGAATCTCTGTATTTTTTTCGCAAGGCCGAAGTCTATAATGTAGACAAGATTGCCCTTCTTGCCCAAACCCATGAGGAAATTATCAGGCTTGATGTCACGATGTATGAAATTCTTACTATGAATGTACTCTATCCTGGTTATTAGTTGGTCTGCCAAGAGTAAGACAGTTTTTAAACTAAATTTTCTAGAACAGTTCAGAATCTTTGAAATTGTTATTGGTTGGTGCGAGCCGCAAAGTAGTTTCTACAAACAGACAGGGCAAAACAAAGGTAATGTTTCGGACATCTGTGTTTGTTGACAGACAAACAGATGGCGATTGTGAGAGACATAATAAACGTACAATGATAAAACATATATCAATGGAAAGGTCAGAAAATTCCACATATGGACAGTTGCATGAGATTCGAGACAGATTAATGAATACAATGCAGTAGGATAATATATGTGAAATGGCGAGACATTTGGCGTCTTCACAAACAGAAACATACATACAGTTCGACACAGAAGATTCGGTGGAACATTATGAGTACATGATTGGAATGCTTGCATAGCAATGCAAGTAGTGGTGATTGTACATGAATCGAGACAACAATGGTTAAAGAGAAATAGACAGAAATATTGTATGGTAGAAGATGCGTTCCTTCGAGCGGTCCCCTCCAGCTGACGCGGGAGGGAGAGAGAGAAAGCTGGCTGCTTTGTCTTGTTTTCTCCGATGGAGGATTCACACACACGTGCGCCCGAAACACTGCGATGCGGTCTCTTACAACTCTGTCAAATGCTTTTCTCACATCTGCAAAACATAGGAAAACAGGAGAGGCTGATGATAATTAATAGTTCAGCAATTCTTTCAGGATGTAGACGCTGGTGTCAGTTGAGTGGTTTGCTTTAAATCTGAACTGGGTTTCAGTAGTGTGTAGAAAGGGAAGAAGTCTCACTAGAAGAAATGACTCAAGCATCTTTGATGCAATGATAGTCATTGCGATCGAGCGATAATTACCAGGGTCAGCTGCATAGTTTAGCTTGTTTTTGATTAATGGTATAAAGTGAACCAAGAGTAGGGAATCTTGAAGAAACTGGTGAATTATGCATGCATTGAATAGTGCAGCTAGCAGAATGTAAATTATTGGGTGGCAGAATTTGAAAGCTTCTGCAGGAAGACCATCGCTGCGGGGTGATTTATTATTAAGTAAATTGTTTATTATCTGGCGTAATATGATCAGCAAAATGACATCGAATGTTTTCAGTAAGGAGGTTATCTACTTTGCTTCAGGAGTCTTGATCATTTACACAATTCATAGAATAGCGCTGAAGTGATCGCCCCATATTCTTGCAATAGCCTCTTCACTGACGGCTTCTCCTACTCTCTGTGATAGCTTCTTAGTTTTTGGATTTAGGGATTGAATAACATTCCAAAGATGAGGGTAATCACAAGATTCTAACTTCTATACATTGCATCTACTCGTAGTTGCTTTTCATTTATTCTGCAGTGCTTCAGAACAGTTTTGAACTGCGCTCTCACTTGTCTCATTAGCAAAGCAAAGCGTCCTTCCCTTGAGCTACCATTTTGCCTCCACAGTAAAAACATTTCTCGTGAATGTGTTTACAGATCTTTAACCCAGTCATTCCAGCCAGGTATGTTACGAGAGTTGCCTTGACGGAATCTAAAGGTATCCCTGCCGGAGGCAAGCATAACAGAAATTATATTCGAATAGAATTCTTTCAGATCTCTCCTGTGGTGGTCATTTCTACGTTTTGGGTAAGTGCAAAGTAAGGCGCCTGCCTGTTGAACTATTGACCATAACCTATTTTCCATGGTCACCCTAAAGGATCTGGTTTTATAGTGGTTTTAAAAGTCCCAGTTAACAGAAGGTAAGCAATAAGTTAGGGGGTTCACGGTATGGACGGATGAGGTATTGAATGAAACCTGTAAGGGGATGTAATCGTAGCCTCTTGCAAGATTATAGCGAATGTTGCAGGTCACAATTGATTCACAAAGGTATGGAGATGTGATGCAGTGGTTCAGTCAGGAGGTTGTAATTGTGTACATTCTATTTTGTACATAGGTATAGGAAGAGGGAAGGAGGAACATTACTTTGCTAATTTGGACAGTGATTTCGACAGAAACAAGTAAGTTTGTTTTGAAATTGTTTTGTGGGTGAGAATTAAAGTCCCCAATTATACAAATATGATCAGCAGTAGTATCATGAATAATGTTGTGTATCTCATCTAGGATCATGCAGTATTGATCAAAAGTATTGTTATTTTCCTCATGGCTTATAAATATTGATTATTAGGACCTTATAGTTCCCTACTGTCACTAGAAAACCCAGCAATCTATCACTCCTATAGGTCATCACATTCACTACATTGTCTAAGGATCTGTGCCTGCCACAGAAAAGAAAGGCCTCCTTTTGGGCGACTGGTTATGATATGATCTGTAACTTGTATAGATAAGGTTGAGAAAGCTCTGAAGCCTTCATTCAATTAATCGCAGATGACAAAATCATGTGGCCATAGGAGTGTTTCTTGAAATGCAATGGCGTCTTTGAAGGTTTTGCAGAGCATGTTTAGGAGGGGAATGTTTCGCATGAGGCCAAAAATATTCCATGAAATTATATCTAATGTGTCCATGGCTACTCACGAAGTTGGGAAACGAATGAGTTGATCAGATGGGTGGATGTGGGTTTGGTCGCAGTGGTGGGCAGTCGCTCATGGTGCAAGGTTGGCTGGCGGTTGCGGTGGAAGGTGGGCCTGCGCCCATTTCGTTGCATGGGGTGTCAGTAAGTACCCTTGGGGGCCACTGGTCCTGAATAGGTTATATCCTGAGACTTTTATATTAGGGCTGAAATTCTCGCCTTTAAGAACATCGAGGTGTTGGAATAGGCAGGTAATCCTGTAAGCCATTTTATGTATAATTTTGCATAAGATTCATGTTACATTCTCCTGATTTGAGTCTCAGATCTCTTCCCATTTTCAAATATGCCCCTTGATTAGATTATGAATATGTGGTAATTTGCTAGACACATGGATCAATAGATCATCCTCTCCTGACGCTTTTCTCTTCAGGATGCCCCTTAATACTGGTTACTGTTGGTTCATATTCACTTTGTTTATTCTACAGATGGGAATTCTGGAAGTCAGACGGCCCTTTCTTATATCAAGTTGTTCTCTTGGAGAGTCAATGGCAATTCCTTCATGGGTTAAAGTTGGAGAACCGAATGAGTGGCTAGTTGTCTGGTCTTGATTGTATACCAAGTTCACTGGAGTGCTTGAGATCATATTCTTGTTTCTTTGGGGCTGAGGAGGGTGACTGTGATTTCTCTCTCTTCTTTATTATGATCTGTGTCCCGTTTTTCTGTGATAGGTACAGTATGCTGGACCACGGAAATCACTTGCATGGTGTCCACGTTTCTGGCAGTTAAAAACAAATAATGCCAGAATATTTTCCCTGTTGAGACGCTTTGGCATATTTATGCTGACTCCTGGTGGGTGTCCTCAGTCGGGGTTGTCTGTTACCTACCTTTCTGGAAATCCTTACAAGTGAAGATAGAGCTACTCTGAAATCAATCAGTAATGAAAATCACTTCACTGAAGCAATAAAAACAAGTAATGGTTAAATAGTGAAAAATACACACCACCGCTTACAGGGATGACAAACGCAGATAAAATATGATCAGAGGAATATGATTAGTGATAATAATAATGATAACAAAAGATTGGCTCGGAAGAGAAATGTGAGTTATGACACATATATGCCAGGTAAGAGCAAACACTGCTCTACCAAACTCTAGGCAAATGTAATACACCAAAGGAATGGAAACTGAATGAAACGTGATATAATCACCCTCTTGATACAATTTACTCTTTCGTTAGGGAGCCTTTGTCAAAACTATCAGCACCGTAGCACTTTTCCTCACAGCTAACTTTAATCTCCTGTCCTCAATTCATCCTTTTCACCACTGGCTGTATTCTGACATTGTCTGGATTTTACCATTTGTAGGTGGATGGTTTCATTTAGAAGAAAGAAAAAAAAAATTCCTTTCTTCTTCCACCTTCTTCTAGAAAGACTTTCTACTCCTCTCAGTTTGATTTTGCCATCTACTGTCGAGGGTTTTATTTAAAAAAATCTTCCTTTCTTCCTACAATGTCTTAAGGGACTTTAGGCCCCAATTAATATTAATTTTGTTGTCTATAGGTCGCTGGTTATAATTAAAAAATGTCATTCCTTTTCCTACCTTCCTCTGGAGGTACTTTACTCCCCTCTTATTCTTACTTTTGCAGTTAACAGGCAGGGTTTTATTTAAGATAAAAAAAAAACTTCCTTACTCCTTCTGACATCTCCTAGAGGAACTTTACTTTCTGCCCTATCTAGTTTTTGCCACTTGCAGGCTGAGGTTTCCTTTAAAAAACAATCATCTCTTCTTCTACCTTCTCTTGAAGTGATCTTCTTCTTCTTTCCCACCGTTATCCCTACATTAATGAGTCGGTTGCCTGATATGCCTTCTCCACTGCCTTCTATCAAAAAAATAAATAAATAAATAGATATAAACAGTACATCCGTGAAGGGTAAAATCACAGTTAAGTGGGCATAAAGTCCCACTTGAAAATTGTTGAGGAATAAACAAAAGTTTGTTTAATAAAATCTTCTTTCTATAAATGGCAAAGAATAAGAGTGCAAGGATGGTAAAGTTCCTCCAGAAGGAACTGAAGAAGAAATAAAGGTTTTTTGAAGTAAAATCTTCTGCCTATTAATGGAAAAAATAAGATTAATTGAAGCCTAAGATCACTTCAAGGGAAGGCTCGATTATAAAACAGGTGGAAAGGTTTAAATACTTAGAATCTACTTTAAGGCAAGAGAGAGGATGTGAGGCTGAAGTGGTCAGTAGGATAAAAGCGGCGTGGGCAAAGTGGAGAGATGTAGCTGGAGTTGTATGTGATAAGAAAATGCCAATCGAGCTAAAAGTCAAGATCTATAGAACAGTGATAAGACCAGGGGTAATGTATGGATCAGAAACATGGGCTCTGAGAAGAAGAGAGGAAGTAAAGCGTGAGAGAACAGAGATGAGAATGCTGAGGTGGATTATGGGAATATTGCTGTTTGAGAGATTGGAAAATGATGAAATAAGAAGAAGAGCAGGCTTAGTAAAGAGGTGATAAGAGAGTCACGATTGAGATGGTATGGGCATGTGTTAAGGATGGATGACGAGGAGGGAGTGAAGATTGGGAAGAACCTGTTAGAGAAAGAAGATCGAGAGGGAAACAGAGAATTGGATGGCATCATCCGCCAGCAACCCTCTTCCCTCCATATCTTCCTTCATTTTATCTCGCCATCTAATTCTCTGTCTCCCTCTCGATCTTCTTCCTCTAACAAAGTAATATGAGTTAGGCCTAACCCCCCTGATCGCCTGATTTGGGGGTAAACAATGCCTCTCCTTAAGCCGCCCCCATCTGATGTTCTTTTGGAGGTCAGGTAGCCATTAGTTAATAGGGACGAATCCGGGTTGTAGGTAGGCTATGATCCTAACACTTACGTCCTTAACTATAAGACCTATTTTCCCTCCAACCTTTTGCTGGCTGTGACTGCTTTCAGATGGCCGATGTCCTGGATTTGAAGCAGAACAACAAGGCAATCCTCCACTAACCACCACAGCATCCTGTGAGGACTCTTCCCGTCTCTCTGGGTGGAACGAAATGCAAGACAAGCAGCCATCTTTATCCCATGCCACGGTTGAGCTATATCAGGTTAACCGATTTGTTTACCAAAATTCAAGCGATCTGCGCGCTACGTCACGAGTCCTTCAGTGGGTTGCAGCGAGTTGCCAGTTTCCTTTTTCTTATATATACATATACAGTACATGCATATATGTACGTATGTATGTATGCATGTAGGTATGTGTGTGTATATATATACTGTATATATACATACACATACATACATACATACATACGTACATACATACAATTTATTTTATCTTAGTTCATGAAAAGGGTATTAAAACTAGATATAACTTTGAAATAAAACTTTATCCACTAACAACATTATTGAGTAAAATCAAAGACATATTTCTGAACTTTAAAAACAGTGCATATTACTCTAATCGAAAAATAATCTACTTTTACTTATAAAATTATCTTAGTTCATGAAAAGGGTCTGAAAACTAGATATAACTTAGAAATATAACTTTATCAACTAACAACATTATTGAGTAAAAACATCAAAGCCATGTTTCTAAACTTTAAAAACAGTGCGTATTACTCTACTAGAAAAATTAACTAATTCTTACAAAATAATTTATTTTTTAATCTTATTGAGCTTATTTTCCATTTTATTGCATAATTTATTTTTCTTTCTTTCTATGTCAATCTTTTTATTCAGATATCTTATTCTAAAAAATACACATAGCTTGGCAAAAAAATAAATTACATCATCTGGGAGATGAAAGCCCATTGAATTAATTTTAGATTCATTTATGGCTAATTTCATTTCCGAGGCTAGCGTTTTTATACAGTGTTTCCCCCCCCCCAGACTTTCGCCATGAATGGCTTTGAAAACCTCTCTCATGAAATTTAAGTGTGAAAAAAAGGCCTCAGACGGTAAATGCAGTTGACTTCTGTTAATCTTTTTAACCCAGGAATTTTCGTCACTTTGACTGGCAGCCGCTTTGTGACCTAAATGCTGATACTTCATCGAAAATTTGTTCACTATGTAATCCCCTATATGTCGCAAACTTTCTTCCTCTATGACATCAGATATCAATTTTGTGTTACTCGGATCTGCTGTCAAATCATCCTTGTCGTCACCTAAATTTTTTGCAATATCAGTTTCACACTCTATATCTAATTCCGAATTTTTGAAAATATGGCTAGTTAGGCAAATCTCTAATGCAAGCTCGCGGTCATTATAATTTCTCACATTGTTTGTTGCATTCGTTAATGCTAACTCATTTGTTAAGCAATCGCTATTTTCATGCTCTTTATTTATGTTTGTGTTATTGCTGATTAGGGCAACATTTTTTCCCAGAAGCAGCTTTCTCATTCTATATTTATAGCTTACAGCACCGGGATGATCATGAGGTCCACTCATCTGTCTGCAACATCCAAAAAATGCTCTAATACGTCCTGGTTTAGCCTTCTAGTCAATATATATGCAACATCATAACCACTGGCTAACATCTCGTACAGGCCCATAAGTGAGTGACATGATAAAATGACTCCCTTTTGAAAACTATAAAGACTGCTTGACCTTGCGTTGCATACTCGCATTTTTGTCATGACATCAGTGACTTTACACAAAAGATATTTCTGGTTTTTTAAGTCAGTTCCATGAGCATTTCGTGATTTAACGTCTCCAATCATATTAGATGAATTCATAAGATCGAACCAATCGTTAACCATTGAAATGAATTCTGCAGTATCCTTCCAGTTTTTGCTTTCTAGCAGTCCTCTCTCTCTCTCCTAAATACTCAACAGACTTAGCACAGCTGTTTGACATCAGCTGTACAGCATACTTAACTCGCCGAAGGTCAGTGTTTTGTAAGTTTAGATGAATTTCACTGATCTTATAATCTAGACCATATTCTGTATGAGTATTACTTAGCATTTCCCTAACACAAGAATCAGAGATCAGCGTTCCATCTTCAAAACAAAACCCTTTAGTTATGAAGTGATTTCTTATTAATTTTATCATATGTGGGACATCTGCAAATAAGAATATTTCCCTATTGTGACACGGATTTTTGATTGACACACGCTTACAGTTTATTGGGTCTATCCCGTAGTGCTTCCATAATTTTACATTGCTTGGCCCAAGATCATGCACGATTGCAATCACAGGATACCCAGCATTCTCTACTGCCTCAATTATTCCCATCAACATTTCATGTACGCAAGATTTATCAAAATCATAAAAGATCGGTTGTCTCCATTTACCAATTAAACCCCTAATCATTATGACCTGAACCTTTCCATGAGGTTTATATAGTCTGTCCATTCCCTTATCATAATTATACTGTTTTGTGATGCTCATTTCATCAAATGACATTACCGCAAGCCTCTCTTTTACAGTCAAAGTTTCAGCTTTAGTTTTCATCAAAGACAAAACTAACGTTAATTCACCTGGTTCGCAAGGAAAATTTCTAGCTCTCTCATTAAGGGTGCTTGTTGAAGGCAAAGGAAATCCTTTGATATCCCGCAAATAACTATATATAGCATATTGGACTTATACTTCTTAAGGTAAAAGCAGACGATATGTCATCTACCGTCCAATGATTGGATTTCTTTTTATTTAACAGTGCATCTATCTGAGTCATACTGAAAAGTGGTTTTAAAATATCTTCTATCTGAACTTTAATATTAATGTCATTCCTTTCCTTGAGATGTTGCACTCGGGCTTGCAAAGATTTGATTTCTGCCCCCAGTATCTGTATTTTTTCTTTTAACTTTGAAATTTCCCTTTTACATAAGTCGTGTGACAATGCAAGATTATCGTTTTCGATGCTATTGCTAACAGGCATACCTCCTACGGTTTCTAAACGAGTTACCAAAATATTTTCTTCAATTGCAGCTGGGCTCTCTTCTGTTTCAACAGTACTTGGTCTGTCTACTGATGCTACGCTTTCATCTTCCACAAGATCTTCCACAGTTCTCTTCATCCCTCGCTTTTCTGCTCTCTTGAATCCATCTTCAGAGTTTTTAGTTAAACCGCAATCTTTTGAAATGAAAGGAAAATATGAATTTTTGAATGTGACTAACAAAAACAATTCACACATACGCACTATGTGTATAAGTGTGTCTGCATGTGTGTGTCGGTGTGAATATATGTATACGTGTATATATATATATATATATATATATATATATATATATATATATATATATATATATATATATATATATATATATATATATATATATATATATATATAGAGAGAGAGAGAGAGAGAGAGAGAGAGAGAGAGAGAGAGAGAGAGAGAGATATAATGTGACTGTGCGTAATATATACAAATAGGTATGCACATGTAAGCAGGATTTTTTAACGACACAACAGGACTTACCTTGGGTGTAAAGATTCAATGATGGTACTAGATGTACTTTCAGCAGCCTTTTGTTTCTTGGGCTTTCTGTACCAAGCAATCGAGACTTCATGTCATCGATATAGTCTTCTGCAGTAAAATGTGCTGAACAGACGAGTGCATTGTTGGTATTGACCTTATCAGCACGACGGCAGGCATTTATCCATTTCTTCCTAAATTCGTCGTCTCTTGGAAATCTAAAAAATCGAACATCTGAACGATTTCTGCTATTATTAACGCATCCGTAAACTGCACAATTACTAGGCATAATTCCCACAAAACTCTTTCCCCGTTTGTTCTTGGACGTTTGCCTGGTGCTCTGATTTACAACTGACTGAAAGTCCATACTAAGGGAGGAGGGTGTTTTGAAGGGAGAGTTGGTGTGAGTAAGTTAATCTGCTTATGGCCTGTCAGTGCCCCGAGGTCAAATAAAGAACTCCCAGGTGTATAGGCCCAGTGTTAGCCTCAAGAAATGATCTTCAACTTCATTGACAAACAAGAACATTCTGCGTGATTCGTACTCTGTATCTCCTCCTTTCCCTCCCCGTCTAACGCGTGACGTCACGCCGTCGACTGTCAGACAGGTACCCTGCGCGTCGGCTAACCTGATATACTGTAGCTCAACCGTGTCCCATGCTACGAGCGCTAAGCAGAAGGAATGAGGTATGTCTGAAGGCATTTGGTCCCAAGCCAGTATCTGTTCTTTCCCGTGAATTTCTCTCCATTTTCCGAATTTCCAACCTTTCCATTCTCTTAAAGCCCCTTTGTTAACTCAAACCTACCAACAAAGCAGCCCATGATTCGTCCCCTTGACTTTTCCCAAGCTCAATTAAACAAGTTCAGTGATCATAATTAAATCACTCCCACCATAGTGTTACCAAGGGCTAGTTAAATTTAATTAATCAATTCCTCCATGGTGTCTAGTTAAATTCATTGAACCTCCTTGTTTTGAAAGCTAACATCTGGAATTCTTCTTCCAGATTAACTCTGCTTGCCGTCGGTCCCAGCCTGTGAATCAGTTCCACTTAGAAGTACTAATTCTGATACAAGAATTTCCTGATACGCAGTCCTGGGGCACTAACCAGCACCCCCTCACCCTATTGTGCACAAGCGCCTGACATCGAAAATCACTCAATCAGCAGTCACCTTGTCATATTCAGAGATGTTCTACGCATTGCCTAATTTTATTTCACATACGTGCTTGCTTGCTGTACCATCTGCCTTTTCAGATTAATTTCTTGATTGCTTCATCTGTAAATCAATTCAGTTTAACATAACCTGATACTCATTTCCCTTGGCGACCTTCCACTCCCTGGTTAGTTAATGGTGATATCAGGGTAAGACATCCTTTTTCCCGTCCATTTATTACTTTCTGGGTGATATCTGTTGGCCCCTTACGGTACGGCAGTTAAATGATAAGAAATCCCTGTACATTCCTCCAACAGACCCCAGAATGTAAGAATATATATTATATTTATATATATATATATATATATATATATATATATATATATAATATATATATATATATATATATATTCTAATAGCCATAATGCCCTCTTAACTTCCTGAGGGCATTGTGGCTATTAGAATTACATATGTGTCTGGTAAAAGTGACCAGTAGATTCTACAATTATATAATATATATAGATATAGATATATATATATATATATATATATATATATATATATATATATATATATATATATATATATATATATATATATATATATATATATATATATATATATATATATATATATATATATATATATATATATATATATATATATACATACACGATGTTTATTTTGTTCATACTGATGCACATGCATAAACACTGTACTTGAGCTGGGAAGAATACAATTCATGTTTGTTACAACCCTTTTGGATGGAAGTACAATTCGAGAGAACGCATCTATCACGTTATAATTCATTAGTTGATGTTGACCTGAAATGGCGTTGATCTTGAAAAATTTCTAATTCCAATTAGATTTGGTCGAGTGTAGCCGATATATCTTAGATTATGACACCTTTGCTTGCAGACACATTTCAATGTGGTTTACTAGACAGACTTGAGTTCACCTTGATTGACCGGCCAGTGGAATGGAGGTTGGTACCTTCGAGT
>NC_089792.1:34079082-34289082 GCF_040412425.1 Macrobrachium rosenbergii | reverse complement strand
AGAATTTCATCTTATTCCTAAGTAGGTTAGATCACAGAACATTTGATGAGTGGGCATTAAAAATTTCTACTACTACCGAGCCTGGCTTGGTGTTTCTATCCTACACCAAGAAGGCGGTGGTGGCTACATTCTCCCTTAATGCTTGTTAAATGGCTGTGCCCAAAATATTGTTCTTGTGTGATCGTCAGATAAAACTTGTGGGTATATGAACTGACTACTATTGTAAAATGTTTTTGCAAACGAGGCTTATTCATGACTCAGCAATTTAATTAAGAGTGTATTATTGACCATTATCTTTTCCAAAGAAAATAGTTTTATGGTGAGAGAGATAATATATATATATATATATATATATATATATATATATATATATATATATATATATATATATATATATATATATATTATATATATATATATATATATATATATATCAATATATATAATATATATATATATAATATATATATGTATAATAGATGGTCTGGGATCAGAAATGGCAACCCAAAAACAAGTCCAACTAATATCCATAAGTTACAACTTTGTCCCCAAAACCACAAAACTGTGTAAAATACATGGTTCCCCTCCAATAAAAATTCAAGAAGAGTAATAAAAACCAAGTGGCATAAAAATCAAAATGGGAATTAAAAAATAAAAGATATTCAAAGCAAGAATTACATATGGAATGAACAGCACAGGTTAAACATAAAAATTGATAGAGCCCATTCGGGCTTTTGAGAATCAAAGTCTCGGCTCACCTCACTAGCAGTTCGTAAGCACTTCCACAGAAACCGGGTCTTTCACCACTAAAACATAGGACCCAAATGAAAAACCTGTACCCAAAATGTGAAATGTACACTTACTATGTTCTGCCCATCAGAGTGAACTTGTGAATGAACTCTCAACCTGAACCCAACAACCTCCGTTGCCGGAACATTCCGATGTAGCTAGGGTGTCATTCAAGGAGCCATGCCCTTTGTTTCCATGGACAGCGAAGCTTACCGCAGACTACGTCAGCACTGACTACCAAACCACCTAGGATGAAAGTGATTTTTGTGTGATTGAGAGTACGAATGATAAATATGATATTTTATTGGGATGTAAGTTTTTGAAAAAATGCGGGATGGTGGTCCGTCCTAGTATGAATGTAATTGAATTACGTATGAAAGGGGATGTGCTTGGGGATTTGTATTTGGGGAAGGATGGTAGGGTTGAGCAAAAATTGTGGAAGAGAGTGCCTGTAATTGCGACAGAGAGGGTAAAAGTGCCACATGAGATTGGAGAAGTTGTGAGTGTGAAAGTGGCATGGCCGGATAGCCTCGGGATAGCCAACAATGATAGTTGTGAGTATGTAGTTGAGGGAATAGACATAAATAAATTAGTCAGGGCAAATGTGTGTGTATTCATTGCCGAGTGTCAGGAAGAAGCGAGTGCGAGGAATATATGAGGGAGATTGCGTGGGAATATTACGTACATTGGTGAATGTGGATGATGAGAGGTACGTGAAGGTACGGCAGGTGATGACAGGTGATTTGAAAGGAGTTAATGATTGGACGTATGAGGAGTTGAAAGAAAGAGTAAAGGTAGATGAAAATGTAAGTGATAACGTAAGAGAACGATTGAGGAGAATGTTGTGGGATAGGCAGGGGGCGTTGAGTCGTGGAGACAAGGATTTTGGGGGATCGAAGCTTCCAGAATTTAAAATAGTTCTGGAAGACGACGCCCCCATATATCAGCGTCCCCGACATTTTTCTCCGTCTATCAATCGTGAGATAGAGGAGCAGTGTGAGGAGCTTGAGAGGGTGGGAGTGATTGAAAGGAGTACGAGCGCCTGGAATAGCCCCATTGTACCGGTACGTAAGCCAGATGGAAGTTTACGAATGTGCGTGGATTATCGGAAGGTGAATGAAGTAACTGTGAAAGAGCGATTCCCGATGAATGTGGTGTCTGATTGTGTGTACAAGATGAATGGAATGAAAGTGTTTACAAAATTAGATTTGGTAAGGGGCTATTACCAGATGCCTGTGGAGGAAGGGAGCAGGCATATTACGGCCTTTTCTAGTAGTTCCTGCCACTACCAGTTCCGAAGATTAAGTTTCGGACTGGCTAATGCGCCTGCTGCCTTCCAAAGGGCAATGAATGTAGTTCTGGCTGGGTTTGATCGCAAGAAGGTAACTGTTTTTATAGATGACATTTTGATTGCGAGTGAGACTGTAGAAGAGAATATGGAACTGCTTGAACGAGTGTTAGAAAGGTTGGAAGGAGTAGGAATAAAAGTAAAACTTGGAAAGTGTGCTTGGTTGGTTGGGGAGGTGGAATTCCTACGGCATATGGTGAGTGGAAGAGGTGTAGGGAAGAGTGATAAGTTCGTGAACAAGGTAAGGGAATTTCCACGCCCCCGGACCGTGCGTGAGTTGAAAGGATTCCTAGGTTTAATTGAGTTTGGAAGGAAGTTTATAAGAGATTGTTCGGGGATCGGGAAACCACTGACTGAATGGACTGGGAAGAGAAATTGTGCAAGATTGAAATGGGATGAGCGAATGATCGAAGCGTTCGAGAGATTGAAAGAGGAGGCTGCAAGAGACGTGACGTTGGCTTTCCCGGACTATAGTGAGAATGCGAGTAAACTAGAACTGTATACGGATGCAAGTAAATATAGTATGGGAGGATGCCTGGTACAAATGCAGAAGGCGAATGGGGAAGAACAATTGAGAGTAATTGCGTATGTGAGCAAGGCATTTGGAAGGGCAGAGTTGAAATATTCGGTGATTGAAAAGGAATTGGCTGCTATAAGGTTTTGTGTGAAAGCGTTGAAAGTATTTTTGTATGGGGTGGATTTTGTGATACGGACGGACCAACGACCGCTAGTATATATGGTTAAAAAGGAGAGTGCGAATGCTAGAATTGCGAGAACGATAGAGGATTTGAATGAGTTTAGTTTTAAGGTAGAATATGTACAAGGTAGACAGAATGTTGTTGCAGATGCTATGTCGCGTATGTGGACTGATAGGGTTAGGAGCGACTGGGACCCGGACCGAGTACCTGTAGGATTTGTGGTAAAACAACAGTATGTAGGGGAGAATCGAGTGTGGAAATGTCTGTTTGGGGGGTTGAGTAATTTGGAAACAAATGGGTTGATTGACGGAGTACCTGCAAGCATGAATGAGTTACGTGAAAAGGTGATGAATGAGATGCCAGAAGGAGGAGTGCGCGAGGGAGGAAGGGAATTAGATGAGGAGGAAAAGTTAGTGAAAGTGTTGTTGGTAGTGGCTGAAATATTTAAAATTACAGTACGATTGTTCTTTGGATGGAATAGGCCGGTGGAGTATAAAGGAGGGGTGAATGAAAGTGGTACGAATGTAATTTTAAATGTTCACTGTGGAAAGGATACTTGTAGCTGGCTGGTTAAGAAAGGTGATTGTGAGGAAAATGAGGGACTAAGGGGTAGGGTTGAGGATATCGTTGAAGATGAATGCGATGAGGATGGTTGTGAGGAAGCTAAGCAGGTGAATGTAGCCGTGAGAGCGTGTATGCATGAAGCGAAAGGTAAATTAGTAACAAATGTAGTGGTGAATCAGAGTGAATATTGTAGTTTGGTAGACACGGGAGCACAAGTGTCGTTAGTGAGTAGTACAGTAGTTAGTGAATTGGAAAGGTGCGATTGGGATATAAAAGAAAATCAACGAGTGTAAGGATACATGGTTTGGGACAAGGGAGTGTGTTAGTATGGGAGGAGGTACAATTAAAAATTCAGTTAGGGGATTTGAAATAATACATAATTTTGTAGTCATGGATGAGAATGATATGCCAACATGTTTTTATTAGGAATTGATTTTATGAGAATGCATGATATAAGTGTGGATGTCGGGAGGGAATTTTAGGAAAGGGCGGCAGGGAAATAATGAAGGTTAAAGGAGGGGATGTGTCTAAAACTAGTTTTATAGGTATGGTAGATATTGCAAGGAGTGAAAATGATTTGTTGAGTGAAGAGGAAATTAAGCAGATGCAAAATCAGTGCATGAAAATAAATATGTTAAGAGAGTGTGTGTTAGGGGTGTAAGAGTAGGAAGTTGGCTGTCTGAGTTAGAAGTGTATAAGCGAACTGCTAAGAGATTTGTTGTATATAAAGGTATAGTTTATTTTTTGCATCAGGAAGGAATATGGGATGGGGAAGTGTATGTGCCAGTATTTTCGGAAGACACAGCCGTGGGTATGTGTTTATTGGTGCATGATAGGTTTGGGCATCTGGGAAAAAATAAATTATGGGAATGTATGAGAGAGAGATTGTATGTGCCTGGATTGAGTAAAATTTGTGCGGATGTAGCGATTACGTGTGCGGACTGCCAGAAGGGTGAGTATCAAAGTGTGCATGCGAATCCACCTGTGTTGCGATTGCAGATGAAAGAGTTATTTGAGATGGTTGTGATTGATTGTGTGTCGTTGCCTGTGGCTGCTAGAGGACATGTGGGAATGGTTGTAATGGTAGATCATTTGAGTAAGTTTGCATATGCGGTAGCGATTCGGAACAAAAAGAGTGAGACTGTAGCGAGAATGGTGGGTCACGTGATGTTGCCAATGTGTGTGTGCAAGCCGACGCGAATGTTGAGTGACAATGGGCCTGAATTTGTTGGATGGGAGTTTGAGCAAATGTTGCGTGATTGGGGCATAGAGCATGTGTACTCTACGCCGTATATGCCCAGTGCGAATGGATTGTCAGAACGAACGGTGAGAACGTTGACGGAGATATTACGTATGATGAGTGAATGTGATAATGATTGGGATGTAAATGTTGGGCGAGCGTTGTGGGTATACAACGCCACCGTGCATAAGGGTATTGGTATGTCTCCGTGTAAATATGTGTTAAATTTTGAAAAGATAGTGAGACCGAGATTGGGTATATCTGAGAATGATAGGGAGGTATGGAAGAAGGCGCATGAGAGGTTTGAAAGTTACAAGGTGGGCGAGAAAGTGTTGAAAGAAATAATCGAGAAAGGGCGGTTGAATGTAAATAAAGTGCGTGAAAAATTTGAGGGTCCGTATGAAGTGTTGGAAGTTGGTCCCAGTGGGCTTAGTTATGTTGTTGGGGAAGTATGTGTAGATGGTAGTGTGAGAGAAATACGAGCGCATCATAACCAATTGCGTAGATGGAAGGATGTACCGGAATATGTGAGAGAGAATGGGGTGTATAAATGGTTGAAATCGAATGTGGGTGAACCAAGTATGCATGAGAGCTTGTGTATGGAGGATCAGCAATTTGTTTTGATAGAGTATGGTAGGAAACGTAAGAAAGGGAAGAACGTAAGTGAACGGAGTGATCGTAAGTTGTGTGATAGGGGTGTGAGTGCCAAAGTGAAAATGAGTGATAAAGCGTGTAATACAGATGAATGGGATGGTATGAATAGAACGTATAGCATATGCGGGTTTGATATAACTGAGTTGACTGAACGTGTAGGGGTGAGTGAACGGTTGGAGATGAGCGAAAGTGTAAGAGTAAGAGAGCGTAGCAGTAATATACGAGTGATTGAAAGCATGAATGAATCGTTGCAAGAATTGGAAAGGTCAATGAGCGAATGGGATGGGTTAGTTGAAGAATTGGGGGAGGTATTTGGGAACGAGTTAGAGGGTATAGATGAGATTGTGGATGAAATTGAGAGTGGTAATAGTGAAGAAGATAGCGTGAATCTGAGAGAGAATGGAGGAGAAGATGTGAATTTGAATGTTGCTAGAAGAGAGAATGATTCTGAGAGAATGATTGCGTGCCTGCGAACGCGATCTAGAGGACCTGCTAGTGAGCATCCGTGGGTGTTGCGTAAGGCGATTTGAATGCAGTGTGAAAGGTGTTGGTTGGGAAATGCTAAAAGGGGGGAGAATTATAGAGGGATGAATAAATTTGTTTGTATTTAGCATTTCCCAACGTTTTGTGTGTGAGAGAGAGAGAGAGAGCGAGTGTAATTGTCGTTGTGAGTGGTTCGGTTGTTGGAGTTCGTTTATGGCGCTGTCTGTCTGTCGGGACTTTTTCGGTTTTGGGGAAGTCTTGGGCAGTTGAGGTAAAACCTTGAAAGTGGATGGGAGTTCGTCTGGTTTTTTTGTATTAACATTAATGGTTCGTGTGTCTCTTTTTCTTTCCGTTCGTTGTTGGTGGAGGGTCGGTTTTAAGTTTTGTTTTGTGGTTTTTGTGTGCTGTGATTGGCGACCATGGACCTTTATCCATCTCCAGCAACCGAAGATCAGGGTGAGTGTTGTGTGTTGTTTTGTTTGTGGGTTTGAATTCCGCCACAGCACTGATTATCAATCTACATAGGCTCTGATATGCGTTTTCACTCGCCCAAAATATTTCCAGCCAACCAAAAATGCTTAACTAACAAAAGGGCATAATATAATATACTTCATGCTTTGCATATATATATATATATATATATATATATATATATATATATATATATATATATATATATATATATATATATATATATATATATATATATATATATATATATATATATATATATATATATATACATATATATATAGCATTAAGCTACAAAAAGTCCTTTAATATCAGTTCGCTCTACCTCGGAAATAATATATTTTCATATACTGTATGTTACCCGAAGGGGAATTTTTGAGTTGATAATAAGTTCGTCATCTCTTGGGCTCGAACCACGGAAGACAAGAACTGAGGACTACAGTGACACGAACTGCAGTCCTCAGTTCTTGTCTTACGTGGGTCGAGCCCACTAGACGACGAACTTATTATCAACTAAAAAATTCCCCTTCGGGTAACATACAGTATATGAAAATATATTATTTCCGAGGTAGAGCGAATTGGATATTAAAGGACGTTTGTAGCTTAATGCTTGTATATGAATCACGGTGATGTGAATATATATATTTTTACAAATATTACTGCTGTTCGCCCTCATAACTTTTGATTGTAAATAATATCAGCCTGACTGAGACCGGGAAAAGACGTTGTCTAGATTAGAAGCGTCTTCAGTTCAAACTTTAACGTCCGTTGAAAAGGATAGGTAGCATTTAGCCATTTTCCCCCTATAGGAAAATTCCCATATCAGCCTTAAAAATAGGTGGTCCTAAGGTCCCTTTTTCCTTCCTACCTGTCTCTTGGCGAATGTTTTCAACAAGAACGCGGACGCCTGGGGTGACTGTTCTTGACCTAGGCCGGTCAGGGAACTTCAGAGAGAGAACCAAGCTTTCGAAGAGACAACACGTCCGGTTGGACCTCTTCCCCCTTTCTTTGTCTATTATTCTATTAGTGAAGTGAAGAAACAATTGCAAGGATTCCTCGTCGGTCGTTTATGCGCACAACGTTCATCCTAAGGTAAAGTCGCTTTTTTTGTTCAAAACTTTGCCCATTCTTTTATCTTTTTTCTGTATTTCGCATTTCCTTTGTTTCCTCTTTCAGCCACCACTGACGGTATATGTGTTCACAAAGTCTAGATTAAGCCAAATTATTATATTGTTAGCTTCAACCCCGTTATTCCAGTAAAATACCTAGGATTTAGGGTAAGCAGATCAGTTTGAGTCTCGATGCTTTTTGTATGCCTAGCGTTCGAACGTTTGGAGGAGCCGTTGCGTTTGAAATCTAAATTCATCTTAATGAGTAGAGATTCTTGTATGCGTCCGCAGTTGGAGGACGTTTATTATAAAGTCTTTATTCCTTGAATATTCTTTGTTAAGGTTAATTACCCTTAACTGGCGACCTTTGGCTAATTAACGACTGCCTTTGAGGTTAACTTTTGGCTTCAAGTGGCAGGTTACGTGTAATCTTGGTTTGCAGGGCCGTGGAAACTACGTAAATTGAACAATAAATGATCAGCCAAGACCCCTACATGTAACAATATATACAGTATATATATATATATATATATATATATATATATATATATATATATATATATATATATATATATATATATATATATATATATATATATATATATATAATTCCCTGCACAACAATCTTTTCACCACATTTTTTTTTACTGTAGTTACTCAGTTGTATCGTCTGTTGTCATAAGAAAATGCTGCAACAAAGCCTTCTATCAGGTCACCGGCAAACGAGAACTGTTCTTTGTATCTGCTATTCATGTGAAATCTAAATGTTGGTGGGCTTTGTAGAAACATGGAGGTCTCTGTTGCGTGATAATTAGAGTGAAAGAACCACATCTGTTCGTGAATGACAGCCTTACATTATTTTGTTTGATTTTTGGTATGATTCTAGCGGTTAGCACCGAGAGATGTTTCCATTCACAGACGGAGCCTTTTGACATAAACAGCAGTAGGCGTTTTAGTAATGAAGTCTAGATCACTGTTTTAGTTATAATAATTCATTTATCCTTATATATATGAAATTGCTCTTGCTGAATGTATTGCACATATCACATATGATAATAGTTGAAGGTGTTATTAGATCTTGTATTCCTACCAGTGAAGCCATCAGGAGAGGTCAGGAGGTCAGGAGGGCGTGTGTGTATGCGTAAGTATACACACTGTATGGACATAACATCACCCAAAATTGTATGGTCACACATCACCAATTAATTCACTACATTTAACATATATGTTGAAATTCTACAGTATTGTGTTTGGAATTTATTTTTGATAACGAACTTGAGATTTATCTAAAAGTCTTTCATGTTCATGTAAACTTTGTAAGTCAGTTCTGTATTCGTGGTAATTGTAACTTGTCCCCTTTTCCCCAATAAAACCCGAATGCAGAACGGAACGAACAGCCTCTTGGTCCATTTTTTGGAGTAGACCTTTTATCTGGTGTCGTGTTGTGATGTGTGCGTGTGTGCTTTAGAAAGGGCGATTTCTCATATTCTTTGAACTTTGTATTGTGTTCATACTTTAAACTTACACAAGTAACTTCTAGAAATGAGGTAGCATACAGAGAGTCCTCTAAGGTCTGAAAATCAACTCGTGAATACTCGTAAGATTTGAGAGAGAGAGAGAGAGAGAGAGAGAGAGAGAGAGAGAGAGAGAGAGAGAGAGAGAGAGAGAGAGAGAGAGGTGAGCACCTCTCGTCGTATCTCACAGCAACTTATGATCTGAGTTCATGTCTGTAGGGACTGCTCAGTAAGTGGAAGTACTTAACTGTGGCACTATTCATTAAAAATATTAGTGTGTTATCTTTGTTAGTAAGGAATTGGCTCGCATAGTTCTATCTCTTGTGTGACCCTTGACCTCTCCTTATGTCCTACCAAACTCTCGCGCTTTCCGTGTCGCCTGCTCCTGGGCAAATACCGTTAGAGTTCCGTGGCTTCGCTGGTTTCCGTTGGCGGGTAATGCAGCTAATGCTTGACTGAAAAGGAAATCGGACGAAGCGCAACGGTTTGACAGAGAGAGAACAACGAAGGGACATTAAGAGCTGGGAGAGGAGGAGGAGGAGTTCTAGGATGAGTCCTATCACGAGAATTGTCTACTGCAGCGAATTACTAATTGGTAGGGGAGTGTTTTCACAACTCCCGGTTCTGCCACTTGTGTGGTCTAAAATGCATTTCTAATATCTTACTCTATTTCTTTTACTGCTGACTGAATCGAGGAGCTTGCACCGTGCGTGCATGTGACATATATATATATATATATATATATATATATATATATATATATATATATATATATATATATATATATATATATATATATATATATATATATGTTATTGTATATGCTGCTATGAAAGCTGAATTAAGGGAAGAGCACGTTACCAATTGTTTTGACTTTCCGAGTTTCTAATTGCTTAAAAGTGCATTTAAAACTTTTTCATTTTCTTCACTTGATATATAAACCACTGAGGTGCATTATATATATATATATATATATATATATATATATATATATATATATATATATATATATATATATATATATTATATATATATACATACATATATATGTGAACTGATTTGAGACAAATCTGCTAGTTGTTGCACGTCTCTGTGATCAGAGAATAACGGACAGCTACTGCTGAATCTAAGCTGATTCGTCGAACGCCATGCGATCGTTGGGATTTGGGGTGGGTAATTCAATTGAATGCCATACATCGAAGACCCCTCATTGCTTCCTTTGCGATTATGAGAAACCAATCAGCTGAGGTCTATGACCTAAGCAAGTTCATTTTGAAAAGTTAAAGATCAGTAAGGGTTTCGCGGTCGACGGGTTTAGGAAGCGTGTCTGAAAGGCAGCGATCGGCGCGTGTCATCTCAGAGTACCTTCTGACTATAATTGCATAATTAAGTAGTGTAGCCTAATATTAGCAGCAGGGTCCTGTGTAACTATTAAGAAAAATACACGTTAATTGTATCTTACACGTTTCGTTTGTACTGGTAGAACCTATATATATGACCGAAAATCAGGTCATATATATATATATAAATACACATATATTATATTATATATATATATATATATATATATATATATATATATATATATATATATATATATATATATATATACTATCTATATATATATATATATATATATATATATATATATATATATATATATATATATATATATATAGAAACATATATATATATATATATATATATATATATATATATATATATATATATATATAAAGAACACACACACACACACACACATATATATATATATATATATATATATATATATATATATATATATATATATATATATACTGTATATATTATGTGTGTGTTGTGTATGTATAATGCACTTCCAGTGGTTTATCAAATCAAGTGAAAAAATGAAAAGTTTTAAACGCACTTTTAAGCAATTAGAAACTCGGAAAGTCAAAACAATTGGTAACGTGTTCTTGGGTGCAACCATTCCCTTCCCGATGGGCCTCGGCCCTTCCTCTGATTCAGCTTTTGCAGCGGATCACGTGCTTTGGGACCTTCTATTGATTCACGGCGAGCCCTCTCAGAACGGTGCTTGGAGCTCGACAGTAACAACGCTTTTCTTTAAGCTCTGCTTTGACGAGAACCATTCGCTACGAACGAAAAGAAAATTCATTTTGAATGACTAATCTGATGTAGGTGTGAAGATTGAGACTACCGCGGTGGAAAAAGTTTGCATTTGTCAGTTTAGCGAGAATACTGTGATTCGTGATGTTTTCAAAGTCTGCGCTGTCATTGTTATAAGCTGTGGCAATGACCCCTTCCAGAAACATCTGTCCTAACAGGAAACACTTGGCACTGTAGGGATGTGCCAGACAGGTGTTCCCCGCTTACGTCATAAACTGTTTGGGAGCCCGTCTTTCTGCACTAAAGAACTCCAAGTTGTGTTGCCAGCATGAGCGGCGAAGACCAGTGTACAACGGCTGATCTCATCTTACTGCCACAATCTACATATATAAAAAACCGATTAGAATTTTAATAATTTCCATCATATTAGTTTGTTAGTGTATTCACTTGGAAAATAAGTGGTCATTTTTGTGATCGGAATATGATAAAATAAAATCGTACATAATTATGTGAGCGGTTCAATAAAACGTCTGAAAAGAAGTATTGGCAACAAGATTTGCTGTCGCAGCGAACAGCTATTGACTGATCTTACAAAAGCATTTTCTGATCTAAATTATCAGAATTTTGTTTTTGTTACTAATATTATCCTCTTAAAGATCCAAAAGTAAAGTAATCATCTCATGATGGCCATCGAAGGATAGGAGGAAAGTACGAGATTCCATTCAACGTTTAGAAGAGGCATGCGCAGACGTGAGTAAACATTTCATTTGATTTCATTCGTTATCTAAAAACCAATTGATGTGATTCTGTTCGCTAATTATTCTTAGATAAATTGGGAAGACGATTGTCATCTGAAATACGCTGGTTTTGAGCAATTTATTGGAAAGATAATTCTATTTTGTTGTGAAATTTAGGACGGTCAGCTGATTTTTATTCGTTTCAACGTTAGCGAGTGAACAAAGTTGAGTGAAACAATGTGAAAGACAGTTGTCATGTGCGCTGTGTTTACAAAATAGTTCTTCACTGACTGCGAGGTTTCAGCTCCACTCCGAATACCTTAGCGCCGAATTACGTCAATTTTGTGTGTGCTGAAGTGTTGTCATGATCAATGAAGCTTGCTTCCATAGTTTCTCTGCGTTTGAGAATAATCTCATCCGATGTGGCACTGGAATCTGAAAACTACTTGTTTTCGGTGTCAGAATAGTTTCCATACTCCGGTCCTGGAAAGTTTCTTGTTCATTTTGCCATGCTTCCCTGAGGGAGAGATGACGAAAGGTGTTGTAATTGATTTGGTCAATGTGATGTTACGGCGGCCAGTGTTGCATTGGGCTCGATTAGCAAGAATAAATTTATCAGCGGATTGAAATAGGAAATCATCAAAAGATCAATATACTGTGACCGTATTAGCTTGCATTTTTTGATCCCATCATGAATGATTAATCTCGTTGAGAAGAAAAGACATTGGGTGAATGGACAGAGAAACTATTTGTTCATGTTGTGAAGTCTTTCATGTGCCAATTATCTCGACATTACTTATCCGTTCCACACTGAATGAAATCTTGTGGTTGTTCTTTTACCATTTTTTCGTGCAACTGCTGCCTGAGTCAGAGTCGAATTAAGGACCTGCGTTGCCCAAGCACGTTTGTGGCTTGAATTGCTTATAAAGGTGTTACCGTCAGTTCATTTGTTCGTTTCTTTAACATGATGGCGCTCTTGCTTCAGAGTGTGTGATGATCTCTGTCTAACTGTCTATCTATCTATCTATCCAGCAATTAATCTATATATATGTATTCTGCGCCTGAAGCCACAATAATATTTTTTTTTTATAAATCAGTGATAACAGTGTTTTAGTGGTTGTATTTATTTCTTAAATATGCCTCTTGTGTGTTCTTCAGATGACTTGTTTTGCTGATTTTATCGACACTCAAACACAGATTAATAAAAATTAGTGATGTGTCTTGGAGGTGTGAGTGTGTGTGCGTGTGCTTGAGAGAGAGAGAGAGAGAGAGAGAGAGAGAGACAGAATCCAGTGCCGACCCAAGACAATCTTTCCACACTCAGAAAAGCTATGATGCAAGGTGTGGAAATCGTATAGTGTTCTATAAAAAGAACTTTGCCTCTCTTGTCAGGAGAAAGGCAAAAAGTAGAAGTTGATGTCCATTATGCCCTAGAGACTATAAGTGAGGTGTCGGTTATATTCCGGGATGACTAGTGTTTTGGGATGACTGAATACTTTAAGTAAAGATTCCCAGGCTGGGTGATAGTGGGGCAGTCTCCCACCCCTTCCACACCCATCCGGTGCAGCCTTCCCCTGGAGGATACCCCTATAACGCCGACCAGGTGACGAGAGAGAATGACTCCTCTCAAGGTCACCTTTGGAAGGAAAATAAAGGGGCGAAACACAGCGTGCACATCCCGTAGACTTGTGTAAGTTTATACTGAACTGCAATATCCACTTCTTGGAGATGTTACTTGATTTCTAATCTACGTTCTTCAAATTTATTTTTCTGTTCTACATTTTTTTTTTTTGTTAGTGCGCGTTATGTGCCAGTCTTATTAATAAATGCCAATCTTATAAAGAGTCGAACATGCGCCGAATCGCAGTTAAAATAGATTAAATGGTTGTATAGTTTTGTAAGATATTTATATGATAAGAGGACAAGCTGTCAGAAATATCGACCCCACAAAGAAGTGGGAAAAGAAACTTCGAAAAGAGAGACTATACTTTTCCGCGCGTTGTGCTACAGTTTCAAGTATTCTCTTTAAATTTACGTAGAGATGAAATGCGTATTGTGGAGAAGAAGGATATTATGTTTCGTTGTTTGTATTAAGTAGTAAAAAATGTTCTTAGTTGTTTCGTGTGTTTGATTGTAAGTATAGGCCTACTTGTAGTATTGCTTAACTACTGGATTGGTTGTCGCACGGTAGTTAGTCGAAGGCTTGGTTTCGGTCAAAGACGGCCGTGAACTTGAAGTCAGTTCCTTCATAGCTCTAACGTAGAGTGGTTCGAGCTGGTGGGGGACTCAAGAATGCATCCATTAGGGAAACTTTCTTTAGAAGATATGCATATCGAAATGTAAGGAGAATTTCTTGAGGTGTACTTTAGATGAGGGTAGTGAAATAGAGACTGTGCTTACACCAGTCTAGCTGTACGTCGAGCTAGGAACAATTGAATACGCCAATAGTAAGTTTATATTGTTAGTTTAGTTAATATACGCAACGCAGTGTATATTAATATAATCACAATTTAAACTAACGTAAGAGTGAAGTAAGCTGGGTGTCTTAACATAATTCTTAGGCTACGATTTGGGTCAGTACGTTTCAGATCGTTTAGGCTGTACGACATCAATGACGATTTGAAATGCTATACTTATTCTGAATGTGTGTGAAAAAAATGGTGCCGTGACCAGGATTACAGTGAGTGGTTGTTGTATAAGAGGTCGGTACAGTTAACATTTAGGAAAGTTTAAGGACTGTTGTGATAGTTAGCGATAAAGATAAAGGACGTGACCGGCTGATGGTGGCGGCCATATTAGAATGTCACATGTTAGCCCAGCCCGACATGGAATATATAGTAGAATAAACTCGGTCAATCGTTGCCTAGCCTAACTGTATCCTGACTTTGGTAATATTAGGTTGTTAAGGAAAATGATGGTTGACGCATTTCCACTTCGTAAATTTAATTTTTCCTTCATAAATTGTAGGTAATGGAAAGGAAATATTAATTTTTGAAATTTATGGTGGGTTTTAAGATACTTAGGTGAGATTTGATATGGAATAAACCCTATTGTGCATTGTATATATGTATGTGTAGTCGAGGGCACATATATATACAATATAACTGGTAGTGATCTACCGTTAATTGATCAGAAGTTTAGTCAACTTTTAAATATTTGCTAACGTGGTATATATATTATTTTTTTGGAGTTGGCGGTTTGTACACTTTTAGTAATTAGGAACCTGTACATTAGGTGTTGGTAAATTATAGGCTAAGATGTCTGACTTAGAAGAATTGAAGAGGAGACGGGGGTGTTGTAAGTCTGTGATAACTAACTGGTCAAAGAAGGTTGAAACGACTATTGATGCAGGTGATATCAATAGTATTTCTTCATTGAGAGACTTCTTGAAGGAATATTTACAGAGTCCAGGAATTGGATAATGAAATATTGAATGTAACAGGTCCTGGAGAACAACCTGACCAAATTATGAATCAAGCTGAATATAGCCCAAATGTAGGCACTGAAATTCATAGACTAAATTCCTCCATCAGGGGTCTTCTAGCTGTAAGAAGTGAACCTAGTGCACCGATAACGCTTGTTAAAGTTGCTGTGAAGTTGCCCAAATTTGAAGTATCAGTACACCAACGTACTGATTTTGAGATTATACAGCAGTTTTCTTATCGAAAGGGCCTATTGGAAGGCGAGGCTCTGGAACTGATATCTGGTTTTAAATTAGAAGGTGATAAATATTTGCAAGCAGTGAACTTGTCAAAAGAGGCCTATGGCAGAAAAGACGAAATCAAGTCGTGTTTAGTTAGAAAACTCTTCCAAAGTGAGACTCCCAAGGCAGATGCAGAATCGCTACAAGGTTTTAGAGCGCTGTTCGAATGCAGCATAAGATCATTGGTGGTCTGCCCCAGATATTTTAACCAAAGACAAAGATATTTTCAGGGTATATCCCTGTCTGATATTTTGGGAGATGAAGCAGATATTTCTGCTATCATCTCTTTTTTTAAAGTGTGTTAAAATTTTTAACAGTATTTTAATATATTACATCACGTAGAATTTTAATGACATTAAATTTTTTATGTATATATCACATCATTCATTAAACTTCATACACTTATTTATTGGTCACATCACTTCATTTTATTTATTAATCATTTCCTTCATGAATTCATAACTTTAACCTAATTTATTTTCTCTCCATTACGGCGCTGAACGGCCTTGTTGGCCCCAGTGCCTGGGCTTTTGCCCTAAATATCATACATCCATCCATAAGATCATTGGAGAGTGAAAAACTGGAATTGAGTGAATTATATACCATCTTGCTCTACACCAGACTACCAAATAGTGTAAGTGAAATAATAAAACGAAGGTGTGGAGAAGATTGGCTGAAATTTGACACCTTTAAAAAATATCTTGAAGAAGAAATACACAATCTGAGGGCTTTTCCACAGACTGAAACAGAAAAGCTAATACACTGACAATGGTATCTGCTTTCGCAGTAGAACAACGGCAATCTGTGAGACCAAAAACATCGGTAAGGCCTAAAGAAAGCACAAGCAAAGCCAAGGTAAACCAGGTTAAAGGATGTGCACTTTGCGGAAGCAACTCGCATAAGGACACACTGTAAATCTTATGTAACCAGAGGAGGAAAGATAGAACGACTCAGAGCTCTTGGTTATTGTTTCATATGTGCATCCAGTAAACACTTCAGTTCCGACTGTGACAGGCAAGGTTGTAATAATAGTTGCACTGTTAGACATCATAGTGCTATATGCAATTGAAACCAGCCAAATAAATCAAAGGTAGGCGGGGTACAAGTTGGAACTCTCTCTTTGACAAATACCGGACAGGGAAATAAGACCACTAGGAAGTCGATCTCACCAACAGCCACAATAGAGGAAATTTGAAATGAAATTTTATGCTAAATTTCCGTTTTTATTTGGTAATACTTTTAGAAAAACTTATCACAACAGATCCAAAGTAAGTTTGGAGCCATTAAGGTCCACCTAATACCTGTCAATCCTCTCACCATCGGGTCTTTATTTAAGTACAAAGATCGTTTATGCCCTTATATGTCCTCCGGGTGTGTATAGCTATACGTGTCCTAAATGTAATTTAGGAATTTATATTGGATCCATCAGGAGGCTCCTGAAGGCACGCATAGACTCTCATCGTGGAGTAAGCTGTAGGACAGGCAGTAAAATTACAAACCCAGAGTTTTCGAATATCAGAAATCACTTTAGAATGTGTAAAACTTCAATTGAAAATAAGGATTTTTCTGTTTTAGGGCGAGCCTCTAGCAGCCATGAATTGGCCATTTTGGAATCATCAGTGATTAAACGACTCGTCCCCTTGTTAAACAGCCAGACCTCTGCCGGCACACTGTACCTCTCTCAGTCTTTCGTTTTCACTTCAGTTTTAACCTTGCCACTGAATAGATTGGTCCAGATCTGCTTACTTTTTATTACTTTTTTATATTGTATATATATATTTTTTTAGAGAGATTTTGTTTTGTTTTTATGATGTCCTTTTTAATTGTCCCTTCTATTTTTATTTTTTTTAATTGTAATCCATTGTGCAATCCTAATTTTTTTGAAATTTAAATTTATAGCCTTTTTGTAATTTGTTATTTATTTTGTACAGCCCTCGAAAATGTAATGAAGCCTTTACGAAACGTCGGGAATAAATTGACACTTTTTAAAACAAGTCTTTATGTCCGCCTCCCCATTGATGTATATCTGTCTGTGGCCACCGCTGTTTGATATATATATATATATATATATATATATATATATATATATATATATATATATATATATATATATATATATATATATATATATATATATATATATATATATATATATATATTATATATATATATTTATATATACATTATATATATATATATATATATATATATATATATATATATATATATATATATATATATATATATATATATATATATATATATATATATATTATATATACATTATATATATAAATTTATCATATACATATACGAGTATATATATATATTATATATATATATGTGTGTGTGTGTGTGTGTAGGATCTACTGGTTACTTTTACCAGATACATATGTAATTGTAATAGCCACAATGCCCTCTTAACTTCTCGAATTCTTCACACTTTTTTTGGATATACTTGTCACTACAAAGCTGTAAGATCCAAACGCAAGAAATTGAAGAGACTGTGATGCCCGGCCGCGGGAAACAAACCATCGTCAGCATAATCACAAGGAGGTCACGTTGACGTGGTCAGGTCGGCAACGTGACCTTGTGATTATGGTGACGCAGGTTCGTTTCCCGAGACCGGGCATCACAGTCTCTTCAATTTCTTGCACTTGGATCTTACGGCTTTGTAGTGACAAACATATCCACAAAAGCGCGAAGAATTCGAGAAGTTAAGAGGGCATTGTGGCTATTACAATATATATATATATATAATCTTTTTTCATGAGAAAGGCATGGTGTGAAAAAGTATCCAAAATACATACAGTCCTTTATATACAAACTTTTAGCTTCCAAAGTTCCAAAGATTCTAACTTCCATGTTCGCTTCATTTATGTGGTATGGTATGTAAATTGAACATCATGTATTTCCTTGTCACTGTTTGAAGGAAAGATTAAAGATTGTTTATTATAAATCTTCTGTAATGTATAAAGCTATTTCAAAATGCCTTGAGAGAAAGTTTGATTACCGTATGGTACTGGATGGCTAATGTGACTTCGTTGGACTTTCAAACAAATAGAACTTTCACACGTGCTCTCAAAGTGGAGTTTGTTTGTATGTAGAGGGCTCCCTGTATATACTAGTTTCTTTTAAATTTTTGCCGTTACTATTGATGCTCTTTCATGTATTTCTCCGTGTATCAATACTGTCTGGCTATGGAGTTGCATTGAAACTATGAAAAGATCCTGATTGTTTGTTAAAACCTGAAATTGGTTCTTCTTGTTAACTTCAGATACCCACGCCAAGTACACTGGAAGACCTCCCATCCCTTTCTCTGGACTGAGACCTCCTTTTGAAGGCAATGGGACAAGCAATTGAGACGATGTCGCCTTCCCAAGTTGTGGAGGGCGAGGTGGAGGTGTGCCACGAGGCCACGTCGCTTCTCCAGTCACTGGAAGAGCATCGCACCCAGGTTCTGAGCGTCTCGCCCACCCGCACTAAACACATGCAACTTCGACCTCGAAAGGGAAGTTGTGAGGGGGAGGAGGAGGAGGAGGAAGAGGAGGAGGAACAGATTGCGAGGGTGAGGCGGGCGTTAGGTATTGGGGATTTCTACGAAAATGAGATGGAGAAAGCCACCAGTTTTGATCAGGTAAGCGGTTGTTGGTACATGGGTCAAATGCAACAGGTTGGTTTGCTATGAGCCTTCTCTTCTTTCGCTTTTGTGGCCAAAACCTTTTGCCTGGTGATGACTTTTATTTGCTTTGTCCATATTGTTATTATTGCTGCTATTATTTCTTTATTTTTAGGGGCACCATTTCATCAATTTTAGTGAAGGTACCTCATGATCCCCTGATTATTTAATTAAAATAAATATGACTTAGTCCTATTTCAGAGGTTACGTGGTTGCAAAAGGGCAAAATTTGTAATAAAAAATCATATACAAATAAATATAATAAGTTTGCTTTGCAGTTATGCATTTATTTATATATATATATATATATATATATATATATATATATATATATATATATATATATATATATATATATATATATATATATATATATGCATATTGTATGTATATATATATATATATATATATATATATATATATATATATATATTATATATATATATATAACATATTATATGTATATGTATATATATATATATATATATATATATATGTATATATGTATATATATACATGTATATATATATGTATAAGTTAAGTTAAGTATACCTTAGTTTTACCAGACCACTGAGCTGATTAACAGCTCTCCTAGGGCTGGCCCAAAGAATTAGACTTATTTAACATGGCTAAGAACCAATTGATTACTTAGCAACGGGACCTACAGCTTATTGTGGAATCCGAACCACATTATAGCGAGAAGTGAATTTTTATCACCAGAAATAAATTCCTCTAACTCTTCATTAGCCAGCCAGAGAGTCGAACTCGGGCCTAACAAGTGCAAGGCCACAACTCTACCGACTTTCCCAAGGAAGAGCTTGATTATATATATATATATATATATATATATATATATATATATATATATATATATATATATATATATATATATATATATATATATATATATATATATAATGTTTGTGTTCCAAGTACCTGGTTATTACACAACTAACCACAGAATTCGAAAATTTACCTCCTTTCAGCCAGATAACTGAACTCTGATCTTCTTCCCAGCTTGTTCCCATTTTTATATGGGGTCGCCGTGATGCCTTCTTTTGAAGGACTTTGATTTGGCTTTGGGGTAGACTTTGTAGCCCTGATCGGCTGCCCTGCCTGACATCGCTTAGACCCTGGTATTGTGTACATGTATTGTACCAGGTAACAATAAAAATTACGACTGAGTACTCTAAAGGTAACAGGGATCCCATGAAAAGCTTAGTAATCACGTGAAAAATCAAACTTAAGTTTATCAAAACAGGTGTGAGGTATCAACAATTAAACAAGAAATGAACTAGAGGAAAAGGGCATCACTCCATCAAACAACTTTATCTGTTTCCCTGGTCTTAATTCACTTCAGCAAAACTGAAGGAACAAAACATGTTTATCACTTTGCCTTATGAACACAGTTAATCCTATTCACTGGTGGTCAATAAATGACTGTTTTTAAAAATTTTAAATACAAAAACTTATTTTTAAATTCAAAATTTATAATTATAATTCACAATCTGAAAAAATTTACTATTACTTGAAAACAACACTATTTAATTAATTCTTGAGTTAAATTACAAATGCTAATTTATCAGGAAATTAGATCAATCAAGCAAAAGTTGAACTGTCAAGAATTACTCAAGATTTGAAAAGAAAATCTTAAATGAAAATTAAATCAAGTATGCAGTGTTAAATTATTAAGAAATGCTTAAAATGCTAAATAAATGAATGATAAATCACAAATATACAAAATGTGAAAAATTAAGAGATTGCAAACACAAGAACACAAAAATACACAAAAGATTTACCAACAGTAATTTCACTAAGGCAAATACTCCTTAATACACCTTATTATACCATGGTAATAATAAGTAAAATTCACTTTACCGTACATACGCTTGTGAAAACTTTAGCAAAATCACCTGAAATGCAGTTGCTCAAGATTCACAAAACACACTTTGACAGGTGCCATTACGAATATATACACTTTTCCTACATTCAGATCTCAAAAACAAATTAATATCAATGACCACACAAATATTTTATGTTAATAACTTCTCCCTTTTGAAGAGAGAGAGATAGAGAGAACCATACTGTTCTGTCTGAAATCAGAATGAGCAAATTTTTAGTATTCCAGTAAGAAATGAAACAATCAGATGGCGTCATTATTAAGGCATTTTGGGAACAAGATACGAGAGAAAATTCTAGGAGAGGATGATGACGTCACTTCCAGAGCAGTTTTGAACTGCAGTCTTACAAAGCATAACGTAATTGATCGAGACTTGTGCTTTTACCCCCAAAAAGGCATTTGTAGCTCGAACAGAAAATCATATGGGACACGATCAGAACAGTACGTGATCAGAGCAATGTAATCTTAGACATGACACAATTGCCATGTGCTTTGGTGCAATAACTAGTTTGTATTTCTCAAAAAAGTACATGTCTGTACCAGAAAATTGTATGGGACAAAGCTTTTAAGGAAACCTTAACACGATCAAAACAAACGGCAGCTGGCTAATCATAAATGGCATGTTTTTAAAACAAAATGAAGAACCAAAGTTGGTTTTCAGAACTGATCAGCCTATTCTTACCCTGACCTGTCGACATGTTATCTTTTGCGATGACTAGCGAGCAAAGCAGAGCATTTGCTACCACACACACATGTTGCTGATATACTACGTTACTATTAAAACGTATTGTTAATTCTAGATTATGCTGTTAAGTTGTCTCAATCATTAATTCTTTTGAGATCTGACATTACACTATGTACAATATTTCAACAGTCATCATTATTACACATAACACATGTTAACTAGAATAGTAAATGTATCAAAATCATGGAATGATATACACATTACTAGGCAACATCATGAAAATATATATGATGTATATATGTGTGTATATATATATATATATATATATATATATATATATATATATATATATATATATATATATATATATACATATATACATACATACATAATATATATACATTATATATACATTTATGTATATATATAAATTATGTATAAAGTATATTGATCGTGTATTTCTCCCAGAGTGTTGTTATAATTGTTGTATTTTTTCTGTACGCAAGAGTTATTACATGTATGCAATAATAATTGTTAAAATATCATTAGAGTAAAATGTCTATTTGGATTTCACAAGAATTAGTAACATAGTAGCTTGAGAAGATTACGTCGCTCAGCCTCATGTGACTGGGAATGTCACGGAATCTCTTTTGTTTTGATTCGAACGATAAGTCACGTCAACAGACGAGATAAGAGAAGGGTGCTTGGTCAAGTAAGCATTTTCTTGTTAGAGCCACGAGTTCAAGGATCCAATAGTCTTGTGTGCTTCTGAACATGTATCGTTCTGTCTTAGGTCATGAGCACAGTATTGTGTATCATCCTTTTGTCTCAGAGAGACGGGGAGAGCACGTGGAAGTTACGCCTCTGGTTTCTTGTAAAGAAACATTTTGACAGTGAAGATGATGTCATTTAGTAACTACAGGGCTATGAGTTTGGTAGAAAAAGTAAATTTGTCATTCTGATTCTAGAGGCCTTTTGTGCTGGTTCCCCTCTCTCACTCTCTCAGAGCCAGTTAGTAAAATTTTAAAGTAATGTAAAGTGTTTTTATACTAGTCACTCTACTAGTTGATGTGAAATCTAACATTAGCTTGTGAAATCAAATAGGCATTTGTGAAAGATCGTGATGGCGCCAAGAAAGGAACAAGGTATTTTGTGAAATGCAGCTGCAGCTAATGAGGTATCTGTATTTGTAAGAACCATGTTTTTTTTTACTTTTGTGTGCCGTGTAATTGATTTATTATGGTGTTTAAATCAATTTATCTTTTGTAAGGGGTTTAGTACATTTTACAGTTAACAGTTTTGTATGTTCTTGTTGTGTTCTCAAATGATTTACTTAGTTTTATTTCACATCTTAGTGTTTCTTAATGGTTTAGCTTTTGCTTACTTAAATTTGTTTCACATACTAACATTTTGGCAATTTAATTTTATTTCATAATTTGATTCAAGAATTAATTAAGTTTGTGTTTCCAACTAATAGTAATTTTTCTTTAAAGTAAAATAGTGAATTTTGATTTATTAATTTTGAATTAAAAATAAACTTTTGTATTTAAATTTTTACAATAGTGTTTCATTTATTGACCACCAGTGGTGGGAATTAACTTTGTGAATAAAGCAGAATGATAGATAGTTTTGTTCCTTTAGTTTTGCTGAAGTGACTCAAGTTGAGGAGGAAAAGTTTCAGTAATGGAGTGGTGCCCTTTGATCAACTTTAGTATATATTGATACCTCACAATTGTTTCGATAAACTTTAGTATATTTTGATACCTCACATTGTTGATAAGCTTTTAGAGTATTCAGTCGTATCTTTATTGTTATGAGAGTTCAGGTATCTGGCTGTGAGTGAGGTAAGTTTTGAATTCTGTGATTAGTTAGTATAATAACCAGGTACTTGGAAAACTTAGTGACATATATATATATATATATATATATATATATATATATATATATATATATATATATATATATATATATATATATATATATATATATATTAACTTTATCACATACACAATTGTTCTGTGCATTAGTAGAATTACTAAAGGGACCTCATTCAAACTGGATGGTATCTAATGGAGTATTTATTCAGAAAAAGTTACAAGCTTTCTTGGACAAACAATCCACATTATCAAGTATCCGTATGGATACTTGATAATGTGGACTGTTTGTCCAAGAAAGCCTGTGACTTTTTCTGAGTAAATACATATGTACATATATAAACGGGTCATATAGCTGTAAGCTTCATAGTAGCTATCAAGAGGGCGTCCAGGAAAAGGCAGCACGTATATAAAAAAGTTTATTTTGCCAATTTTGCCGACGGCGTTTTGCAATATCTCATTGCATCTTCAAGGCTGTAATTTTTACAAAAAATATAACTTAGAATCTTATAGAAAAACGAAATAAAATAATTTAAAAATCACTATAAAGACGGACATGACCCTCCTAAACTGAGTTACAAGAGAAACTAAAACATGAAAAAAAGAAAGAGGGTAAGTAATTGCTTAAAGTTGAGGTACAGACCAAAATATAAACAAACGACTTATGTTATGAATAGCTGTGTGGAGGCTGTCTGGGTGTTTAACGAGGGGATGGTGGTTTTAATCATGATGGACCCTAAAGTGGTAAGTTCCCCCTCGTCTTGCGTAGAAGATATGATTTTAAAATCTGCAAAATTGATGTCGGTTTTGCAGTGCAACGCGTGATTACGTATATTGGAGGCTTCGGGTCTGGACAGTCTGCAGCCAGTTCTGAAACTGACTCTCTGGTGACCGCGGATTCGGGCCTGTGGCAACCGCTTTGTGCATCAACGTAAGTTCCCCGTTTACACTTGGGACATGTGTATTTATATACGATGTTGGATGACAAAAGCTGTGCCAATCTTTCCTTGTATCTGAAAAAGAACCTATTGTTAGAGGGTTTTTGGAATAAGTTTGAAATTGACTGCTGGTAATTCTCTGTTTAATAGGTTAATTAACTTGCATCGAAATTTAATATCGTAAATGAAGGGAAATTTTGCATAAAAAACCAATTTAGGGACTTTATATACCAGTGGGGAACTGTGCAATTTATACTGAAGAAATTTCTTGAGGGATCTATAAAAGTACTTTACTGGGAAACTATTGTTTTTGAAAAATTGTAAAACGAAACTAATTTCTTCGTGAAAGGCGCCCCAAGAGGATGTCGAGGAAAAGCCCTGTGGAGGAGAGTGGATACGGAATTTAATTTAAAATTAAAACAAGAACGATAAAAGTCAATTCCTAAAAAAACTGGTATGAAACCCAACATCATCTCTGAAAACTTGTACATCTAAAAAGGGGAGTGTTTTAAGCTTCTCTTTCTCTGGTGTGAAATTAATATTTGGATGTTGGGTATTAATGAAATTAAGGAACGAATCAGGGTTAAAATCAGACTTAAAAAGGGCAAACGTGTCATCAACGTAACGTCTATAAAATAAAGGTCGATAGGTGGAAGGACACTGGTCTATAAAGGACTCCTCCAGGCAGTTCAGAAGAATATTGTGCGGGACACATCCTTCATTTTTAACGATTGTTCTTTTAGGCAAGTAGAAGGGATGGCAGTGGGGAGCCCACTTGGCCCCCAAATTTGCCAATATTTTTCTGAATTGCCTGGAGGAGTCCTTTATAGACCAGTGTCCTTCCACCTATCGACCTTTATTTTATAGACGTTACGTTGATGACACGTTTGCCCTTTTTAAGTCTGATTTTAACCCTGATTCGTTCCTTAATTTCATTAATACCCAACATCCAAATATTAATTTCACACCAGAGAAAGAGAAGCTTAAAACACTCCCCTTTTTAGATGTACAAGTTTTCAGAGATGATGTTGGGTTTCATACCAGTATTTTTAGGAATTAACTTTTATAGTTCTTGTTATTTTAATTTTAAATTAAATTCCATATCCACTCTCCTCCACAGGGCTTTTCCTCGACATCCTCTTGAGGCGTCTGTCACGAAGAAATTAATTTTCTTACAATTTTTCAAAAACAATAGTTTCCCAGTAAAGTACTTTTATAGATCCCTCAAGAAATTTCTTCAGTATAAATTGCACAGTTCCCCACTGGTATATAAAGTCCCCAAATTGGTTTTTTATGCAAAGTTTCCCTTCATTTACAATATTAAATTTCGATGCAAGTTAATTAACCTATTAAACAGAGAATTACCAGCAGTCAATTTCAAACTTATTCCAAAAAACCCTCTAACAATAGGTTCTTTTTTCAGATACAAGGAAAGATTGGCACAGCTTTTGTCATCCAACATCGTATATAAATACACATGTCCCAAGTGTAAACGGGGAACTTACGTTGGGTGCACAAAGCGGTTGCCACAGGTCCGAATCCGCGGTCACCAGAGAGTCAGTTTCAGAACTGGCTGCAGACTGTCCAGACCCGAAGCCTCCAATATACGTAATCACGCGTTGCACTGCAAAACCGACATCAATTTTGCAGATTTTAAAATCATATCTTCTACGCAAGACGAGGGGGAACTTACCACTTTAGGGTCCATCATGATTAAAACCACCATCCCCTCGTTAAACACCCAGACAGCCTCCACACAGCTATTCATAACATAAGTCGTTTGTTTATATTTTGGTCTGTACCTCAACTTTAAGCAATTACTTACCCCTCTTTCTTTTTCATGTTTTAGTTTCTCTTGTAACTCAGTTTAGGAGGGTCATGTCCGTCTTTATAGTGATTTTTAAATTGTTATTTTATTTCGTTTTTCTATAAGATTTTAAGTTATATTTTTGTAAAAATTAGAGCCTTGAAGATGCAATGAGATATTGCAAAACGCCGTCGGCAAAATAAACTCTTTTTATATAGGTGCTGCCCTTTCCTGGATGCCACACATTTGCGTAAGTGTATTTGAATGGTTAACCAATGGTGTGCAATGAGTGTCAAATCAAGTTAGGGGTATCTCAGGAGTAGATGACAATGCTGGAGTTTCGTGGCAAAACGCTGCCTTAGGTCCACTGAAAGATGTTTTCAAAACAGGGCATAGGACAGAAGTTTCTCCGGATCAGGGCTGTTGATTTTGGAAAGAAAGACGCTCTCTCCTATCATAATATTTCTAATAGAGGTGTGAACTATCCTCGAGTTCATAATTAGACCAATGTTTTTTCCCAGGGGAAAGAGAATTTGACCCAAGTCATTTCACGACCATGTTTATTAGTGTTATAGAAGGTAAATAGAATAAATCATATTAGAGCAAGTGAATGTTTAAAGTGCTTGTTCAGTTTCCCGTACAAGAATCCGATTATTGTAAAACAATGGAAGTCAACGAACGCTCTCCCGATTTGAAAGAGGAATAGTAGACAGTCAGAAATGTCAGGTGAGAATTTAATGGAGAAGTAGAAGAGTGGGGAATCTTAAAGCCTGCGAGGCGGAATATACGGCGGCTGACGTAACAAAGAATGGAGAGATGCGGTGCTGTATCTAGTGCGAAGATACAAAAAGCAGGTCTCGAAATGCCGAGGCTTTGTTACTTTGTTGATGATCTGTCCCCAAAAATTGCACCCAAGAGGAGTTAATTTTAGTAGATAAGTGCTTCGTCAACGGCAGGATTCGAACCGTTACCGGGTTTATAAAACAACAGTCTTGAACATGAGCCATCAGCCAGACTTTTGGAGACATCTGAACCGAAAAAAAGACTTTATGCTTCGTCATGAATGTTGCTCTTGAGACGCCTCAATGATAATTAATGGGCAGCGATACTGTTGCACCTTGTTACATCGTTGGATACAAGATGACATCAATTTTTGATACAAAGTATACTGAAAGGGATTGCATTAGGTACATTAAAATGATTTGTGACTCGTTTCCCTTGTGTAACTTTCAAGTACAATAAAAAATGGCAAATCTGCGCCACAGATTGTCATAATACCACGAGCACTGTTCCGTTACCTTCACCATTTAGCGCTTCCTCTGTCGCACTATCATACATTGTGAAATCATGCAGTTGATAGTCTTTTTTCCGTAAATTGACGTAGTTTTACTTGCGTAGAGTTACTGACATTGTCAAAAATAGACAAAGAAAACGTGGAGATATTCCCGAATGACCTACGTGTTATATGCCTGCGAAGCGTAGAAATAAATTTCTTAACAAGAGCAGAAAGTATAGGGTGCAAATGAAAATGGATCTGCCGATCTACCAAATCAAAGACAAGTGGAGGTCCTCCTGTAAAAGTAAGCCAGGAATTTAAAGGTAAAGGTAAAATTAAAGAGTTAAAGGTAAAGGTGAAGGTGACGGTTGAGGATTCATGAATCAAGTGTTTTCAAGGAAACGTTTGGAAGTTCCCTCAGGCCCTGGTGGGTCCTTGAACCACAGAAACAGGGAATCGTTGCGCGTCATGTCAGCAAAGTGGTCGCTCTCATGCATTCGTATGGGTAACGATGAGAGCAGTAAGGAAAGAGCAAAAAGCACCAGGAAGCATTTGTGAAATAAGAGAACTGGTTATGAATGGAAGCAAGTGGCATTTCCTCAAAGTTAATACCCTGCTAACTGGTAATGATGCAGAGAAATCACAGAAACTGGTAAAAATGACACTGAAAGGACAAAGTTGTGTATTCGTCTGCTTCGGTAATAGTAAGATTGTCTGTCAGCAAAAACATAGATGAGGACTTTATTAAAAAAAAAAATGAGGATCTAATATTTTGCGGTGAAACGGATGAAGCCGGGAGACCCCCAGAAGAATTCTTGTGACGAATCGTCGGCGAAGCAGATGCACATCCGAAGGTTTCGAATATATAGATATTTAGGATACCAAGATGTAACAATAAGGTTAACACCGAGGAGAGCGATTAGATGAAGACGAAAAGGAATACCTGAAAATGATGGACTTTGAAAGTGCCAGGAAATATCAGGAATAATTGTGAATGGCGTATACCGTATACTGTGCAAAGAGGGCGTGAACAGATTTCATGCTCTGAATGTGGTCATTAAGATGGCTAAGTTTTTCACTTCAACTTCGGATCATTTACGTGCGAAGGAAATGACTGCCGAGAAATATTACGGAAGCTATGTTTTTGCTGCTTTCTTTTAGTGTTCCACGAGTAAAGAAGATAAGAGCAGTTTTATGAAGACAATAAGTATTCAAAGGGTTTCCCAGTGCAAGTGATCATGTCGTCACGTGAGATTCGATAAACTTGAGAGCGTTCAAGTTGCTCTGGCTGAATTGACCGTCATGCTGCCCAGTCACGCCGAAAATGTATGGAACATTTAGACAGATAATCAAAGGCTATCGAACACCGTGAGCAGTTGGGTCATTCATGCGTGATATTTACGAGATAACAATAAATACGGCGAAAAGGGATTTTATACAAAGCGACTCATAATTATTTGCCCAATCATAGACTCCAGCAAAATCACGAAACGTCTGGGCCTCTCGCGGATTCATATAATACGATGATCCTTTTGATGGACAGAGGAAATTCTGTTTCCGTCAGCGACGCGTATGGCTCGGTGGTGGCGGTGGTTTCCACAATCGTCGGTCACAGGACGTCCGCGGCTGCAACTTCCTACCCCTGCCCGCCCCCGCCCTCCTCACTTGATGTTGATGAAACTCCGGCCTGTGGGACGGCGCCCCTTTAATCTTACTTTGCATTTACAAATCATGTGTGTTCCATTGTTGATATGACTGCTATCCGGTTTATCTACTGGTTAATCTGATTTATCTATGTACGAATCATCTTATTTATTTTATTAGCTATATATTTTCTTATATATCTGTTTTTAGATTTATGTACTTATGAAATTTCTATATTATTTATGGACAGTCTTCATGCAGAACACTCATACCCAAATACCCAAAATTTCAATATAGAGAAATAGTCTCAAGTGCTCACGCACTCGAGAGAGAGAGAGAGAGAGAGAGAGAGAGAGAGAGAGAGAGAGAGAGAGAGAGAGAGAGAGAGAGAGAGAGAGAGAACCTTCAGCTTTTATTCAAACCCTATGGCCAAATTATATATATATATATATATATATATATATATATATATATATATATATATATATATATATATATATATATATATATTATATATATATATATTAATTATATATATATATACTGTATATATTATATTATATATATATATGTATATATATATACTGTATATGTACAGTATATATATGTATATATATATATATATATATATATATATATATATATATATATATATATATATATATATATATATATATATGTATATATGTGTGTGTGTGTGTGTGTGTGTATATGTATTATATAATCTGCATAAAATCATTTATATGCATATCTGCACATCACACATGCATACTAGACTGTTGACAAAATTTAGTTATGGGTCAGTCATCATAAAATCCCAAAAGCTCTCTCTCTCTCTCTCTCTCTCTCTCTCTCTCTCTCTCTCTCTCTCTCTCTCTCTCTCTCTCTCTCTCACGTTTTTCGTGAATTACTGCGAATTTGACGAGACGGCATTCGTTACATTGTAATATCTTATATGTAAAAAAATGTCAGTCCATATTTTTTTTTTGTTGCACATCCACACTTACAGTCGACCATCCGGTTGCCAAACCCCTTTGCCCATTGGCTGCTATATAAATGTTATAAATGAAGGTCGTTTGTTTCGGGTATCGGGAGGGTACGTATCATGCCAAGAGTTGAGGCTCTCTTTATACCACCGCCATGATTGATGGTATGGGTGCACTTGTTTCTGTAGGCTGCCCCACGTGTCGGCGCTCACAGGTGTTCGGCGATTTCTGAAATGTCGATGGAACATTTGCTTAATGGAGGAGACATGAAACGGAACGAGGCAGCCTTTTTGTACACGTAGACTCACGTGCTGAAATGTCATTTCGCCTCGTTTTTTTTTCTTTGGAATAGTTAACAAATGAACGCTGTCTATGAATTGGGAGCTGAAAAGATTCGTTGCTCGCGCAGGCCCGGTACCTGTCATCATTTTTGTACCTTCCGTAGGGGTCTAGGGGACTGGCATTTTTTCCACCGATAGCACAGACAGCTTCGTAGGTAGTTCTAATTACACTTTTGTATCTTATTCATACGGATCATAAGAATCGCTTTTCACCGGATCACTTTCCTAGATACCTTTCATGGCGTCTCGAAAGGTGTCGTTCGTTGCTTTTCATCATTCACTGCATAGAAAAATGCCCAGTGATGTATTGCTCCAATCTTCTCCTCCGGTAAATGTTCGACTTCTTCTTCTTCTTCTTCTTCTTCTTCTCAGGAGGCCGAATAATACCAGCCAAGATGTTAACTTTCATATTTGTTGCGTCGCGATCGTCACTAGAATTTCCTTCCCTCTGAGTTGTCAGCCATTATTCTTTTTCACCCGTTTGCAGCCTTCCCTGCCATAAAAAATGGGAGCCTTCCCTTTCTCAGAAAGAAAGAGTACCGCTTGCCACGAGTGAGTGCCAGCTGTTTTGGTATTTTCTCTGCCTGTTCCTGTTTTCAGATGATAAGATATCCCAACTATTTTAGTTTTCCCCGTGTTTTAGTGACCCGGATAAAACATTCAGCTCACTGGTCATTGGACTTCCGCTGCTCGGAATCAGAAGAAGCATTTCTTTGCTCGCGTCGACGTGCTCTCTGACAAAATTTTTGGACCTTCCTTATCTCCGATGATAGAATATTTCTACAGTTATTATAATTATATGCTGTGTCTCGTTTAATAACTAGAGATGATGATACCCAAAACCTTACTTCCAGTCATGATTTGATTAGATTTTTATATCAATACTTCAGACAAAAGAGAATTTTCCTAACATTAGAAAATTACAGCGGCTGCAATAATCTGGATAGTTTTCGACACTGCTGCAGGAATGCCATGCTCGGGTTTTTTTACATGTTTTATCTTGGTGGGGCTTGAAGCAGTAGAGCTTGGAGCTCACAGCCAGAAATACACTGAACAGGACTGAGTTTGAAGTTTAAGTCACGGAAGGTCTTCATTCTCAAAAAGCTTTCGAAATTTGAACCTGCCGACATGATTCTGTCCGGAAATACGTTAATTCTTCAGTGACGAACAATCAGGGAATTTTGAAAATCAAGACACGGATGACATAAATATCATAATACTGCCTTCGAATTTTTTGGTTTATTGCCATTTTATTGAAGTCAGTGCAGTGATTGTTTTCATGTATCCTGTCTCATCATCGAAGTCAGTGTGTGTGTGTGTGGTCTTGCTTAAATGGATACCAGGCTGTAACGTTGATATCTAACATGCAAGGTATTGATACGGAGGAATTTGTTCATCACAAGAAGGGGAGGCAGGGCAGGAAGTGTTTGCAGCAGACCATGGTGGCGCAACGCCCTATTGCCATCAAGCATTGCAAAAAACACCAGTGTGAAGTTGCTGAAGAAGATGCTGATGTACTTGCTACGAGTGCATTGCAGAGTGATTTTGTTTTTTTTACCACAAGTACACAGTAGATAAACAAAAGTTGCATGACCCTCCTACAATAGCAAGAGGTGGATATGAGGCGTTGCTGGATTTCGATCCTGGAACGTGGCCAGCAGGGGACTTTGTCACGCCCCCTCATCAGGTTGCGAGTGTCTTGGATGGTCCTGTCCCTGGCACATCAGCTGAGGATTCTTCCGTCCCTGGAAGTCTTGAAACTCCAATCACCCCAGAGGAAGATTCCACAGATGTTGCCACGCCGCCTGCATCACAAAGTTAAGGATCGTTGATCCCCCAGAGAGGCTTTCGTGAGGCCCAGTGCTTGCACTCGAGAGGTTCGGCGACTTTCCAAGGGAGGGTAAGCGGTGCTGTGTCTGCTGCATGAATGGCACTGGTTAAGACACCTGACACCAATGTGCCAGTTGCAAAGTCCGTCTGCGTATTTGCACAGAATATGTCGTCTTCATTTCTAAGAAACAGAAGTCCTGGCCGCCCGCCTCTGAAGGATTCCCGAGGTCGCAGGCATTCCAGTCGTGCTTGCCTCCACCTCCACCTCCACCCACGACATTATTTGCAAATCTTCAGAAAATACCACTGGGGTTGAGGAGGCATATCACACTGAATACTGGGTATTTGGTGAGCACGCTTCCAAAACAGTTGTATTTTTTATATGATTTTGCTATTTTGCTTTATACCGCTGTTCATAAATGCCGAGCTTTGCCGCCGGAATTAAAGTATACTTTTAAAAGAGATTGCGCTTTGTTATGGAAGAGTTTGCACAAATTTTGTTGAATATTATTATGTGGCAAGGCTATCTATGTTTAGTACTATGCAAAAAAAAAAAAATTAACTGGTATGCATTTTGCTATTTTTCGGGACTTTTTAAGCGAAGGACCTCATAAAATGTTTCATTACGGCTGACGTTCACACTCCCACTGAATTTTTTTTTCTCTTAATTATTGAGCGTTGTTGACGAACACCTGACACAACATTCACCAATTTAACTTCAGCAGAAAAGAAATTTATCTCCCTTTAACACGGTTCAAAACCATGTAAGTAATAGTATTATGATTTTTTTGTGTGTGTTTTTTTTTTAAGTAACTTATTATAACAGTTCTCTGAAAGGGAAAGTTCTTCTGATGCAGAGCGTTTTTTGTTTTCGTTTCTATTGTAGAAGTCTCAACTCTCCTGGAAGTTCATCATCCTTGTTTCTCTTCTGGAACTCCGATATCCTTGCCTTACGTGCTAACAGAAACGACACTGGAAAGTTTAGTTTTCGGTTCTCCACGACACTGTTCTCCACGTGGAAGGGCAAGTGCAAGTTTACTTCGGTTCTCCACGACACTGGAAGGGCAGTTCAGTGCAAGTTTACTTCGGTTCTCCACGACACTGGAAGGGCAGTTCAGTGCAAGTTTACTTCGGTTCTCCACGACACTGGAAGGGCAGTTCAGTGCAAGTTTACTTCGGTTCTCCACGACACTGGAAGGGCAGTTCAGTGCAAGTTTAACTTCGGTTCTCCACGACACTGGAAGGGCAGTTCAGTACAAGTTTACTTCGGTTCTCCACGACACTGGAAGGGCAGTTCACGCTACTCTCCTTTTCATCACGCAGCTACTTCTCAAACCCTCTGGCAGCTCCTTGTACTGTGATATCCATAGGAAGGTCTTCGTCTTCTGGAGTGATTTGGTCTCTGCCCTCTGCTACTGCCGAAGGAAGTACTCTAGTTACCTGCTGCTTCGTGTGTGAATTATCCTATCATCAGATTGGGTTGTACATTTACCGATTTTGTTCACTGCAAGTAACCTCTTGGATTTTGGACCACTCATGCTGGTCTGTGAATGATTCTTTTATTTTGGAAACTGTTTAAAAGGTTTTAATTATTCAATAGTACTGTTTAACAATTGACGTGTTTTAGTTTCTTTTTAGTTTTTGAGATTGTTTTTTTATGGTCTCTTTTGAGTTATTTTGCCGGAGATCAGTTAGTCATATTTTATTAGTGATTGCCTATTTATGACGTTTATTGCATTTTCTGGGGAACAAATAATAATACTTTGTTCATAAATAAAAACGATATTCAGCCTAGTTTGGTATTGTACAAAATGAAGTAAGTTATCTATTTTTTTTTTTTTTTTTTTTTTTTAGCAAAGTACCATAGAATTTTTTGCTTATGCGTAACTCTTACCCGCGATATCGAAGTTTTGTTTTCGTGTTTCTGCTCTTTTAAACATATAATGATATAGTACAGACATTCGGCTTGGAAGTGACATTAAACCCATTATCATGACAAGCAAGGTAACCTTGCAGAAAGCGATCAAAGATAAATATCATGATGCATGTGCGCTGGTCCCTGAGGACTGTGATTTCTGGGACAGGCACGACTTGCCCCAGCCTGAATCCCCGCTGGGTTAATTCAGTTTAGGAGGAGTCAAGAGAAGAAGACCTGATACACTTCTAGGAAAGTATATGAAGGGGCTTTGATGCAGTGTTGTTAGGCTTTTGAATAAGTGTGTGAGTAAGCAGCTCAAGAATGAACGTTGCCATGGCCTACGTATCAGTTTCTTTTGTGAGATTAAAAAGGGGCGTCACTACATAAAATGATAAAGATAGAAATACATTTCTTAAAATACATTAAAAAGTGACTAAACATAAAAAGGTAAAACTGGTAGGAAGTAAACAGAGCAGCAGAAAAGTGACAAAATAAACAAAGGTGTGGAAGACGTCTGGGCATTTAACGAGGGAACGAGTGCTTCAATGAAAATGGACTCTAAAGTCGTAAGCTCGTCCTCGTGTTGGGCTGAGGCCATTATTTCAAAGTTAACCATATCAATTTGCATTTTGCAGGCTGCAGAGTGATTCCTTATATTTGATCATTCAGGCCTGGACACTCTGCATCCCGTCCTATCACTGACGCCCTGATGACTGACTACAGACTCGGACTTTCAGGAGCCGTCTCGTAAATCCAACGCAGGTTCCCAGCTCGCCCTTGCGACAAGTATATTCATAAATGGTGTAAGATGTTAGAGACGGACAAAGTCTATCCCTAGATCTGAAAAGAGACCCGAGCGTTAGAGGGTTTTTCGGAATAAGCTTAATATTTACAAAATGCAATTCTTTGCTAATGATCTTTATAACTTTCTTTGCGGAAATCATCATTGAAAAGGAAGGGAAATTCACCGTACATTTCTAATTTAGTTTGGGAACATTATATATGATATGTGGTTCATTAAAATTCATATCCAGAGTAGAAGCCGTGTGGAGGATTGTAAAAATAGCATTTAATTTCAACGCTGTAAAATTTAGTACCTAACCCAGTAAAGGTGCTCTTTTTGTATACAGTATACTGGTATGGAAACCTTCCGAGTCCCTCGAAATAGATGGGTCCAGGAAAGGAAAGGATTTGCATATTTCCTTCTCCATAGTAAACTTAATGTTGGAGTGCTGGGTATCAGTATGATCTAAAAACAGCTGGGACTGAAATTCAGGTCTAAAAAGAACAAAAGTGTCGTCTTTGCTGCAAGCCTTCCACAGCGAAATTAGTTCCTGACGCTTTTTTTTTTTTTTTTTTTTTTTTAGAAAAAATTGTTTTCCTTTAAAACATTTTTACAGAATTTTGCGAAAGTTGTTGGATATGAATTTTAATGAGCCACATATCTTATATAATGTTCCCAAACTAAATTAGAAATCTACGGTGAATTTCCCTTCCTTTTCAGTGATGATTTCCGCAAAGAAAGTTATAAAGATCATTAGCAAAGAATTGCCTTTTGTAAGTATTAAGCTTATTCCGAAAAACCCTCTAACCTCGGGTCTCTTTTTAGATCTAGGGTTAGACTTTGTCTGTCTCTAACATCTTACATCATTTATGAATATACTTGTCGCAAGGGTGAGCTGGGAACCTGCGTTGGATGTACGAGGCGGCTCCTGAAAGTCCGAGTCTGTAGTCAGTCATCAGGGCGTCAGTGATATGACGGGATGCAGAGTGTCCAGGCCTGAATTATCAAATATAAGGAATCACTCTGCAGCCTGCAAAATGCAAATTGATATGGGAAACTTTGAAATAATAGCCTCAGCCAAACACGAGGACGAGCTTACGACTTTGGAGTCCATTTTCATTGAAGCACTCGTTCCCTCGTTAAATGCCCAGACGTCTTCCACACTCTTGTTTATTTTGTCACTTTTCTGTCGTTCTGTTTACTTCCTGCCAGTGTTATCTTTTTATGTTTAGTCACTTTTTAGCCATGTACTGGGTAGGTTTGTTTCAATGTATTTTTACCTTTATAATTTTATGTAGTGACGTTCCTTTTTATCAAACAGAATTAGGTGTCATTGCAGCCTTGAAAATCCAGTGGATTATTATGAAACGCCGTATATATACAATAAATGCTGTTGACTTCGTATATATATATATATATATATATATATATATATATATATATATATATATATATATATATATATATATATATATATATATATATATATATATATATTATATATATATATATATATATATATATATATATATATATATATATATATATATATATATATATATATATATATATATATATATATATATATATATATATATATATATATATATAATATATATATATATATATATATATATATATATATATATATATATATATATATATATATATATATATATATATATATATATATATATATATATATATATATATATATATATATATATATATATATACATACAAACATAAAAGGTAGCCCATAACAACACCAAAAGGGTAGAATTTACAGTGTTATATTAGGAAGACAGCTGTCTTTCTCAACAGACAGGTAATGGATGAAGAGGTACAGAACAGAGCTATTTACATAGCTGAAGGAATATTGCAGAAGTCGGCCGCTACGTCACTCCTGTTGACAACTTAACCTTGTTTACCGCTGGCTGGAGGAAGATTTTATCAAGCAGATCTGTTCCCAGGCTCCTTTTGAGATGTTCATCGCATTTCTTTGTTTAATCAGTGCTGATTGTACCTTCTGGCTTTTGAACCGACAATAGCTGCTGTAAGTTATTCGTGACATCTCCCAGTTTATTCGATGATCATGATTATTTATATGGTCATGCTTTGAGGAAGTCAGTAGAAAATGCTGTTTGCTTTATAGATTGCTCTTTCAAAAGGAGCCTGGGATCAGATCTGCTTGATAAAATCTTCCTCCAGCCAGCGGTGAACAAGATTAAGTTGTCAACAGGAGTGACGTAGCGGCCGACTTCTGGAATATTCCTTCAGCTATGTAAATAGCTCTGATCTGTACCTCTTCATCCATTACCTGTCTGTTGAGAGAGACAGCTGTCTTCCTAATATAACACTGTAAATTCTACCCTTTTAGTGTTGGTATTGGCTACCTTTTATAGATATGTACACACACACACACACACGCAAACACACACACGCAAACACACACACACATATAAATATATGTGTGTGTGTATGCAGGAAATGGTTCAATGATATACATGATACTTGAGTGTTCCCATAATTAGAAGCGTATGAAGGCATTTATGCTAATGAATTCGGTTGAATGTTTACAGGTGTTCATGTACGAATACATTTAATTTTATTACTGCTGTTGATTTTTTTGCATTTGTTTCGTTGTCTTTTCATTTGTATTTTATTCTTCTTTTCCATGCATTGTGTTTTAGGGCATAATTTAACTAGATACAGCCTTTTGTAGATTGTTCCTTATGAATTGTGGGTGCACCCTAAATAATGATGTTCATTTCTTGATGGGTTGCATAGCCAGTGACTGATCAGTGGTTCGCATTTGCAAGGCCCTAGGATCAAGCTTGGTCTGCCCCAAGTCAGCCAACCCTTTGTGATTGGTACCAGCTTCAGCTGGCAGCCAAATGTGGCCCAGGGCCCGTCGCCTTATCCCGGATATCAAACCCCTCCTGGCGCCACCTACCCTCTAGATTCTAGAACAAATGACAGGACATTGATCATAGAACAACGATCCAGCTGTCACGCCCACTTTTACCTGACGGCATCGAAGTGACAGGTGTCGGTCTTCTTCTTTAGAGAAGAGCTCTGAAGAACAGAGGCCTGACTCCCAAGTCAAGGGAATCTGAATCTCGTTTGCAGGTTCCACGCGGGAGCGTCTCTTTGTCTCTTTTACCAAGGTCTCGGTGTTGCTTGTTTGTCGTTGGACTTCTCTTTATCGGGGCCTGTTTTGTCGTGCTTCTATTTCGACCAGAGTTAGTGATTGCTGCTGTGTGAGTGTGCGTGTACCGTCCGGAAAGGTCCGGTGTTTGACCCCACGAGGGAAATAACGGGGAGAGAAAATAGGAGGCGTGTGGGGGTTGTGCACGAACGGAATTGCCGGTCTCAGAGGAGGAGGGGGGGGGGATGCCTCTATTTCTTACTCCCGCATTTTTTATCTGGTATGATATGCGCATATTTTACCTTTGTTTCTCATCGGTAGTTCGTTTCTATCATCTGCATTCTAGGCGTCAGTGGCCTTAGCAGCTGTGATGTCAAATCATTTCCAGTAATTATTTAATTATATCTGCATTTCATCGCTATTCTCCTTGCGTTGCTCTTTTTCGTTGACTTTGTGTTCTGTGGGAATTTACTTTGGTAAGGTCAATACGAATCCATTCGCGTTTGAATTATAGTATGTAAACATCAGGGAAAGCCTTGTGGAATTTCCATTGATATTATTAGTAGCATTCGCTTCCAGTCTGTTCATCTTTCTGTCTCCCGTACGATAGCTAGAATCTCTCTCTCTCTCTCTCTCTCTCTCTCTCTCTCTCTCTCTCTCTCTCTCTCTCTCTCTCTCTCTCTCTCTCTCTGAAACAAATTCTTGTTAAATCTGCCTTTCAGAGTTTCATTATATATTTTCTTTCATTAATTGATTTAAGTTCTGGTGCAAATGCAAATATAATTTTAAATGGCATTGTTGTCAATAATATTTCGGCATTTGTAGTTATGTAACAAATTAGTTGATTAGTCGGTCTTCAAGTCAGTTTTTTAATACCACTCACTGAGATATCCACTCAGCGGGTGAGGTTTGCGAGACCAGTTTTTAACATATCTGCCAGTCATGATACTAGGATAGTTGCAACTCCCACATTCAGATTAATGAATGTCGTTCGTGACTCGCGTGCATTTCCTTATCCATCACCAATTCCTTAGCCTTGAAAACTCTATTGCTACGCACTGTACCCTAAAATGTAATGGAATATAGACATAATGTATTTTTTCGCAGTGGAGGTAATTGTGTTTGGCCCTTTGCCAGCCAAACTCTCGTCCGGGAGAAATGGCTGTAATCCCTTCAACTACCACGCTCATGTTTCCACATAAGGTTTTACCAAAGTATTTGAGCTATCACTCGACTCTTAATCAGTCGCACTGCGCTGGATCGTTGGCATTAGTATGGCTTCTGTTAGGCAAGATACTCTTGTGACCTTTCCTACCACAGTGAGGTGTGTGCCATCTCCAATAAACTGGGAGACTGGCTCATTTTATTATGTTACTCTTGAAATCTTCAAGGTATTCGTCAGTCTGACATACGGCAGTGTGAGGGCCACGACGTATGTCTTGTCTCTACAACTTCGTTCTTACTTTCAAACCTCTGTTTATCGTATTCTGTTGGCGATGCAATGTCTGCTCCTGGCCTCACTCGACGTGGTGTTTCACCTATTCTTTTTGTCCTCTTCATGAGTGATCGTTCCACCATGCTTTCGAATTCATCATCGTTTATCAGCTCAGACCTTGGGAAATTGTCTGAGTGAGGATTCTGCAATATAGTTTCTGTATCTCAGAGATACCGCTGCTGCCTATTTTTTGTGCAGTTTATTGAATTGATTGTTAGTAATCTGGTATGGCAGCTGCTTTGAAGAAATTAATAATTTCTCACAACGGGCTCCTTTCTTACTTTGTATATAAAGGCTCCATAGCTGTTGTTATTGATATTGAGGTATCTGGTCCCTGCCTGCTCTGACTGGCGTTTTCTCACCTACTATTAGCAAAAAAGTAGGTGAGAAATGTGAATGGCCATTTCCAGTGTACCTTTTATTTTACTGAAGCTTTTGTTCACGATTAAGTCGTCCTGTCCTCCCCTGCTCGTACTCAGTGCCGAATTACGCGCTACCTGTTTGTCAACTCTGATTTTATGAACGCATCCAAGCGTGGCCCCTGTTACTCAAACTAGTCCATTATTCCCAAGATAGAGTTAGCACCTGTTCTTAACCTCTTTTCCCACCCAATTCATCGATTCTTCTCATTCAAAATGTTATTCGACCCGTCACTTTATCAACATTTTGGGCGTCAGCTTACTTCAGACTTTTGTAGGGGAAAGCACATTGTGCAGGCTACTTCATTTGTCTAAAAGATTTGATATAATTTGGATCTGAGGGATGCTGGCTAGCTATTTTTCCTCATCTCAGCAAGTCAGTCTTCTCGTTAGCCTTATCCGTCCTGTCTGGAATATTTACATTTAAGGCGCTTTTGTTAGCTTCATGACTCAGTCGGACTGAAGCGAGGCAATTCTCAGATCTGTAAGCCAACATTCACCCTTATTTATACCCTGTTTCCCAGTTGCTAGTTAGTCACTCGGTCTCTTTTTCATTGGTATTATTTTGGGCTCTCATCCATTGATCTTTAGAAGAGAGTCCCTTCGGTGAGACAGTTCTTGTAATAAGTTGCAGTTCACTAATTCCCGCACCTAATCTGCGGAAACCAGTGAGTCTCGTTTTGCACGATTGGTCAGTTGCGTCTTTCCCTCCGCTGGCGAGCTTTGGATTTCTGTTCTCCTACAGTAGTTACACTAGACGATCACAATTATCCAACCTTGGAGATGTAGGGGGCTTTATTCGATTCGAAGTTCATCTCTTTTCGTTTGTCCTTTCTTTTTTTCGTTTTATTTAGCAATGGACTACATGAATTCATTAGTTTGCCCACCCCTCCGGCCTCTGCGGTTACGCAATACAAATAGTAGCGATGATGATAATGTAGAAAATATTTCCTAGCTGCACACCGGGAAGTAGTGCCCTTCAGGTATGGCGTGGAGCAAACAAGAAGGAAACATTGATTTATCTGTGCCGTTCGTAAGCATTCAGGAAGACAGTATGTAATTACTCTATGGATGACGAGACCGTATGAACCACACAAACCTTTTCTAGAAAAGACCGGATTCATTCGGGGACGAGAATGCAATAGATTTTCGTACGAGACCAACACAGCAGACATTCGTGTACAGTATTTGTTTGTGTTCTTTGATTTTGTTGGCGCGTAGCGTTGTCCCCAGATGCTGACTCACCTCACGGGAAGGGAGGGAGGGAGGCCTTTTCGTAGCGCCTCCGGAAGTGACTTCGCATCCCTCCCCCCTCCCCCATTCAAATGCGAATGTGCCTATGTTTTAATCATTATTGAAAGTGTTAGTGACGCCAGTGATATTAGATTTAGTAAGGAAATGCTTAGTTTTGTATGTGTATTTATATACTGACGCCTCTTGTGAAAGCGTCATTTTGATTACTGAGCAAACCCCCAAACTTGTGACAACGGCCATCTTCAGATAAAATGACGAAATTCAAGTTTCCAACGGAATCCTTCTTCTCTGGTCGAAATCAGCGCCATCTAGATGGATCGAGCAAATTGTTTTGTAGACGTGCTTAGTTTTGCAATGTGGAAAGTTATAAAATATGTTTTACATATAAATAATTCATTTGAAATGAATGGGAGCAGTTTACACATTCCAAAGCTGCTATTCATATTCTTACAAAAGCTTTCTTCCATAAAACACAGGATAAGAACATAACTCATCAAATATAATACCAGTAAGAACGATTTTATTAGTAAAGTTAATATTCCAAAGCAAATAATCATAATATTAATGAGAGTAATAATGGTATCGATAATAATGTTCTTTATTATTGTAATTTCAGACTCAGTTTGGAATTACATTCGGTTATTGCTCATCTTCTTACTCTCCTCCCAACTTGGACTTGAATCACAGCGAAAAAAGTGATGAAATCAGAAAAGGGGGGAGTAAAGCCCAGCCACAGGAGACAGATATGGAGGTCAGGGGATACAAGGGAAGGGAAGGGATGGGACAGGGCATAGGGCTTTACTCCGCAACCTGATAAATTATGATGAAAGCAAAAAGTAGAAGTAGGAATCTTTTCTCAGTCGGTATAGAAAGCGAGTGCCATTATGATTAGCACATTGAAAAGGCTTCGGTCTGGACGAACCACCGCTGATAGTGTGGAAATGAAGCAAGAGCGCCTGATTCCAGGACCACTCAACACAGACCTGGTCCAGGTTTTTGCTGAACATTTCTCTAGTCTCCGCAACACCAACAGCAACAGTCGGGATGAGTTCACTGTATTATTCTCGACGACAAAGAAGGAAAAAGAAGAAAAAACCAAAAAATTACTACTGACAAAGAAAGAAGCGTTGCTTTTATGTGACCATGCGCTTCTGAGTAGGTACATTTACTATATGTCTTCAAACTGTATTGCTTAAGAAGTGCTAGTGTCTCTCTCTTTAGGTGTGGTTAGCGTTGTGCGTATTATAATGGCACTCGCTTTCTACACAGGTTGCGGAGTAAAGCCTTATGCCCTACCCGCTTCCTTTCCTTTTTGCCTGTGATTAGACTTAAAACTTAACTGAACAAACCTTTGGTTCACGTTGATGAAGAGGATAACTTGACACTTGTTGGAAACAGTCTGCTCACTACTGCAAACTTCTCAAGGTTGATGATCATTTATGACACCAGCTCAAGATTAAAATGACTTCCGTAGATAAAAAAAAATTTGTTAAGAAAAGGGGCTTGTAAATTACATCAGATTTCCAAAATATTGTAGTAAATGGAAATATAGTATCGGAAAAATGAGAGACATTTGATTCTCACCTAGATAAAAAAAAAAATTTACATAAGATAACGGACGAATTAAGAAAACGGCATCTCTTCTAATGTTGTGAGCAATCCATACCCGAGCATCAGGAAATTTCAATTTTGGTGGCTAATTTGAATGGCATAGGACTGCTGTAAGTTTAAAATTTCGTTATTTCAAAAAACAAACCCCCAAAGGCACCCCTCCAGAATACAAGCTTCTAGAAGAGCCAGTTATCATGGCCGTATCTTTTACTGTATTGCTCCACAGATTTGTTAGGACCCCCACTAAGGCTTATGCTAACTATTTACCAAATTTCCTTGGTACCGCACACGGCCAAGTTACTTGAACCTACCCCGTATTGAGGGCTCACAAAAATCTTAAAAATCCCCACACTATTCTACAGAACGAGCCCGCACCCCGAGAAAATCTACGTTCTCCAGAACAAACCAAACCTGTTCTTTTCGAACAGCCCTGCGTTCTTTGAACAAACTACATTCTCAGGAACACCCAAAACGTTCTCTCAGACAAATCCTAACCCCAAGCTTGACTCCCCGGAGCGAGCCACTATAAAGTCCCCCCAAATGTTCTCTCAAACACACTAGAAGCCGTGCTCTAAACGAGACCTTAAAATTATCCCGCTTGACTCCCACGATCCATCCTACGGAACCAACCACAAAACCTTGCACTCGACTCCTCCTCCCCTAGAGCGAGCCCGCACTATCTAGTGCCATTCCCTAGTTCTCCGGAATGAGCCTACAATCAGTGCAAGTGCCACTAACAAAAAAGGGCATGCCCATTTATTAGTAGTACCACCTACTGGCCCCACTCCATTCCCCAGTCACTGCCAAAGCAGTGCCAGACCACCATTAGCGACGTGCCCCTTGGCATCGAGTGCCACCAGCATATCCTTCACTTTGCCTAGAGTTTAGGCTCACACCCCACCGTAGCAACATGTCTGCCTGTACCGCCGATTACAAGACCTTCGTGGCACTGGGGAAAGATCTGAACCTCAAGGGAGAGCTACTGAACACCTGGGTCAGCGAATGGGTAGCTTCGTCCGGTTCTTGGCTAAAAAACAACCGGACTGCTGCCAGAAAGGTCACATGTCGTAACATAAAATTCAGATTTGATATTGAAAAGGAAAATAAATTGGCATTTTTAGATATTGAGGTTTCACATAACATTGAGGTTTTTTTTGCATCTGTTTTTAGGAAAACGATGTTTACCGGCTTAGGTACTAATTTTCATGTTGTTTTAATTTTAAATTAAATTCTCTTAATACCCTCTTCCACAGGGCCTGTACCTAAACGTTGAGCTGGGCGGAATTTCATAAAGAAGTTATGTTTTTACAAAAATATTTTTAGACATCTTTTAAACAAACTATTTTTTAACATTTAAATAATTTCCTTAATGGTATAATTATACCCAAATTTAACTTCCCCACTGTTGAACCAAGGAAACCATTTTATGCCAGTCTTCCTTTTATTCAATCTTTCTGTAACAAAATTAAACAGCTAATTCGTCAACACGCCCTTGCCCTAAAATACCAACTAATAACAACAAATCCCCTGACAATCGGGTCTCTCTTTAAATATAAAGATAAACATGATCCCCTATTGGCATCAAATGCGGTCTATACTTATTTACTGGTCCCCGATGTAATCGGGGGAAATATGTTGGATCCTCTCGTAGGCTCCTCAAGTTCGCACTGATTGCCATAGGGGTGTGAGTTATGGCATTGGAGTTCGATTGGCGTCTCCAGAATACTCTAATGTTCGGAATCTGAAGAAGAAGAACCCTTGATTGTAAAAGAATTGTTTGGAACACTCTTCGTATTTTGAGTTTATTAGATCGTATGTTGAGGCTTTCTCTCATGACATTGGACTTCAACAAGATGAACCTCGTGTTCTTTATACTCTAGGAAGTCTCTCTCCCGTTGATGATGACAAAAATGAAGAACTGGAAGGTCTTGAAGAAATAGTGTAGCAGCTTCAGTGTATAGGAATGATGAATCTGTGGATGATACTGCCGAAGAATGTGATATGGATTTAGAGGCAAATAAAGCGAGTGATATTGAAGGTGATGTGAAAAATGAATAAAGGTTCAGACGTGATGTCAGAATGGCAGTGGAATATAGATTTAGAAACTGTAGGTAAATTAAGGGTCACGAAAGGAAAATCCACCAAAGAAAAAAGGAAGGAAGTGAAAATGAATGGGTGAGGTAGGTTGTCAAAGAAAAAGGAAAAGTAATTGTTTCATTTTTGTTTTCGGCTTTATAATGGCTCTTTCTGTTGCCACTTTAAATATTAATGGCTTACATGAGGTAAATAAGCAAATAAAGTTTGTGTCCCCCTATCATGTACTGTAAAATCATGTACTGCTAATTCAAGAGCTTAATGTTCAAGACATTTCAGTTTTGAGTTATCTCGCTGATTTTGCGAGTATAGTGTTTAATCCATCAATCAATTTAAAAGAAGGTTCAATGATATGTATAAATAATAAAACAAGTGTAAAACTTTTAACCAAGAAAATGGACATTAATGGTAGAATTGTGTGTGTAAGAGTGTGTTACAATAAATGTATTATACCTGTTATAAATGTGTATGCTCTATCTGGTACAAGTAAATCTGCTGAAGGGGAAGACCTCTTCGGAAGTGAAATATTCTACTGCCTGAAACATAATAATGATTATCTCTTTTTTGGAGGTGACTTCAACTGTATAACCTGCACAAGGGATTGCAGTAATAATAACAAAGCCTTGTTCTCTAAGTCTATGAGTACTCTTCTGAAAAATCTTGCTCTGAGAGATAATTACAAATTCTCAAACAGAATACCAGAGTACACTCAAGTACGTGAAAACTATGGGTCCAGAATAGATAGGATATATATTGTAAAGTTAATTGATAATATAATATCTGTTGACACCGTTCCAATAAGTTATTTCAGATCATAGCATGGTTGTTTTCAGGTTAAACATCAACACATAAAATTTGCATAGGAAGTTAAATGTGAAAGTATTAGATTCTGATGAAATTGGAGAAAATTTTGTGCATGTATGGCATTGTATAAAGCAGAAAAAAGGTACATATGATAACATACTTGTATGGTGGGACTGGGCAAAATTACTGTGCAAAAATTTATTTGCCAAATTGTGTAAAAAGGTATCATAAGAAAAGTATGGCTTGCTGAACTTACTACAAACATGATTACGTCATTTTTTGAAATTAACTACAAAACTTATGTAAATTATGACAGTATTAAACTTCTTACCAATAGGATTTGTGACATCTAGGATGAAATTTCAGAGGGTAGAAAGATAGAGCCAAACTAAAGGATCCTACAATGGGTGAAAAAATATCCGCACATCTACTTGGTGCCGAAAAAAAAAAAGAAAAATCATGCTAGCATTACTAGCATAAAAAACCAAATGGTTCCGTTATAGAAAGCACAGAGGGAATTCCTGTTTAGTATGGTCGCAGGTCGGGGAAAAAGTCGAGACTATTTTCTCAGCTTCTGTCCTCCTGTTTTGGACCAAGAAGATGGAATTTTGTTCAGTAGAGATTTAGGGGAAGTTGAGGTTTTCGATGCTATCAAGACTATGTGTAAAGGCAAATCACCCTGATATGATGAGCTTCCTGTAGAATTCTACAAACCGTTTTGGTGTATAATAAAGTCTGATATTATGGAGGTGTTCAAATTCATTGTCACTATGAAATATATGTCAGATAGTGATAGTCAGTACTTTGGTATAATAAAAGTATTAGCTAAAACAGGAGATTTATCCTTGGTGGAAAACTGGAGACCTATATCCCTACTGAATGTTGACTATAAAATCTTTGCTCAAGTTTTAGCAAACAGATCGGGATGTGTTACTGGGAAGATTATCTCCCCTGAACAATATTGTGCAGTGAAAGGAAGGTCAGTTGTGAACTGTAATAATACGATTCGAGACGTCATTTTTCCTGCAAAACAAAACAGTGAAGACTTGGCAATCTTAAGCTTAGACTGGTCTGAGGCCTTTGATAGCGTCCATATGGATTTTACCCTTGAATTTGTGGCTCTAGTCAGAAGTTTTGTACAGGGATTTTGTAAGTCGCATTTTTACAAACGGGTTTATTAGTTCCCTTTTTGTATTAAAAGGTCTGTAAGACAGGGCTGCCCGATGTCATTGCTGCCATATTGTATATTTCAAGAGTCCTTATACTGGGCAATAAAGAGTGAAACACGGTAGTAGGGCCAGGCCTTCCTAATAGTGTAAATAGATGTGTGCGGGGAGGGGGGGGGCGCTTATGCAGATGATTCATCTATAATTCTGTCAACTGATGATTCCGTTAGAGAGTGTTATAAGGAAACACAGTTGTTTGAACTTGCGACAGTAGCACAGCTCAACAAGGACGAAACTAGTAGAATTGGTTTTGGTAATGGGGAAAGCCGAAACATCTGGCCTCTTAGTTGGTTGAAAACTGTTGCAAGTATAAAAATTCTTGGTATAGTTCGCCTCGCTAAAAATATTGAAATATCAGTAGGCATGCTTAGTCAGACAATTATCTATTTTCCGGAGGGCTATTATTGTTAATTCTCTGATTTTGTCCAGTCTCTTATGTTTCCCCACACCTTGCCTCCCTCAAAAAAGTACATTGCTCAAATAAATATGCATATTTTCCGATATATTTGGAGGGGCACTTATACCATCCCGTAAGCAGAGATACTCTTTGTTTGTCTAAAGAAAAAGGTGGCTTGGGAATAATAAGTGTCCACTTTAAATCATTAGCGATTTTCAGTTCGACAGCTCTGAGAGATATTAGAAAGGATATTGGTCTAAGTAATTTCTATTGCAAGATGAGAACAAGCTTTTTGATGGATTTGAAGGAAACAAATGAGGTTTCATTTGTGTCAGCATCATTTTATTCAGTAGCAATTGGTGTAATCAGAAAAGTTTGTCTTCATGAAAAATTTCCTAACTTAAGTAGTAAAGATTGCTATGATTGTATAAGGCCAGAAATTGCACTAAAAATTGAAGAGAGTTATCCACTTTTGGACTGGAAATGGTATGGGAGAGCATAAGCAAACCTGGGTATCATGGAAAGAGAGTTTGCTCATAGATCCTTGGCGACCAACAATCGGCTGAAAATTCTAAATATCAGAAACAGTGTCAAATGTGATCATTGCGAAGATGTTGAATACATATTGCATACTTTTTAGTTTTGTAGTCACGTAAAACAATAATATACTGATGTATTTCATACGTGCAACATAAACAGAGACAATTTTTTGAAATACATTAATGTTGTTCCTAGTAAAGGATCATAATAATTGTTACGATAGGTGGCTGTTAAAAAATAATTGCAAAGAGAGAATAAATAAAATGTTTACAAAAGAGTACATTAATTAATTACTGTTTTTGAGTAACTAAATTTATATATAAAATTCATAGCAGGAACTCTATTAAACGTCGTGGGCTCATCATGAAAATTAGGCAAGGTTATAAGTATCACTTGGAAGGTTATAAGGATTGTCATGGGGGTTATAAATATTGTAGAAGTTTTAGTTGTGATAACTGTCATATATTATATCATTAAATTATGGAATGTAACACACTTAGAATTTAGAGATTATAATATTATCAGTGTTGAGAATTTATTTATTTATTAAGCATTGTTGTATGTAAACATATTGTAGTCCTGGTAAGAAGAAAAATTTATCATTGTAAAATTATGTAAATACTATGAAATACCCGTAAAACTGTATTAATGAATTTTTCTAATAAAAGATAAAAAAAAAATATTCGGAACCGTGCCTATAAATGTCAATTTAACACCCAATAGGTGCAATTCAGAATTCTTCCAAGGGCCTCTTCTCCACAACAGCTTGCCATCTATGAATCACTTTATTAAACAAGCAGTCCCAGAGTTAAACAGTCGAACGACCGCCACCCCTCTCGTCTCTTCTTGGCATGAACTTATTTTAATCTTCGTATTTTGTGACTGTTACTCGTCTTCCCTCCTATTCCTTGAAAGGTCTCAGCATTTTCCTTTTTAGATTCTTTTTAAATAAATTACCTTTTATAATTAGTCGAGTCAGTTTTATGTTATTTAATGTTTGTTGGTTTCAGCGTGATGAGAAGGCTTGGCCCAGAAACCTTGCCAAATAAATAGGTGGAATGATGCAAGGCGTCTCCTTTTGATGCCCTTTGTTTTATAATATATAAATATATATATATATATATATATATATATATATATATATATATATATATATATATATATATATATATATATATATATATGTGGTGTGTGTGTGTGTATTTGTGGGTGCGTGCGTGTTTAATCCCTTATCATTCACGTTTTTACTACACATTTACTTGCTCATTTTATTTTCTTACAAGCCATCAAAGCTGTTGTTAATGCAAGCGCGGTGGAAGGTTTAACGTCCTCCATAGATCCTCAACCCTCAATATTGTTTCGAATTAGTTAAATGACTTTAGTGAATGTACTGTCAGTGTATTTTCCAGCGCAGGGGAGTGGTGCCGTCAGTGCAACTCGTTCGGTGCAATGTAGGTGTTACTCAAGGTTCTTTGCAGCGTCCCTTCGACCCCTAGCTGCGACCCTTTTCATTCTGCTTTGAGGTTTTACTCCTGTTACACCACACCTTTCAGACCTTCTTACTGTCAGTTTCCGTTTCAGCGCTGAATGATCTCATAGGTCCCAGCGTTTGTTTTTTGGCCTAAATTCCATATTCTATCACTGTATTTTCAATCGTTCCTCATTCTTCTCTCTAATAAGTACACACACACATACACATATATATTATATCTAATAATAGGAGGCCATACAAACGCCAAAAGGTAGAAAGTTGTTGCTATATTTCAGAGACCAAACTGTCCCCCTCTGTTGGCAAGTAGCGGAAGACAGTTTGGTCTCTGAAATATATAAAGCAATATCTTTATACCTTTTGGCTTTTTTATGGCCTCCTGTTATTAGATGGATTTCTGTTTTAACAGAAAAAAATATTTCATACTCATATATATAATATATATATATATATATATATATATATATATATATATATATATATATATATATATATATATATATATATATATATATATATATATATATATATATATTGTATATCAGTCACCGGGAGAAGCCGACAAAAATGTGGCTTAATGTCAAGCAGTGTATGTTTGCTGAAGAGGGCTGTTGTCAGCTGCAGAATTAAAGCTAGGACTGTAACTATGTCGGTTTTACGATGCTTGAAGCTGTACTGTAACTGCCATTTGCTGTCTTCGTAACCCTGGTTCATGATCCGCGGATCCACACGGCGCTCACGTCCAGGCGACAGCACCTCGTTTGATCTTGTCTCGTTTAACATTGATTTGATTTCACTTCTGCAGCCGTCCAGAGATAAGTGGCGAGTTGTGTAGAAGAAACTCTCTCCCCCCTCAAGAGAAAATGTTTGTTTTGCCTCATCCAACACGCATTTTTTTTTTTTTTTTTTCAAAAGAAAATCGCCTCTTTTAAGGCTCTTAATGAACAATCTAACAAGTCGTCACGTGGAAAAAAAGCGGTAAATTTTGGGTTGGGTGCCTGAACGGTGATCAGTTGCAGCCTTCTCTATCCACAAAGATGTTGCGACGTCAAAGTTATTCAAAACAAAGCCAAAGAAATAACCTTTTAGTGTGGATTGTAAATTACTTTACGGAAGATATATCTTGATTGTGAAGTGCTGAACAATTCCTCTGTATTACTTATTAAGGCAGTGCTGTTCTGAATAAACGCACACATTCTCTCTCTCTCTCTCTCTCTCTCTCTCTCTCTCTCTCTCTCTCTCTCTCTCTCTCTCTCTATATATATATATATATATATATATATATATATATATATATATATATATATATATATATATATATATATATATATATATATATATATATATATATATATATATATGTATATACATATATATATGTATATATATATGTATATACATGAATATGCACATGCATAATAAATATATACAGTACATACACACACACACACATATATATATATATATATATATATATATATATATATATATATATATATATATATATATATGTGTGTGTGTGTGTGTGTGTGTGTGTGTGTGTGTGTATAGACACATACATATATGTACGTATATTTGCATTCAAAATAACGCAAGGAAAAGTGGAGGAGGACATATATACGAGTATATAGTGTAGTGGAGCCTGCAGCCTCGTTCTGGCTGGGGCTCTTGCTCCCAGGGGAGCCTTGAAACGCTTAGCAGAGGAAATTTACATGATACTGATATGGCAGGATGAATGCATATTCCAAAAGACAAAAAAACAATGAAAAAACCTCCATGCACTCTCTCAGAATCTTCTTTGTAAATCTAGGTGTGGAGTTGTTGCATTCCTTTCATAGAACTAGCCGATACTTTTCCTAACACGAGACCAATTGAGAGTGGCCGTCCAGTGTATAGTATGCTTATGGTCTCTACCGTGAAGAAGACTGCGATGTTATCCCGCCCAAATCTTCTATGGGTTTTATGCTGTTGACTTCTGTCACACAGATCACAGATGTCTTGAAAGTTTTCGGTGTCATGTGTTTCTCCGCTGCTATTTCCGTAAAAAGCTTTGTCTGCCGATCACGATGCATCATCTGACACACAGTCTGGATATTTTCATCTTCCTAAATTCTTAGCAACGTCAGCTTCGCTTCAAAATGTTGAGGGATACTGTGCACGCGCAGTGCTCTTGAAAACATTGGTGCGATCAGTGGTTTCTTTATTGCTGTGACCAGAATCAAAGTGAGCATGCGCGGAAATACCGGTTGGTTTTCTGTCTGTAAGCACTATATAACTCTGAACTCAGCTTCTGTGGATACAGCAATCCTAAAAGGCAAGGATAACATCATTTTCATCTCCATAGCGTATTCTGTCGATGGCAGCAGGTTTAGACAATCTGTCAGAGAATATTTTATTTTTTCGTTACGCGGCCAACTGTAATTTATTTCGTCAATATATCTAATCCTTTCAACATTTCTGGAATAATGTTGCTTTATATTTTGATCTCAAAACATTCTGTTCATAAGCTGCTTAGTAAAGGTGACAGGGGATTTCTCATGGTCCTACAAACATTTTGAGATTAAGATTTCTCATTGAAAACGTCTTATATTTATGAAGTCCGCATTATTCGTTACATTAGTCTAAAATGACACCCAGGAATGGATGACGAATATTCTACAAATATTTGAGAAGGAAGGCGTTAGATGAGGCAGGACCAACAGAACTCATTGTGACGTGGCGGGAAAAACTGACCTGCATCCGTCCATGTCCGGAAGTAGAGGGCCAAGTCGGCGGTCACACAAAACCTTTTGCTCAAAAGCTTATTTCATTTTAGGAACCATTAAACTTTTTTTTTTAAGTATGATTCACTTCGTCAATGGGATGTTTTTTTATTTAACTCTTCATATGTGTTTTCATGTTTCAAAATGATGTTAATTTTATTTTGTAATCCTATCTCTCTTATTCAAGGTTACTGTTACACCCGGCTTTCCAAATGACTAAAATGAATTGCGAGAGCCGAGAATGAATGAAAAGAGGCTAGACACAGACAGATGACGAAAGCTGATCAATCTCATGCATTGGTAATCTTAAACAAAAGTTATTGTACGTATATTTACACACATGCACACATACATTCATTTATAATTGTGTCAGTGCATGCGTAATGGAAGAAAATAGTAGACACTTGGCCTGAGTCTGAATGTGTGCGAGGCATTTATGCGAGGAGAGTTAGATAAAAAAGCAGGTGGCAGACAGTGATGGTATAGTTAGTATTTGTGGAATTCTTGGAGTAAATGACAATGGAGGGAATCGTATGGAAAGATAATATGTTAGTAAAGAATAGATGAGACAGTAAGTTGATGGGTGTAATATTAAGAAAAGCATTGTTTGGTGGTATACTTTGCTGAAAAGTGAGTGAAAATAAGGGTTGAGGGGCAGAAAAATAACATGCAAACGTTGCTATATATATGCGAGTAGGACAAGTGAGTTTGATAAGCAGAAGTGGAAATAGCTTACACAAAGACGAATAGAAATAGCCTAGGGTTAGAGATAATGAACCTAAGGAGATAGTTGAGGATTTTACAAAAATTCGAGGATAAGTCACAGAGGTAGCAAGCAGCAGGTGGTGTTTGCGTAAGTAGGAGATAGGGATGAGTAGATAAATGTACAAAGTAGAGAGGTGGCGGAGTTACAGGGTTAGCGAAAGGAATATTGAGATAAGATTATTTGAGGTGCAGTTGAACGTCGAAAAACATGAGCGTACAGCTGGATCCGAGAAGGTGAATATAGGAAAAAAAATTGAGCAAACACCATTGGGAGAAAAAAAAAGTTGCTCCGTAGATCTTGTAATAAAAGTTGCAAAATATAAGTTGTTGCTGAAAAGACATCATACCAGTGTCAACGGAATTAATACTCTGAAGGATTTTTGAATGGATAGGCTGATTTAAATTATGCCAGAGTGCTTGAGAATACTTGTAGAAGTGACTGTCGAGGGCAAGGAGCCATTTGAGTGGCTGATGGGGAATGGACGGAATCACAAGTAAGACGCTGCAGGACTGTGAAAGTGTACCAAGTGGGTGACCAGAGTGTTTAAGGTATGAGGAATCACGGATGCTTTGTATCAGGGTAAGTGTGAGGAACGTGACTGTGAGGAATACAGGGCATAACGGAACGTGATATGCTAGGGAAGACGTATGGTAGGTTTGATTTTTTTATGAGAATAAGGCAGGTTAAGAGGGGAAGAATCATTAGTTTTAAGAATGAAGAGGGTTTGTGGCGCAAGTGTTTTTCATAGAAACTAGTGTGTAAGAAGTTTGAGAGTAGATAGTTGACCTGTATGAGTCATTCTTAGCTCAAGAGAGTAAACAGTCTGATTGTGTTGAAATCTGTAGATAGGGTGAGTGGAAAAGTGGGCCTGAGGGTGCCATGGAGTGCTCTGGATTTTAGTGCAGCCATTGATCACGTTAATCATGCAGCACTTACCTTCAGGTTAAGATTGTTGGGAATTTGTGGATCTTTTATTAATATTTTAAATGACTTTTTAATAGGCAATAATCAGTCAATCAACCAAAGGGTCTGTATTGGTGGCCAGTGTAGTAACTTCTGTAATGTCATTTCAGGTGTTCCTCAAGGTAGGGTTATTGGACCTTTGCTATTTTTAATCCATACTAGTGACATGTGTCAAGGTCTTGCAAACAAATTGATTGCTCATGCTGGTAATGTTACTCTTCTAGCTGTTGTTCCTTCTCCGCGCCTTAGGTCTGTTGTTGAAGAATCTTAGAATAGGGATCTGGCATGTATTCATGAGTGGAGTAGGCTTTGGGGCATGAAGGCTAACGTTTCTAAGCCTCAGTGTATGATAGTCGATCCAGAACACTTTTGCCTTGTCATCCTGATTTACATTTAAATGGTATAGTTTTAAATGTAAGTGACATTTAAGGTCATAGGTGTAACTTTTGATAAGAAATTGAATTTTGAGAAGCATATACGCAATACTGCTTCCTCTATTTCTCAAAAAGTTGGTATCTTGCTGAAATGCTTCAGAACGTTTCGGGATGAAGCTGTGATATCCAAGTGTTTTAGGCCATTTATCTTTGTTTAGAGTTCTACTCTAGTGCTGAATCTCATCTCAGTCTCATGAATAGAGTGAGTTATGTCATCATTTAAGTTCATTTTGCCAAATCTTAATGCTGACTTGTGGCATAGAAGCAAAGTGAGGTCATCATGCATGTTACATAAAATGTACTACATCAACAAAGATCCTCAGCACTTTCCTTGACCTGACCTAGCTGTTTTTGCTCGCAACACTGGGCAGGCTACTGGAGCAAACAGTGACGTTTTTAGCATCAGGCTTGATACTACTCAGCTTGCTAGGAGTTTTATCTTTGCTACAGCTATAATGTGAAATGGTTTACTTAGTGCAGTTGTGGAATCCCCTGATCTCCAAATACTGAGGTGAAGAGCGAATTCATTCCAGCTCTCTGCTGGCGTCTCCTGAATTTCAGGCATATCGTTTTATTTGCTATACCCTCATTTTTATTTATTTATTTTTCAACTTTTCCTATTGCTTATCTCACTCTGCAGTCTGACTTCCCCTTGGAACCATCTTGGGGTTGTAAGTCTGTTTACTCCATCCGTAAGAGTTTTCAGGTCAAGATTCAAAGAAAGAATGATGCAGATGGTGAGAGGTAGAGCCGGAATGTAGGTGCAACATTGTGAAACGAGCAAAGGTGTTTTGATATTTTCAAATGACAGAAAGCGTATGAGGGATAGTACTGACCCACTGCAGACACCAAGGAAAAATCTGAAAATGTTAGAAAGAGAAGAAAGTTCATCGTGAATATAATGGGCAAGATGAAAGTTGTGGCATCTAATGAAATTCAGGAAGATGGAACTATGAATGTCGACATGGATGATTGAGAAAAGTGGAAGCGGTTGATTTTTAAAAGTATTTGGCTGTCAGTGCAACAGAACCCGATGGGATGAGAGTAGAGATGAGGCACTGAATAGGCAAAGCGCAGCTCTCTTGTTTATGTACTGTACTGCGTGTTTGTATATTTGAATAACTGCTTCTGAAGAAATTGGTAATAATCTAAAAAAGTTGTAAAGATAAAATGTTTTATAATAAGAAAAATGTTATTATTGCATGTTATTAAATTGATAAAACATTAGCAGTAGTTAATGTTATGAAAATATGCTTCCTTTTACTGAAAACTATACTTGCATTTCATCAAGACAGTCCTTTGAACCATACAAGTTCCAAATGCCCCCTGATGTCTTTTCTCGTTGAGGCTCGATCTCTAAGTGCTGTTTTCACGTGGAATATAAAAGCGTTGCATTTCGTTTGCGTCGGAGGTATAATGACTGCAGCTGATATTTAGCATTACGAAAGATGACACTGAATACATGTGTTCATTCAGCAAATTGCTGTATCAGTTCAGGAGGTCCTCGCTGTTTGTTTCAAACACGCAGCTCATTCACCTGTTTCATCATTCACGGCTGCACTGCTGATGTCTTCAGTAATTCTTCAGAGTAAACGAAGCACCTTCCGTTAAGTGTTTCGTGAATATCCCTGAACAAATTGCTATTTCGTGACATACTCACTTCACTGGCCTGGCAGCGAAATGCACTTAAACACTTGTGTTTTAAATTGATGCTGAATCAGTTTTCGAGTCTCTCAGGCTCTAAAATCTCTTACCGGGACGACGATGAGCTTTCATAGTTGCACAGTATACATATGTATATTTTAACCTTATCAGCAGGAGCTTTCACATGTCGAAAAACATGCGCAGAAGAAGCGTGTTTAAAACCATGCGAGTGGTCCTGGTGTAATAAATACAAGTGTGGATCTCTTAACCATTACAACCCAACGAAAAGGAACGAGATATTGTACTTTTGAACGACAATGAGCATTTAAATATCAACCACTTTTTGTGGAAACAACTGAAATTTGTAATAAAAACCGGTTATTCATTCACCAGTGAATAGTGGCTGTTGTACCGTTAGCGAAGAAAAAAGATCAAAACATACATAAAAAGATGTTTAACCAGTTTGCGGCTATCAGTGGAGTTGTTCTGTTTAGGTTCTAGAATAAGGCTCACTTGGCTTCATCGCGTCTTCGTAAAAAGAAGTTACGAGGACTTACATAAATTTTATGCGAGGATTTTTGAATGTCACGATACCGGTTTCAAAAGGCATTCCTTTGTATATGACTTTATTTTCTATCTTATCCGGTTTATGTACACTACGTGTAATGTGTGTATAAGCTGTAATTGTGTACAGTATGTAAGCTCTTCAATGTAAACCAGAGGCCGTCCACTAACACGCTTATTTTCCACAGAGACCTGGCTTGAATACTAGGCCAAGGCGCTCTGGGCCTCTTCAGCCGAAGAGACACATCTGAACTAAGTAAATAAAAAAAATATGCTAAATTCTGTTTTTCGTCGTTTCCTTGTGTTCGGTACTACCAACTACTATTCTTTTCAACGTCTTGCTACTACTACTACTACTACTACTACTAGTACTGTCCCTCTCTCCTTCTGATGTGTCCTTTTCGGATTTGTATCGAAGGTTGGCGAAATGAAACCATCAACTGCGAAAGCAGCGTTATTAAGGCTTCACATTAGCCCTGTTGTGTCGTCGGTTTGTATCACTTCTTCGCAGCTATCTGTGTTACGCAGACAGACAATGTTGCTCAGTTATCAGTCAAAAATTGAGGTTTTGTTGACATTTTTAACGCATTCAAACGTTTCTTTTGTTTACACATTATTGGCTTTGTTTGGTTTTCCAAATGCAGTTTAAGTTCATGTTGTCTGTACAATGAAACAAATACATATATGTAGCTCTAGCTGTCTATTTCAGTAGCTTGACACATGTATTATATATATATATATATATATATATATATATATATATATATATATATATATATATATATATATATATATATATTAGTCAAATGTATCCTTCACTTTTGTTATTTTTGCTTTCACTTTATTTTTGTCTCTGCTGAATAAATTTGAAAGTGTGAAGACTTCTTATTAATGGAAAACCGTCGTTATCCATTGACTGACTCTTCCTGGTAATGAAATAATGTGGTGCTCATTTATTATGAATACTAATTAATTCCTTTTAATACAAGAGAGAGAATAAATTTTAAAGGGTATGTCGTGTTCTGAGAAACACTGTGGAGCTAGTACCAGCCAAGAGAGATATTTGAAAGTGAAAGATTAGTGTTTGCACAATGGTCAGTGGGAGGTGCAGGCTTAAGCGTTGCGTGTGGGCCTAGGACCTGAATGAGAGAGAATCTCCTAAGAGCTCTGCCTCTTTCAGCCTTAGCACCAAGCGGGCACACTACATAAATTATTTGCGACACTGCAGCAATATATATAATTTTTTGTATGTATTTCCCTGGATTTCTAGATTGTAAGATGCTTTACAGGCCGGCAACGGATCTTTCTTTAATTTGGTATTGGAAATCTGACTTTACGTTGAGGGAAATCATAAAAAGAAAAAGAAAAATGGGGATGATTCGATGAGCTTAGGGCTCTGCTGCATGAGGGAATGTTATGTAAACACTTTGGTTAAATCAAGTAATTATATTTACAGAAAAGAATCAAAAGGAAAATGGTTAAATGAATTATTAGGATGCTTGCAATGCCTGAAGATCTTCCTACTGGAGTCTTGAATGATGGCAAGGCACAGCCCAAGATGAGTCCACAGCAAAGACCCTCTGCAATAGAGAGTTAAACATTACACGCCAGCAAAGGAAAATATAACACCTACAATGACTCGAGGCTGCACTGATGGTGCCAAGGACTGGAGGAATGAATGGACACTTTACACTGGAACACAGAACATTGGCAATGGCACTGGATAAAATGGCACAAGGACAGAGCAGAATACTGGCACTCAATAAACACTTCTAATGGCAAACTGTCGTGACTGAAAGGTCTTCACACGTACTTTACCTTAGGGGAAGTGGGTCTCAGACGAATACTGACGAGGGAAAATCACATGAATGGCACGGCACACTAATCACTTGGACGGTCCGTTCCGAGGATGGCTGTAGAATTGGAGTCGGGTGTGGACTGGGGGAGTAGGGGGGGAAGGGCCCTCTCAGCACCTCTCACGTGCGTACGACTGCTCTGGCTAACTGCCAACTCCCAGTACTGACTGCTGACTGCTAAGATCTCCCTGTCCTGGCTCCTTTTAAGGCATCTGCCAGGGGTAGGAGCCCCAATGTCTGGCCCATGTGGTGACTGGAATGAAGATGTGTCATTTTCCAGGTGTTCCGACCATCTGCTTGTATCTCCCCAGGTATCCTGCAGAAAGACAATTCAGCCAACTCAGTCTGCCTTTAGAATGGTTGTTTTAAGCAGCTTGGTTGAACTAAGCTGCTTAAGGGAGTGGCACTCATCCTCTTATCCTTGCCTTTTTTGACCGTGCTATCCAAACATCTGTCCCAGGCAAGGGGAAGGGACAGATCAAAATACTGATAAGATTTATGTGTTGGTATCTGGGTCAACTGGGATTGGCTATGCAGCGACGATTCTACTTTAGTTATTGCTCCATCGTAAGGGTTCTGCCTTTGTCAGCCCTAATATCAGACAGATGCATCATATAAATTATTTATTTACATGACCACTGACAGAGATATATATATATATATATATATATATATATATATATATATATATATATATATATATATATATATATATATATATATATATATATATATATGTAGAATCTACTGGTCACTTTTACCAGACACATATGTAATTCTAATAGCCACAATGCCCTCTTAACTTCTCGAATTCTTCGTGCTTTTTGGATATGCTTGTAACTATGAAGCCGAAAATATCCAGACGGAAGAAATTGAAGAGCCTGTGAATAGCGGTCGCGAGAATCGAACCCGCGTTACCATATTCACAAGCCAGGTCGGCAACGTGACCTCCTTGTGAATATGGTAACGCGGGTTCGATTCTCGCGACCGCTATTCACAGGCTCTTCAATTTCTTCCGTCTGGATATTTTCGGCTTCGTAGTTACAAGCATATCCAAAAAGCGAAGAATTCGAGAAGTTAAGAGGGCATTGTGGCTATTAGAATTACATATATATATATATATGTATATATACATACATACATATATATATATATATATATATATATATATATATATATATATATATATATATATATATATATATATATATATATATATACATATATTATATATATATATATATATATATATATATATATATATATATATATATATATATATATAATAATGTGTGTGTGTGTGTAGCGTGCAAAGCTGTATAAAAATCCCCGAAATAAAACGAAGCAAGCGCCCAAGGAATGCCGCGTCTCGTCCTTAATCACAGGTTACACATCTACCAGAGCTGGGGGAGCGAAGATTGCTCCACTGGGGCTCATGCTGGTTGAATGAAGGTTGTACAGTATTTGAAGAAATTTGCATGTAACTTCCATAAATAATGAGTAACACCCACATAACTACAAATTAAAAGGAATTGTAGATTTACAATAAATAGCTAAAGTAGGGGTATGCGTGGCAAACTTTAAAATGAATCATGACAAAATATGTGAACTAGATTCATCTGGCAACTTTTGTATCCCGCCTTCCAAGTTCAGGGCCATCAGAGAGCTATGTTGTGGTCTTTCTGTCTGTTAGTCATTGTCGGGAAGGGAAGGGAAGAGATTTATTTTAGGTTTGGTCTCGTGAGAGGCTAATTTATTGGACACCCCCTCCCATCCTGGAATTGAGCGCATATTCAGTCTTTCACTGACACTAATCAAATTAATGTAGGGACTCGACCATGAGTGCAGGTTGGGTAGGTAAGAAAAGCCTTTCATTTCACTTTTCTCTGCGTGTGAAAGCAAGGAGAAAGCTTTTGAGAGCAAACAGAATCTTTAATTTCTGTCTGAAATGAATTTCCATCAAGAATTCATAGATGAAAGTAAGTCCAAAATACTCTCTCTCCCTCTCTCAGATGACTGTAGCAACCATTCGTATTAACATGATGATAAACGATTGCTAATATAACCCTTATCTTTGCTTTTGGAGTAAACCAAATTCTCTCTCTCTTCCACACACACACACACACACACACACACACACACACACACACACACACACACACACACACACACACACACACACACACACACACTGCAATAACATGAAGCAAGTGACACTGAAATGAAGTAAATGGCAGTTCGTGAGTGTTTCACTTTGTGCAATGTCACGTTCAGGCCACGAATTCCTGAGACTGATAATATTCAAGATTTTGGTTGTTTCTCTATTATTACTGTTTTGGTATGCTGTTGAGGTTGACATTTATTTGAAGTGCATAGAAGCTCTTACCGCTGATTATGGTTGCAATTGCTGAAGAATATCCGAGTGCCTTGTTACATGAAAGAACGAAGGAGGTGAATATGGAAGGCAAAAGGAAACAAAGAATAGCTCAGTAACGATGTAAGTACGCAAGTGTAAGTACACAATGTAGAAATAAGTTGTTGCTGGAACAAGAGCCTGGATGATTATAGCAGACTTATATCAATTATTTACCGTACACAGAAAACTAACCTTTGAACTTCCATACACACACTATTTTAGTTATCAAGATCGGCGTAGCCAACAAATTTATTCTTAAGAGCCTTACAGATTTGCTCCCCGGATTTCCTAGAAAAGGAGTTTGAACTAATCCGTAGGCAGCTGTCATCTTCAAAATACCCTGACCATATAATTCAGAAAGCCATCCATAAAGCTAACACAATATTCTATCGTCCCTCGCAAAACAAGACTAGAGGGACACCCAACAAAAAAACTAAAACCCCACACCTGGACAGGATTAAGACGTTGACACAGACTCTTGGAAACTCTAACCCTTTTGCTCTTACCTACCCAGATACTTTAACCAAATCCCTGATTAACGTCCAACAAAAGCCAGTCCCCAAAGACACAGGGGTGTATGAAATACCTTGCCTCGACTGTGACAAATCATATATCGGTTTTAATACAACATAAAAGGTCAGTACGGTATGGCCAAAAGAGCTCAGCTATTTTTAACCTTATAAATAACCATAACCACAGGATAAACTGGAATGCATCTCGCATAACTTAAAGCAGTAATTGTCGGTTCAAAAGCCAGATGGTGGAATCAGCCCTGATTAAACAAAGAAATACGGTGAATCTATCAAAAGGATCATGCGACTCGGATATTAAAGATGAAATCTTCCTCCAACCAGCGATTAAGAAGATCAAGAAGCTATCAGCTGGAGTGACGTAACGGGTGACCTCTGGATTTCTTGGTATAAATACCAACTGTCTGTGTTCCTTATTGCATTCATATACTTGCCAGAAGAGGGAGACAGTTTGGTCTCTGAAATATAGCAACAACTTTCTACCTTTTGGCATTTTTATGGGCTCCTTCTATTAGATGGATTTCTGTTTTAACAGAGAATATTTCATATATATATATATATATATATATATATATACACACATAAATATATATATATATATATATATATATATATATATATATATATATATATATATATATATATATATATATATATAATCTTGATAGCTCAGTGGTAACGTCGACTGGAGTTGCTGGGCGAGTTCTGTGTCGAGGATCGTGACCTGGCAGTTCCAATCCATTTATCACTTATAAATTCCCCTTTGGTGATAATTCTCCATCGGGGATATGCCCGAGGTAGCGTGAATTTGATATTAAGCGACATTTGTAGCTTCATGATTGTATATAAGTCACGTTGTGATAAAAAAAAATTTATATATATATATATATATATATATATATAGAGAGAGAGAGAGAGAGAGAGAGAGAGAGAGAGAGAGAGAGAGAGAGAGAGAGAGAGAGAAATTAATGCTTGTAATTCTATCTGCTAATCATATAAAGTATTGCATTAATTTGAGAGCTCTCACGCCACAAACTCGCAACCCTCGGCTCCGTAGGTGAACCACCCTGAGAAAAAAATATTGTCATTCGACGTTCTCTAAAATGTTAACATTCCATAGACTAAATCCGAACACTAATATGTGAATGACAGCAACGATAATAAGAGTAATGGTAATGATAAAGCATGATAAAGCACTTGTAACAATAATGGTCATCCTTGGCGGTCCAGTCCGTCTGGGAGACAGTGCAATGGTATAGCTGCGTTTCAGAGTTTTGGTAGCTCAGATAAGAAAGTTACTCACGCGAATTTTTCGAGGGGATCTTGTGATCGGCAGACATTGTCTAAAGACAGATCAGTTGTAAAGGAAAACGGGATGGGTGTTTCTTGATATAATGTATATATATATATATATATATATATATATATATATATATATATATATATATATATATATATACACACGTTTACATATATTTATGCATATATAATATATATATACTATATATATATATATATATATATATATATATATATATATATATATATATATATATATATATATATATATATATATATATATATATATATATATAGAGAGAGAGAGAGAGAGAGAGAGAGAGAGAGAGAGAGAGAGAGTGCAAACAAAGCTTAACACAATTACTTTGTTGAAAACGAGATTAGTAACAAAATTTGTTAAAAGTTGTTCACGTTATTTGGCAATTTAATAAACTCCATGCTGGAAGTAGGGTATGGCATAATTTAATGCCCTGCTTAGACTAGGCATAATCCACTTGTAGGCAATAACTTAAGTGGCCAAACACACCTTCTGGGCTACCAACACAAATCCTGCCATAAATTTACCCTTCTCGCTCGGGGAACCTGGACCGGTGGAAGTGTCCATGCTTTTGACGCGGGATCTCACACAGCGCTCTCTGTTGACATCAGAGTCACAATGTTTTCTTTACATGTTTGAAGTCCAGCACATGATCAGTTGAAATACGACGTCTTGATATGAGACATATGTTGCACATAATGAGCGTTTGATTACTTCTGGATAAATGTGTCCCCTCTCAGCTATGGGTAAGCACCTTAGCGCGCGCGAGAGAGAGAGAGAGAGAGAGAGAGAGAGAGAGAGAGACGGGCACTTCGCAGGAGGCAAGTTTATAGGATTCAGAGAACTCTAATGCGAGAGGACAAGACAAGAAAAGCTTGGCAGGAGAGGGAAGGACTCATTTGATGACTGACCATTTCAGAGACCTCTTCACCACAGAGCAACGCGTGATGTATGCGATTCTTGGATAATTCTTGACAATTGCTATAACATCCATAGTTTCTATAGCTATTAGTACTTCTGAATGACTCTTAAGTAAAAAAAATTGCCATCAGGTGACCAAAGTATCTGTACCACAGCACACTGTTGGTGGAGACGCTGAAATCCAACACAACCGGAGTGGATTCACATTCGTAGAAACAAAGAAATTAAATATGTACAAAATAAAGAGCTTAAATATAAATGAGCCACAAAAGCAGCAAAGATCCATCAATGAAAAGGCTGATATGAACGGGAAATGAAAGTCAGTAGACAACCAACTGACTCTACCATTATGAAACCAAAACAAAAAAAAGAGAAAAAAACAACACGACGGATTAAACTTAAGAGACAAAGGTTTTTTGTATGACTAACTACGCCGCATTACAGAGTCTGCTTGTGCAGAGATGTGTAACGCTTCGCAGGACAAAAGCAAATAAATTAACCACCGTACCAAGCACAAGTGTGACCAACATGTCAAAGAACGCCATCAAGGTTACCATTACTACATTTACAGGTTCTGTGAAAACACTCGGATACGTACATAGATATCAACATGTAGTTCTTTAGGACCACAAACTGATCTCTATCTGGTATGTCATCGCCGACCTTTTCAACGGGAACGCAGTCGACCCATACCCTAGCCTCTTGCTGTTAGTGATTGTTATGACTGCAACGCCATGTTGTTTGGGTGCTGCACGTTCGCACAAAGCGAGAGAGAGAGGGACTGCATTTCAATCAAGACAGCATTAAATTTACTGTTTCAACATTCGGCTATTGTCATTGACAAAAGGTGTCTCGAGAGACCAGACATGATGATGATCGCTCCCGCATTCGTGTTTAGGTACAGAATCGTGGATAAACCCTTTTGAAGAGAACATCCACAAAATTAGCCGGCCTGTTATGCCTGCACACACACATGCACACACATACATATGTATGTATGTATATATATATATATATATATATATATATATATATATATATATATATATATATATATATATATCAAACAGCGGTGGCCGCAGCCGGATATACATCGATGAGGAGAACATAAAGACTTGCTATAAAGGGTCAATTTATTCCCGACGTTTCTCGAGGGCTGTACAAAATAAATAACATAAATTAGCATAAGGTTATAAATTTAAATGAAAAAATTAAGATTGCACGATGATTACAAATTAAAACAAAATTAGAAGGAACAATTAAAACGGACAACTTAAAAAATAAAACAAAATCTCCCTAAAATAAATAAATAAAAAAAATACAGTACAAAAGGGAAGCAGATCTCGATCAACCTATTCAGTGGTAATGAATAGGTTGGTCCAGATCTGCTTACCTTTTGTATATTTTTTATTTATTTTAGAGAGATTTTTTTATATATTTTATATATATATATATATATATATATATATATATATATATATATATATATATATATATATATATATATATATATATATATATATATACGAGGGTAAGTCAAAAGTTCCAGGAAAAATTCAATATACTCTTTATTTAAGGAAATTCAAACATCATTTTTCTACATATCTACCATCTAACTCTATACACTTTTCAAGGCGCTGTTTCCACCTCGGCAACCCTTCTTTGTAGAAATTTGGGGCCTTTCTATTAAACCATGTTGAAACTGCATGTTTAGCAGCATCCAAAGATTCAAACCGGACTCCTCTTAAGTGTTCCTTGAGTTTTGGGAACAGGAAAAAATCTGAAGGAGCAAGATCAGGACTATAAGGAGGATGTGGAAGAGTTTCCCACCTAAATTTCCGTAGGACTTCTCTTGCAACCCTTGATGAATGTGCTGGAGCGTTATCATGATGGAACAAAATTCTGCGGTGCAACTTTCCTCGACGTTTTTAGCCAATGCAGTCTTCAGTTTTTGCAAAACACCTTTGTAGTAGTTCCCGGTGATTGTTTTTGTCCTTCAAGGAAATCAATCAAAATCACTCCTTTGGGGTCCCAAAACACTGTTGCCATAACCTTCTGGGCAGATCTCGCCACTTTGAACTTCACTGGTGCAGCTGAACCTCTTGGTAACCATTGCTTTGATTGAATTTTACTTTCTGGGTCATATTGATGGATCCAAGTTTCATCTCCAGTAACAATCCGGTCAAAAACTCTGATTCATTTGATTCAATCTTCGTTAAAACTGCAAGAGAAAGTTCAGCTCTTTGATGCAGTTGGTCTTCGCGCAACGCTTTTGGGACCCAACGTGCTGAAAGTTTACTCAAACCAAGATTTTCATTTAAAATTGAAAATGCGGAACCATGGGAGATCCCAGTTTCATTAGCTATCATATTGATAGTAATCCGACGATCTTCATCCACTAGATTCTGCACCAAAGCCACAATTCTTTCATTTTTTGCAGTTGATGGTCTTCCCTCTCTTGGGTTGTCTTTGAGGTCCTCCCGACCATCCTTTATCCAATCATAAACAACTGATTTAGATGGAGAAGAATCTCCATAAACTTGTTGCAAAGCTTCAATAATTTTTCCTGGTTTCCAATCAAGCTTGGTCAGGAACTTGATGTTAGCTCTCATCTCAAAATTTTTATTTTCCATGGGTTCAAGAAGTTACTTTTCTGAAGCAGATGTTAACACCACGGTAGCAAGAGGGTGACTGAGGTAACAAGTCTATATGGATCACTACATCACAGATAATTGTTTACCGAGTATTTGGGTTGTTTCATTCCTGTGTAAATACATCATTCAACAATTTTTCCTGAACTTCTATATATATATATATATATATATATATATATATATATATATATATATATATATATATATATATATATATATATATATATATATATATATATATATATATATATATATATATATATATAATGTATATGTATATGTATATATCAAAGAGGATGAGGACATAAAGACTTGCTACAAAGTGTCAATTTATTCCCGACATTCCGCAATGTCTTCATTACATTTTCGAGGGCTGTACAAAATAAATAACATAAATTACAATAAGGCTATATATATTGTTACGTGGGTCATTCGGCTGATGAGTTTGAGGTCAATTATTAATTACTGTGATTTATATAGCCTTGCTTTACCTAAGACCCACGTAATCCTATCAATTAAGTCTAAAAGTTACCAAAAAAGACAGGTAATTAACTTAATTAGATTCAGTTGTCAGTTGAACCCAGGTTACTGAATATTTTGATTTATTCTGAACACATGAATTAAATAAACCACATTACTCAACCATCTAGTTCAACAAAACTGAATGAAATAAAAAAATCTTATGGGAGCTAATAACAGCTCCAACTTTTTCCCACTTCGGATACATGATATTTCAACAGTAGTTAGGGGATGACGCAACAGCTGAGAAAACTCTTGTGGCGCTCTTATAAGCAATCCTAAGTGCCAGACTCGAGTATATTGTTGCTAATCCTTCTCCAAGCAAGATTATGACATGGTTCCAAGGCGTGCCTGATTCTGGAAGAGACGTATCCAGATAACACTTTGAATTCCAGGAATCTCACTTATCATTAATTGACTGCAAGGGATGTATCTTAGATAAAGGATATTACGTTAACACCATGGAGGATACTTTATGGAATCTCACCAGGCAACACTAATTGTATTTCATACAATTGACTTCATAAATGGGATATGGTTTTACTAGGATTTCCTTAGTCAGTGACTGTTTATGAGAGAAACTTGAAACAAGAAATAAGGGGGAGATTAAAAAGGAGGAACTGGGAGTAATTGTCATCTTCAGACTTACCTTGGAGTAATGTAGTGATCAATTGCATCAGAAGCCCTGGGTCCATTGAAAAAGGCAATTTCCCTGGTTGTTCCACAAGGGGGTTAAGAACAAGGGGGAGGAGGCAGAGAGAGAGAGAGACTGTGCTTGTCCTCTCACTCCAGGGTAACACTGGACTGACAAGCTGGGTCAAAGTGTGTGGGGCTTGCTTGGAAGACTCCTCCCACTTAATGGCCTGCGGGTAGCCCGAAAAAGGACAAAAAACTCACCAGTACGAAGGTCATAGTAAAGTGAGCTTAAGGTATACCCTAATAAAAGGTGGCCCTGGTAAAACCTACCCAGTTGAATAAGTCCCTAAACTAAACTTCAAATCCGTCGACGACGTTTGGTGTTTTGAAACACAACAGCCAGCTCTCTGGCTCTCCTCCCACAACTGCTTTACACAGAGAAAGCTTTGGTGCTTTCTTTTCTTTGTTTTTGTTTATATTTCTACTAAATCAAGGAAGAGAGGTTGAACAGTATAATATTTGTAAGAATATATATTTTCATGATATTTTCTTTAAAATGTATATCTTTCCATGATTTTGATATATTTACTGTTCTGGTTATCATGTATTCTGTTGAAGTATCATATGTAGTTATGTAGTGTATATAAGATTTCACAGGAATTAATAATATGCTTTTAATAATAACAATACATAATCACATATTTTGTCTCCCAGCAACATGTGTTCTGTACTTGTGATTTCAAACATTGTTTTGGTTCAGCTGTCATCATTTAAGATAAGGAAAGGCTTGCGAGCTCTTTGTTTTTCATAATATGTCAGTTATAATTATCCGGCTGCATACTGTATTGATTGCGTTGAGATTTTTTTAAAAGCTTTGTCCAGCGCAATTTTCTGTTCAAATCATGTATGCTTTTTGAGAATTGTTGAGAGTAGAGATTGCACAAAACCGTATGACTATTTCATAATAGAGTTTCTGAAAGTGTCTAGACCAGTTATGACATGTTTTTGTAAGATTGCACTGTCTCGGCTCCAAAGATTTTGTAGTGGTCACGTTTTAGTGTTTGTTAAAATTTCTTGTGAAATCTTGAAGTTGCATTTTATGTAAGAGTGTGAATTCTGAGTGTTTTGTGGTGCCACAACAATTAAGGTAATTTTTGATAATGGCCATAACTGCAGTTTACAGGTATTGTAATATTTTTTACAGTTAAAGTCATGACTTAAAATACTTGAGTGATTTTACAATTTATTTCATTTTCAAGATTTGGATACTGTGAAGGGCGATTAGGCAATTAGTAGACCGGTCAATGTATTAAGGGATTTTTGCTTTAGTGAATTTACACTGTTTCATTTTTTCACGTCTTGTGTAATAGTGTGTTCTTAATTAACGTCACTTGAGTTATTTTATGCTTTTTGAGTTATTTGTTTAGTTGTTTGTGAATTTAACACTTTGCCATATTTTATGTATTTGCAATCTCTTAGTTTTTCACATTTTGTATAGTGGTGATTTAACATTTATTTCGTATTCTAAGCGTTTCTTAATAGTTAACATTGCATACTTGATTTAATTTTCATTTACTCACATTTTCTTTTCAAATCTCAAGTATTTCTTAACAGTTTAAATTTTGCTTGATTAATTCAATTTCTTGATAAATTAACATTTGTGATTCAATTCAAGAATTAATGAAATTTTGTGTTTTTTTCAAATAACAGTACAAAGTAAGATTGTGAATTCTGATTATGAATTTTGAGCTAAAAATAAATGTTTGTATTTAAAGTTTTTACAATAGTATTTCATTTACTAACCGCCAGTGATAGGATTAATTGCGTGCATAGGGCATAGTGATAAACACGTTTTGTTCCTTCAATTTTGCTGATGTGACTCTAACCTGGGGAGGCAGTTAAAGTTGTTTGATGGAATGATACCCTTTAACTTTAGTATAAACTTAGTTTGATTTCTCACATGATTAGTAAGTTTTTAAGGGATCAGTGTTGCCTTTAGTACTCATTCGTAATTTTATTGTTATGAGGGTTCAGGAATCTGGCTGAAGTGAGGTAAATTTTTTAATTCTATGACTAGTAGTGTAATAACCAAGTACTTGGGACACTTCGTGACAAAATATATATATATATATATATATATATATATATATATATATATATATATATATATATATATATATATATATATATATATATATATATATAATTTTTTTTTTTTTTTTTTTTTTTTTTCCGTTTCAGATTGCCTTCTTGCAATCAGATCTAAGGTAGACGTGTCCGTGAGGCTTCTTATGTTTCAGCTTGGAATCTAAATTCCGTGGGAACAGTTTAACAAAATTCTCAATTCTTCTTTTAACAGTTATTTATGTGCGACAAGGAATTAACGCTTTAAGAGATTAATTTAGATGGTTTAGTTTCTTGATTTTATGTATCCCCTTATTAGATTGTAATTTCCACCTGGGTTATTTCTGGTGTTGGAAACCGAGTCTGACTGTCACTGATCTGAGGGAGGTACACTAAAATTCTACGTCTGAAAATGTGGACTTGGCTTCTGAATGCGCCACTGTCACAAACACTTCTTGCTATCACCACTCGGTCTGTCTCTCTGGTTCAAAAGTCACTATATATAATGGTCTCTCTGAACGTATGAATCGCGGTGTTCTTATTTCGATTGCCTTCTGACCTCTATTAACTGATTCACTAAACGCACTGATCACACTTTTTCTAAGTACGAAGTACACAATATCATTTTCTGTTGGGGACAGACGGTCGGCTCTGGCACCTGTTTGTGGTTCATCCTTGCAATAACTTGTGTTGGTAAAGTTCCCAACAGTAGTGATAACCTTCTCATCTTGTTACAATTTCCAACTGATATTACCTCTTCACCTCCCTCTGTTCTTATCCATGCGGTGTTTGAAAATACAAGACCCCATTCATTTGTATGGTTATATAGCTGTGGACTCCTGCCAAGGTGGTTTCTCCAACCGTGGACTATCTTTGCGAGGCTGATAGCAGGGTCGTTTTCGCCTACTGTGTCTAGTGCGCTTGATGAAGCTGCAGGTGTAGGTGTGGCCGTTTTCAATTTGTTTGTTTGGCTTCTTGTGCGAACGGGAGTTCTTACCTTCTTATTTTGTGCCGATCTCTTTCCGGTAATCTACTCATTAATAGCAAATCATTTCTTAAACACTAAATAAAACTGAATTGTGATGAGTTATGCGGCAGTATCTCTTAAAAGAAAATATTCATACCAGGTCTTGAAGAATCTCACAAAAAATCATAAACACGTCTACCTTAGACCTGATTGCAAGAAGGGAGTCTGGAATATGGTGTATATATATACAGTGTATATATATATATATATATATATATATATATATATATATATATATATATATATATATATTGCATGCTTACATAACTCACGTATGAGACACTCATGTTGTATTTATTCTTTTTCCTAAATAGTCTGCCAGTTGAGGACCTTTCCTTTACCAGAACTGGTATCAGGATAAACAGTAGTGAATTTTTTTCTATTCTGCAATCACTCTTAGCTATTTCACGAAAGTTCTTTTTTTTTTTAACACCATATTTGCACAAATGGGGAAATGTGTGCATGAAGTGAGGGAGTGTAACATCTTAGGAAAGCAAATGAAATTGCTTGGATCGATTGAGAACAAGCTGCGTAAAGTGCGGTACAATGATCTAACTTTATATTACCACATTTTAAACGAGAAGGAAGCAAGTTCTTTGATTATATAAAATCTTCAAAGCCCATCTCCATCATATTTTTTATACAACAAAATTATACGAATATATTTATGATTGCCATGTAGTACCTTATAATTCATCACTGAGAATCACAAGACCTTTCCTCTTAAAGAAGTACATTAGTCTCTGTTTCCTATTATCCTTCAGGTGTGGGTTTGACTGCCTGCTCCTAGAGCCTTCACAAAAGAAAAGTAAATAAAGAAATGATCTTTTCGCAGCCTGTGTAGGAGAGCCTAAGTGGGCCAACGAGGCTTGAAGTGATGCGCACTGTAGCATCTCACGAGAGCTGATAGTCCCATTCCTTCCAGATGGACGAGCAGCTAGCTGACGTGCTGTACGCGCTCCATTTCCTGAGCCTTCCCGAGAGCTCCCTTTTGGAACGCAGTGCCGAAGCAGGCCAGGTAGAAGGAGGCGTACTGGAGGTAGACAGCAAGAGGAGCTCAACTGCTACTACAACCGCGCTGTCTGGAGGTGGGGTCCCTTTGAGCAGGCAGGAGTTGCAGAAAACCTTGAAAGAGGTCTTTGACGTGGACGAGGCAACAATTGAGATGGTTTACCACGATGTTCAAAGGAGAAAGGTGAGGTATTCGGCAGTCTGATTTCTTGATGGTCAACTAATATTAATTTTCGTCATTTGTGTTTATTCGCCATACATTACATTAGGTAATTGTAAAAGTCAGCAGTATGTGAATATATATAGTCAGCATGTATATAAACAATGTATGTGGCCAAGAATATAATGCAATGTTCTACTTTAGCTCTCATGACTTCGACAATTTGCTTTTAATCTAACTGCTCTAAGGTTGGGGGAACCGATGATCACTGAGGTTTGTCTTCTTGTCCCGCATGTTTTGTTACCGCAGTGCTCCCTAATTTGCTCTGTCGGACAATGCCTTTAGGTTATACGACCCCTTTACAACTGTATCACTGTTTATTTCCCCTAAGATCATCCTTATAGCTGTTTGAAACTAAAAGTCTGAAAATGAAGATATTTTCCTTTTGACTAAGAGTATAGTTTCAGATGACATCGGTGACCCATGTAAGAGAGCTCTAATAGTTTAGGCACTCATTTCTCCTAGCCAGAGTGATGCGTAGCTTTCCATTTTTGTACATTATAATTGATAAAGCTTAGTTACAATCCGTCTATTTAAATTCTTGTTCACTTCCAATATTCATTTGTAAAGTAAAAATCTCAATGTACTGGGAAGTAATGTTTGTGATTTGAACTGTGCGAAAGCATACGCAACCGTTCGCTCTGTCCGTAATGGTGTTGCCCTCACCAAGATCTAAAGAGTAGTCTTTAGAAGATCGTGGCCCTCACTACAAGTTTTTGCACTCGTAATTTGGAGTTTGACTGGGTTGCTCCTTTTAATGAAAATCTTAAGCTAAGAGATTTCTCTGTCTTGACTTTTCGGAATGCTTTTTATCTACAGAAACCGCAGGTGACTTTGCATCTTCATATCATAGAAGCTAAGGATCTCAGACCAAAAACCTCCAAAGGCAAGTTTTTACTCATAATTTTGTCGTGACTGCAGTTCTTTCTGTCTTTTCTTTTCTATTTCTTCTTCCTGTCCATCTTATTCTTATTGTCGTTATTGTGGTTAATTATAAATTCCTTACTTAGAGACAGAATGCTAACAGGAAAACAGAGTTTCTCGAGAATGCACTCAACAAGGAAGAGGCTTCATTTGGTAAGGATGTTCTGAACAAGAGCAAAACAACGCAAGGCGCGTCTGCTCTTGACTAAATTTGGAGCGAAAAGGTTTGGCCCGCCGTCTCCTCTCTCATGGTCCCTCCCTCCCTCACTTTTCCTGTCGTCGCTGACTTCTTGGTAATATCCGATGCCCTCTCGTCATGGCGACGGGATTTTTTGTCACACTCCAGGCATCAAAGCTAAAGATTGTAGCCATTGACTCGGTGTGAGGCCATCACTGTAAGTGGTATAGTGCCGTCAGTGTACTCGACGTGGTGCACTGTAGGCATTACTATAGGGTGTTTGCAGCGTCCCTTCGGTCCCTAACTGAATCCGCCTTGTACGTTAGTTCCATGCCTGCCTCCTTTTTAGTTTTCTGTCAAAGAAAACTATTGTGCCGGCTTTGTCAGTTCGTCCGCACTCAGATCTTAAAAACTACTTAGGCTAGAGGGCTGCAAATGGGTATGTTGATCATCCACCCTCCAATCATCAAACATACCAAATTGCAGCCTTCTAGCCTCGGAAGTTTTTTTTATTTTATTTTAGGTTAAAGTTAGCCATAATCGTGTACTGGCAGCGTTATAGGACTGGCCACTACCGGGCTTTGGTTAAAGATTTTGGCCGCGGCTCATGCAACATTATACCGAGACCACTGAAAGATGGATCTATTTTCGGCGGCCTTGATTATACGCTGTTCAGAAAATTCGATTGCGCTGAAAAAACTTCGGCGCGGTTTTTCGTTGTTTAATCTTGCTTCCAAGCTCTCCAGCTCCATCTTTTCACTGCCCAAAGAGTGCAATGGCCAAAAGTGCCCCAATGCTTGACTAGACAGCCCAAGTTCATAAATCAGTCAAATCACTTTGAGTTCACAAATAGTGATGAGAGAGAGAGAGAGAGAGAGGGTGGTTTGGTGGGAATCAATAATAGTGCATTGGTGACCCACATAGCTCCAGGGGAATTACAGAAAATCCTCCTTCTCTTCTAACGTATGGTTAGGGAATTCGTTGCTTGTTGGCCCTGTCTAAAAAAAAAAAAAAAAAAAAAAAAAAAAAAAAAAAAAAGATGGAGTGAAAATAAGTGGAGGTCATTTTAGAAATGTCCGTGTTGCAGATTTCTCTACGAAAGGTGCATTCGGCCTTACTATGAATCATAAAAACCGAAATATGTGTTAAACTGATTAGCATTTATACCATATTTAATGGCATATTATGATTTTCCAGTCAATTTCCTACGTTATTATTTATCCTCTCAAGAGGAAATTGTAAGAAGAAAAATGTATTTTGTTTCCCTGTTGTCGGCAACTGTCAGCAGATTCTTTCTGGATCTCTCCAGTCCAATAAATGTAACTCTGTTTTGTAGAAAATATACATGTGCATATCTGTGTACCGTCAGTAGTAAACCAGTGAATATGTATTTACAGGTACTACGCATCCCTATTGCGTGGTGAAGGTGTCAGGCAACGAGCAAGTTTATAAGACGGAAACACTGCTTGACCAATCGGCCCCCTTCTGGGACACTCCCTTCCTCATGTAAGTGCCCCTCAAATCATACCGTACACACACACACACACACACACACATATATATATAGGTATATATATATATATATATATATATATATATATATATATATATATATATATATATATATATATATATATATATATATATATATATATTACAGTATGCAGTATGTATGAGGCTTTAGCAAATAGTTTATGTTCATTCAATGTATTTTTGCAACATCCACCATCTTTAATACTTTGTGATAAATTCGTGATATTGGACAGAGGCATAAACGAATGATTGATTATGTGATCGCGTTTATCATTGCAGAAAAATCACCGACATTCAAGGCGCGAAGCTCACGATACAAGTATGGTAAGGAATACTCTCTGTCGCTTTTTCTAATATTATATATATGTGGCTCTTTCTTTCTCTCTGCTTCTGTATAGGAATTCATGAAAAATGACTCTGAGATCGTGATACGTTCTCGGTAAAGCTTGCCCGTAATAATGCACAAGTGAGGTGAACATTACCATTATGCACACCCACTATATATATATATATATATATATATATATATATATATATATATATATATATATATATATATATATAGATATATATATATATATACATACATGACTTTTTATCACATCACCGTGATTCATATACAATCAGTAAGCTACAAACGTCCTTTAAAATCCAGTTCGCTCTACCTCGGAAATAATATATTTTCATATATGTTACCGAAGGGGATTATTTTTTTTTTTTTTTAGTTGATAATAAGTTCGTCGTCCCGTGTGCTCGAACCAGCGAAGGACAAGAACTCAGGACTACAGTGGACGCATTTAACCCACGCTGTAAATGCGTCCACTGTAGTCCTGAGTTCTTGTCCTTCGCTGGTTCGAGCCCACGGACGACGAACTTATTATTATCAACTAAAAAAAAAAAAAAATAAATGGATATGAAAAATATATTATTTCGAGGTAAAGGAATTGGATATTAAAGGACGTTTATATATATATATATATATATATATATATATATATATATATATATATATATATATGTGTGTGTGTGTGTGTGTGTGTGTGTGTGTGTGTGTGTGTGTATATGCCTATAGCCTAATCACTACAAGTTGTATTCATATATACTTACATATATACATACATACACACACACACACACACACACATATATATATATATATATATATATATATATATATATATATGTGTGTGTGTGTGTGTGTGTGTGTGTGTGTGTATATATATATATATTTGTGTGTGCATGTATATATATATATATATATCTGTTGTAGATAGGGAGTAAATCTAAGGTAACAAGAGCCGAGAGCATTTGTGGGTTCAAATCTCTCTTGGGAACAAATGATCTTGTTTTATATGAGTGTATAGTGTTCAGGGTTAATCAGGTGGATGTAGTAGTTTTTCTCTTTATTGACCCTTGGAGTATATACAGTTTCCACCTCCTAAGAATATGCTGCTTCACTGGGGTCGCTGTGGCTCGAGATCAAAATGAACTAGGAAGTCCCTGAGGCTTGGTCCTAAGGAAGTAGAGTCGATCAGGGAGAATTGAGAATTTCGAAGTCTTGTCTCACAGAGACACTGCTCTCTCCCCCTCCTCCTTTCTTCCTCCTTTTATAGAGTTTTGCGGAGATGACTTTCATATCATAATCATGTCACAGTTCACAAGGCGTGTCGACTGTCACTGTTCACCATACTTGATATATTACACTACTCACCATAATTATCGTCTTCACCATTTTCTGTTCACCATTCTCTTACTCTCGCCATCGAATCCACAACAGGCAGTTGCGAAGTGTTTATCTTAACCTCTCATCTTTCCTTTCCCTTTTTGCTCTCAACCGGCCTCGGAACAGTCGTTATATTTTTGTTTTGTCTTCGTGTTTGATCAGCACTACTCACTCTTGCTTCTCTCTCAAAGGCTCTGACTCATGTTCATAGGACCACGTGTCTCACTTTTTGTCAGAGTCTCACTAATGGTTTCTATAATAGTCTTTGTAACAGTATATATATATATATATATATATATATATATATATATATATATATATATATATATATATATATTGCTCTTATTGGGGTCGAATAAAACAGTATGGTTTGATTCCAGATTCTTTACTATGTAAATTAAAGAATCTGGTATCTGAACCATCCTGCCTTATTGAAGTCTAAGTAATATGATAGTGAAGTTGTGAGGCTATTTTTGATATATATATATATATATATATATATATATATATATATATATATATATATATATATATATATATATATACATGTGTGTGTGTGTGTGTGTGTGTGTGTGTGTGTGTGATATCATGTATATAAACAGTATATATTATATAGACAGCATGTAAATGGATGTATGTATGTATGTATGTGTGTGTGTGTGTGTGTGTATGTTCAAGCATTACTCTGAAATGCATTGAGCAGTTTCAACCAACTTGGTATACATATGACTAACGATCTGGAGAAGAATACTGTGGAGGTTACCTCTGGTCTTTAGATTTGTAGAAAAGTGGGCGGATTGTTGGACGTCGGTAAGTGAATGTGGTTGTTTTTAGTCAGTACAGACTGTCGCACAGATAAAGCATAGCGACATGTTTAAAATTAGGTATAAGTAGTCCATTCACTGTGAGTCTCAGTTGTTCTATGGTTGAAATACGTATCCATGAGTGAATGGAGGGTACTATAGTACAAAATGCCATAGTTTCCAGTTCGCTGTTGGAGAGTACCTCGGCCATCACTCTAGCATGTCCAAGAAGCAAAGGACCAATTTACACAGACCGGGTCGTGATGTCAATGGCCGTGTCATTTCTTTCGACGCTCCTCTCCTTTTGACACGTCTGGGGACAAGTCTGATCATGAAAGACCCACCTAAGACATCACTGGTATCGAAGGGGGTGGGGGTGGGAAGGGGGTGATGTGTAAAAATAACCAAAAACGACAGATATTAATGTCCTAATCCATAGTTTTTGAGGTTGCTGAGATGAATAGTGACACTTCCGATGACCTTTAAGTCCAAGTTCAGCCCCAATAGGAATTGGGGGTGAGAAGGGGTGAAATATAAAATGTCAAAAATGTTGGGTATTGTAATTGAAGTAACTATCTTAACAGGAGAGAGAGAGAGAGAGAGAGAGAGAGAGAGAGAGAGAGAGAGAGAGAGAGAGAGAGAGAGGAGAGAGAGAGAGAGAGAGTAGGGGGTGTTAGTGATAAGAAAGAGGGAAAGAGTGAGAGTTGGAGAGAGAGTGAGTTTATCGGTTATCATTCAGAGTTTTCCCGGGCAGCACCGGGTTGGTCAGCTAGTGTATATGTTGTCCCTCCCCCCACAAAATACCTAGGACAAGGGAACACCTATCTTGCCACCTGGTAGCTATGGCCTTGAAGACTTCTCTCTTCCTCTCTCTCATGCAAAGCTGGCATCCTTTCCTGTTGAGCATCTCTCTCTCTCTCTCTCTCTCTCTCTCTCTCTCTCTCTCTCTCTCTCTCTCTCTCTCTCTCTCTCTCTCTCTCTCTCTCTGTGAAAACCTAGCTTACAAAAAATAAGGTTTATTATGCAAGTCTAACAAGAAGTCGTGTAAAATGAAATTATGCATGCCAGATAATAAATCCCATTAAGCCACACCCCTAAAAAGCAAAATTAAACAATTGCAAGAAAACATAATGTTTGGGGATTAATTTCCTTCTCCCCACCAGGTCTCCTAAACATTCCATATTACCCAAGTCTATTTCCAAATAACTTTCTAAGTCTATTTTGTCATCAGTTCCATTTTTAGGTGGCTATATGCCATGACTGACTATGGTTTTCACCCCCTTCTTCGAAACACCTGTAATTCCACAAAATATCTCCCATAAAAATCAGAATTCACTCAGTTTATATCACACAGAAAACATATTTAAAAGACATAAAGACATCAACACCGGGAGTTAACATTAGAAATTACACTTGGAAAAGTTAGTCATTTTCTAAGTTCACATTCACCCTGTCAGCAAGGAATCAGAGCCTGGAATTTCCAGTGTCCGTCTACCACTGCTTCTCACACCGCAATGAAATATATTTCCCAAAACGCTTAACACTTGCTCTATGAAACCCTTCACTAGGTACACATGAACGAGTGACTGCATATATGCATGCATATCTATCTATCTAACAATCTATCTATATATATATATAATATATATATATATAATATATATATATATATATATATATATATATATATGTGTGTGTATATATATATATATATATATATATATATATATATATATATATATATATATATATATATATATATATATATATATATATATATATATATATATATATATATATAACAAATCCCACAGGAAAATAACAGGCAGAAGTTCAGTACCAAGCGCTTTCACGTTTATTAACGCATTGTCTGGGCACAATTATCCTGGATTATCTTTCTGTTTATTACCCTTTGACAATTGACCATCTGGTATTCTTGTTCTTTTTGTTTACTTTATAACCTTCCTTTCATCTGTGTCTCATTTGTTCCCAGACGATGCATTAATAAACGTGAAAGCGCAAATAGAATAGGTAGTAAAATAGAAGAGTCATGGATTCAAACAACATGTGCCGTATAAATGATGACGAAATTAGCACATATTTTTCAAAAGCACATGGAACATTTTCCTCAGACTTAACTCTGTGTACAACAAGTATATTTGACAGATTAGATTGGAATAATGATTTCATTGAAAATGCTGCTGATACACCAATACCAAAGCCAAAATCCCATCCAACAAAACAAAGCTCCATGGTGGTCTGATAAGTTAACAGAATTAATGAATATAAAACACTCAATAGGGAGATGATTAGATATTCTGAATAGAAAGTTCAGTAAAATAAATAAAAATTACCAATATTAAAAGGAAATTTACAAAAAATGACTGTATTATTGCTAGAAATTGATACATTAAAACCTCTGTACAACAAAATATCTGCAGAATTTAAAAAAGAAGCAATTCAAGGAAGAATCATTTCATGTAAGAAGTACGTATCAGATCTCTCTAATGATACGCCCATACAAAAAATTTGGGAAAAACTCAGGAAAATAAATGGTACCCATGTTAAACCACCTAGACATGCCATAATAAAAGATGGGAAAAGAACACTTGATCCAAAAGAAATAAGTAATATAATGGGAGAAAACTTAGCAAATGTAAGTAGTGATAAAAATTTAGATGAACACTTCCACACAAAGGAAAATAAAATAGAATTAATAGCAATAAATTTTGAAAAAGAAAATATATTTTATAATAGAAAATTTAATATGTCAGAGTTGGAATATGCTCTCTCGAACAGCAATAAATCTGCTCCTGGAGGTGACAATATCTGTTTTGGCAAAGTCATACCTATTAGAGTTTTATAATCATTTATGGCTTCGAAATTTATTTCCAGATGAATGGCATAAAGCTATAATAATTCCTATCCCAAAACCTGGAAAGGATCCCAGTAATGTAAATAATTACAGACCAGTTTCTTTAACAAGCTGCTTATGCAAATTGTTAGAGAAAATGGTAAATGCTAGACTAACATGGCGCATTCAAGAAAATAAAATTTTGGCTCCCACTCAGTTCAGGTCACAGTGTAACAGATCTATATTAGATTCTCTCTGTAATTCAGAAAACCATATATGTAGAGGTTTTGAACGAAAACAAATTACTATAGCTGTCTTTTTTGACATTGAAAAAGCATACAATACTATATGGAGGTATGCTATATTAAAAACTTTACTAAACAACAATATCCGAGAACATTTACCTAAGTTTATACAAAACTTTTTGACAAATCGCAGTTTTCAGGTGAGAATTGATGATCTATCTAGAACATTTCCACTTGAAAATGGTGTTTCATATTTTATAAAAATAAAAAGTGGAAAAAAGGTGAAGAAATAGATTTAAAAATCAGAAACCATAGTATACCAATTGGCAAAACAGCAAAATTTTTCGGATTTGTATTTGATACTCACATGAACTGGAAAGCCCACATTACATATGTAAAATCTAAAAGTAAAAGAACATTAAATCTAATTAGAAAACTATCAAACACTACTTGGGGAACCGATAGACATACCCTTACTGTACTGTATAAAGCAACAGTTCTGTCCATCATTGATTATGGAAGCAAAGTATATGGCTCAGCATCTGACGCACCGCTGAAAATGTTAGACCCTATTCACAATGAAGGCCTTAGAATATGCTCAGGAGCCTTTAGATCATCACCAAAATCATCTTTACAAGTTGAATGTGGTGAACTGCCTCTGTCTCTCCATAGAGAGCTAGTAACAATGAAAAGTGTGCTAAAATTTCAGACAAGTGATTCTCCAACAAAAAAATTATTTGAATTAAGAGATGTATTTATGAAAAATCATCCACCACCTTTCCCAGTTATAGCTAATTTAGAAGACTGTTTGAGTCGCTGAATATAAATGTAAAATCACCTCCACCCTGGACAATGAATAAAATGAGAATTTGTATACACCTCAAGTATTTATCAAAAAGTTATTCATATACACCAGAACACCATAGACAACATACAATAGAGCAAATAAGCCGAAAAGGTTCACATTACGCAATATATAATGATGGCTGTAAATCAGAACACGGAGTAGGATATGCTGTAGTGTCCCGGGACAGGACTTATCAGTTCTCTCTTCCTAATAATGCTTCAGTATTCACAGCAGAATTGTGTGGAATTGCATCAACTATAAAAACAAAGAAACATCATTCAATAATTTTGTGATTTTTAGTGACTTGAGAAGCGCCATAGAAGCTATTCAGAGTTACAAATCAAAAAATAATATAGTACAACAAATTAGATTATTTCTCCATAACTTATATAATAATGGAAAAAATGTAGAAATATGTTGGATCTCTGTAGGGATCAAAGGAAATGAAGATGCAGACAAAGCAGCCAAAGAAGCAACCCACATGACAAGATCAAATGTGAATATCCCTGTTACTGATTATGTAACACACATAAAAATGGGTATCATAAATAAATGGCAATATATATGGAACGAAGAACCTGAAAGTAATAAATTGAAACAAATAAAACCTAATGTTAAAAAATGGAGTTCATCACATCAGAGAGGCACACACAAGTAATTCTAACATGTCTCAGAATAGGCCATACTCATCTGACACATGGGCACTTAATGAGCAGCCCACGTGGCCCGGCTCCCGAGTGCTCAGAGTGCAGGGTGATAATAACGGTCAGACATGTGTTATGTGAGTGTCCAAAGTATGACCAACAGTGACTGTCAACTTTTGGGAGTATATCAATAAAGGAAATTTTATCAGAATCTTTTACATTTTCAGTCGTTCCAACTTTGTTGTTCATGAGGAACAGTGGTTTGATAGATAAAATATAAAAATAAGTAAATAATAAAAGCACGAAAACATAGCATTTGTCGAATTTAAATTAAAATTTTTTAAAAATGTTACTTAACTTATTATGAATTTTAATATACCTTTTTAGTGCGGAAGCATGAGTAAATGTATTTATTGTGTGTATGTGTTACAGTAGGAGAACGTGTGCCTATGTGGTATTTTATCCGAATCTTTTGGGCCAGCCCTATAAGAGCTGAAAGTCAGCTCAGTGGTCTGGTTAAACTACTTTAATACTACTACTACTCACCTTTAAATTAAGCGTTTGGTGGTTGGGATGCTTGGGAAGATGGGGTAACTCTCCACCCATGTTAACATCTCGCACCTTCACCCGGGTGTGAATATCTACCAAACCAAGGATTCAGCTGACGAATGCTTTACATTTCGATACTATCTCCTTAATGGCACTCATGTATTTTTATTAACCTAAACTTCTCTGCTACGTATGAGATATTTGAAACATTTACTTGACAAAGCATTCACTATTTTACGTTAATCGCAAAGTGAAAGAAAAAGTTTTAAGATTAAATTACTGTTACTCTTAAACAGGAATTTGTTAAGGAACTATGAGTAAATTATCGTAGATATTGAAATACAATAAATCATTAGCTACTCTCATTTTAAAACAGTTTAGAGTAGCCTAGCAACTGGTTCGGCACCAAGCTGCTGAGATAACCTTAATCGCGAGCCGAAGCTCACCCTTTGTCTGATCCATCGCTTGCCATCCCAAGGACGACCTTAACGAGAGTCCATTATTTTACAACTGAGGATCTTTGTTTAAGGAACTAAGGTACTGTACGGTGAAAGTGTTTTTGTCAGTTATCTCATACTTTATTTCCTTTTCCGCTTCCTCTTGCATTGTACTAGACCTTGATCCTTGTAGGGAATCATCAATCAGTGTTAGAGAATGAGTAACTGATCTTATGTGATATCGATTCCTCGAGCCTTCAGCAGTTCCCTTTGTAAAAATTGTGTGTGTAGGCTCACCCATTGATCGTGCTCCTTTCTCATGCATTACAGAAAAGGTGTGTGATTTTGCTGTATGCACCATCTGTCACCTCTGTGCCATACGTCCATCAGTCAAGTCCTTCCTGATTGTAAATTAAGTGTAAATTAACTCTGTATTGAGTGGCACTCTTAATTTTGTCTATTGTTAATTTTAACCTGAAAGTGTCAAGAGCCTAGTGTACACAGCTCCCTGTAATTTATTCTTCAGATTCCTGTAAATAAATGTAATTAATTTAGACCTGGAATTTCTCTCCTGAGACCTTCCTTAATTGAATTCTCACTTTGATAACTTTTCTTATTTTACGATGTGTTGGTTCCCAGCTAGAAGCATCCCCAACAAGGTAAGAATTGCAATTGGAATAACACTCATAAGAATAATATATATATATATAATTATATATATATATATATATATATATATATATATATATATATAATATATATATATATATATATATATATATCCTTACCTGGCCTACTTACTGTTTTCCTTGTTCAGGGGTCCAATCTGGGGTCTATCTCGTGAAAAGGGGCTTACTAATAGCCTTGGAAATCTGACTGCAATTTGCTAGGTCAGGCAGGAAACTTAATAGAAAGAAGTTGGGCTGAGGGCCTGCTTCATCAGGGGACTGTTGCAAATAAACACTTAGGTTTACTTTAAATGGAATATATTTACAATTAAACACATCAATCAGAAGACTGGGGAATGATAGGCAGATCCAACAGGGGCTGCCACGTGGTTAGTTATTCTATCACTGTTAAAAAATTGAATGGTCTATGATTAATCCTCTTGAAAGGGATACTGAAGAATTGATCGCAGTGGCCTTTTCACTGCAAGAAGCACAAGACAAGTCGATGTTTCCACAGCCGATGTACCATCTGCAATTTGATAATGCAAGCAATTACACAAGGATAATTATAACGATCTTGGGTGAATCGAGGGTTACACAGAGGGTGCCAAGATAACTCGATTCTGGTATGGTATACTTTCATTAAAATTCACACTGAGCTAAGTGAGTCAGGTCTGTGACAACTCGCACTTCAGAAAAGAAAATGGGAGTGCAGTTGGAGATTAAAGATACGAGACTGTTGGAAAAACCTCTAGTAGGACGTTACCTTATAACAGAGTGATGGAGGGGCCTCGTCGAATTCCACCAGTTCTGGAGGGATGAGTTTAACGGGAAAATGCACGGGTAATGTGACTGGGTGGTCAAAAGGTGACCACGTGGAGGGGTCAGCTCAATAAGGAGCATGCAAGGGGTAGTGTGTTGGTCTGCTGACAGGGTGTTCTGAGAGCCACGGCCGCTGTTTCTCGCCTTATATGCCTTGAGGGCTTATTATCCTGCTCTTCCTAGAGGTCACTGTCATCTCAAGATAGGGGTCGTGTCCTCGTTTTCTATGTTGGGACCTTTCCCAAATCCTGGTGACTTCTGGTAACCCGTGTTCACCAGTCTTTATGGGGAACTCAACCTTTCTGGCGGATTTTCGTCAGGCTTCGTCTCCATTCGTTTTTTTTTTTTTTTTTTATCTAAAAAGAGGTAATTCAAGCAGTCACCGGGTGTTTAGAAGAGATAAACAGCTGCACAGAAAAGGGGAGCATGGAGAAAATTTACTTAGGGGCTGAGTCTCTCACTCCCTCCTCAGTTAGGAATCAGTGTGAAATTATGTTAAATTGGGGTGCAAGACAGTTTGGAAGTTTGGGTTTGCTTCAGAAGTGGTTTCCCTTAATATATATATATATATATATATATATATATATATATATATATATATATATATATATATATATATATATATATATATATATATATATATATATATATTAACTTTATCACATACACAATTGTTCTGTGCATTAGTAGAATTACTAAAAGGACCTCATTCAAACTGGATGGTATCTAATGGAGTATTTATTCAGAAAAAGTTACAAGCTTTCTTGGACAGACAGTCCACATTATCAAGTATCCATATGTGTACTTGATAATGTGGACTGTTTGTCCAAGAAAGCTTGTAACTTTTTCTGAATAAATACTCCATTAGATACCATCCAGTTTGAAATGATTTGCTTTTAGTAATATATATATATATATATATATATATATATATATATATATATATATATATATATATATATATATATATATATATCGTTCGTTATACGTTCACCTGGTAACGGATCCCTTATCACTTATAAGTTCCCCTTTGGTGTTTATTCCAAGGTTGAGTGACTTTGATATTAAATGATGCAGCTTAATGTTTCAATATATATATATATATATATATATATATATATATATATATATATATATATATATATATATATATATATATATATAAATATATATATATATATATATAATATATGTTATATATAAATTATATACATATATACATATATACAGTATATATATACTATATATATATGTATATATATATATATATATATATATATATATATATATATATATATATATATATATATATATATATTTGTCACGACTTAACAACCTTCTTAACTTTTTGTGCTAAGGCAGGCTCTTTCAAACTTTGACTAAAGCCGTTACATAAAAAAAGAGGAAAAAAAACTCAATATTTAGGACTCGATAACTAGCCACAACATGGCATTACTGAAGTAATCAATGATGGCAAAGAACAGTGAGGGAGTATGATACAAAAAAATATATATATAAATATTTATTTAAAAAAAAAGTAATTGAATAAAGGTTGACACGAGTATCAGGCCACCGCAGCGAGATCTGAATACCACTTTGCAATTGAATGCTGCCGCAGCTCTAAAAATGGAGGACAGTTGCTAATTCCAATACTTAACTCCTTGAGAGGTCTTATAAATGAAGTTGCCGTTGCAGTAGCAGCAGCGAGGGTCCAAGGTGATGATAAATAAAGGCTGATATATACAGTATATCCTCTCCCGAGTTTGTCATTCGTTAACCATAGATGAACGGATGTTCCAAACGTCCAGTTGAGGAACGAAGGTGGTACTGGGAATGCGATGAAACCGTGGCTGGACCTCGAAGTCGAAAGTCCATGCATTAGCAGATGGAGAATGTCGAAAGGGCGAGACAGTAGCGATGCGTAGAAAACTCCACAAGCAGGCGGTGGTGGTGAGTAAAGGAAGACGCTACAAACACACCGTTGCAGCGATCCTGGGGGAATCTGCTATCCTCAGTAGATAAATTCCTCTCAGAGGTAATCCCTAACCTCTTTAGCATTCAGAGGATCACTGACCCCGCGAACTTATGCTGGTTCCGAAAGTCTTTCTCTTTTCCTCCACGTCACCATGTAAAGGAAAAAATCATTGGATTAGAACTATCCTCCTTAACTACCGCAAAACACTCGAACAAGCAAACAGCACCCAATTACCAACAAGCAGTAATCATCCCGACTGTGTGACCTGAAAATAAAATTGAAAATAAATAAATAAATAAACGAACGAAAATACTTTCGTGATATTATATATATATATATATATATATATATATATATATATATATATATATATATATATATATATATATATATATATATATATATGTATGTGTATATATATATATATATATATATATATATATATATATATATATATATATATATATATATATATATATATACATATACACATACATTGCACATATATATACACATATATACACATATATATATATACTGTATATATATACATTTTTTTATCTAATCCATGTAAATAGTCTTACTTGATTCTTCTAGTCCTATTTCTCATATATGAAAAATTCCAAGCTCATTGACTGTAAGGTGAGGTAACGGAAAGCAAGGTACCCCCGCCCCCCCAGCCCCTGTCACCAACTTTCCAATCAGTTACTTCCATGGGTTTTGCAAGCCAGATGTTTTGTACTGTACCTGAGCTATTTTCAAATGAAGCCTAAATACACCTGCCAAACATCTGTAAAATCGTAAATCATACATAATTTTGATGTGAGTCTATTTCTGATCATTATTTCTTTTTGGCTGCTAGCGTTTAATACTGTACACCTGGAGTTTTCAGTTCTTGTGGGAATGAGTGACACTCTATAGCTCCTCTGTATTTCTGTAAAACTAAATAAATAATTTTGTTTTCCATTGTCAGTTCAACACAATGATTATTTTCAGGTACAAAAACATTTAGTCGGTTGTCCAGGAGATCAGTTCCAATATTTGAGTTCTTCTGAATGAGATGATGGTAGAGTTCGTTGCCATTTACTACACCCTCTCACTGAGGGTATCACCTAATCTATATATATAAATGTGAATGTAACTAAACTTGTAAATTTGTTCGTATGTAAACTTGTGCTCCATAGAAATCCAAACCTCTTGACCAATCTAGACAAAATTTTGCACTTGACCCTCATTTGACTCAAGGAAGGTTTTCACATAGGTTTCAAACCTGTATCCCAGCCCTCCTTGGTACCTTATTTACTGTGGGACCAGGCAAAGACCCAGCCATGGGATAACAGTTTGGACTGGTGTGAAACTTGGAGTACCAGGAATGTAGGTTTGTACACTTTTGTATTGACTGTTTAAACTAGCGAGAATGGGGCTCTGCAGTGGTGGCGGGACAACATGTGACTTGCTCGTTGTCGGGCTGAGTAACGCGACTGGAATTGCAGCCACACTGAGAAAAATTTTCCTGCATCTCCTTTGAATCCTTATGCCGTGTAAAGTATGTGTACTATCATTGAAAATGCTTTTCTTTCCCGTGATTAATAATTGTTTCTAGAATTCATTGACTTGTTACTTCCTTTCTAAGGTAAATTATTGATTGTCATTCAGAGTTTTCCCTGACAGCGCTAGGTTGGTCGGCTAGTCTTAGGTATAAAAGGCCATTTGCTTTTGTGTCCTTGAAACAGTGCCTTTTATTTCCTCCTTACATTTCACCTATCTGCTCGAGAAGACATCAGTGGCGTTAGGGTTATCTTTTCACCGTTGTCTGTAGCAAGACTAAAAAGTACTGTTCACACTGGTTGTTAACGATTTTGTGCTCTGCTCTTCTCATTTTTATGCTCTTTTATTATTATTATTATTATTATTATTATATTATTATTATTATTATTATTATTATTATTATTATTTATGATGATCCTATGTATTTGTTGAACAAGCTAAAGGCTACGATTTTACATGGCGGTTGCACGTGCAGTGTATGATAAAAAGGAAAAAACAAATGTGATAAAGAAATGAATAGTAATTGGCATATTCAATTTATAGTAAACTATATATATATATATATATATATATATATATATATATATATATATATATATATATATATATATATATATATATATTTAACATGATTTATTTTCCCTTTTTATCATATGGGTATAGTGTGTGTAACTATTAGGAATATTAAATATACAAGAATAAAATCTAAATTTTTTGCCTTCTGAATGCCTTCAACCATTTAAATGTGAAATCATTTTGCAAAACTATTGAACTCTAAGTAATATACATAATACTGTATATTGTTATAGTAATTTTGTGATTTCTAAGCAATATAATGTACATTGATGTATTAATATGGTGAAGAAAAAAAAAAAAGGATTTTTTGACATCTGAGGGGAAACCTCGTTCATCATTTTTGTGACTCACTGCAGGCATGAACCACAAGAATCAGGCATGGAGCAGATTCCAGCTGTCAGGGACCTGAGGGAGATTGGGCGCGCTGTCCTGGGCACGAATGAGTTTAGGAATTTGCTTGGCACCGTTACCATTCCTCTGGAGGTATGTGGGAGAGAAAAGGAGTCTGATGTATTTGTTTCAAATGCTTGACTTTTCTAGTGACTGTTCCCTTTCAGCTCTGGCCTGTTTTATATTGTTATTGATTAACTGGTGCTACTCTCTTAAGTGGCTTCAGTAATATCAAGAACTTCAAAAATCAAATAAAATCAGATTTCAACTAATTTTCCATGGAAAACTTCAAGATAGTATATTTTCAGGGTTATTCAACCACACTATCGAATGGTCCTCGGTTTTGAACTAGACTGATATTCTGTAATTTTCCCTGTTGCATTGTTTTTTGTCCATTCTTTGAGGTGTCTTTCCTTATAGCTTTCCAAATCCTTCACTTATGTGTTGCTGTTCTATTCATCTCTCATTTATAAGAAAAAAGGATGTACTGTATAACTCGTTGTCCTGTGAAACTAATTCATAATCTGGTAAGTTCTGTAACTCTAGACATGACATAAATGTCATGAAAGATTTTTCTTACTTTTCGGGTGTCCTCCTAAGAGGACAGCCGTCAGTGACTGTTCAGTTCTAGTTGTGCATAAGGAGTTCTTTATGCGTGAAAGCTTCAAAGCAATATGTCATCAACAAAAGCTTTCAATGGAATCTCTTACTGCATCCTTATTAGATGGATTTTATTAATAGAGAATTTTGAAGGCATCCTAAAACCGTTTACCCTCTTATTAGAGGGACTCAGACAACCGCCATTTTTCTAGTGAGTTTCTAAAAGTCATATCCTTGAAGACCAGCTGTAACAGCCTCCAAAGGTTTCTGTACAATACAGTGGCACCCTTTCAAGGATTCTTGATAGATTGCAGCTTGGGAGTCCTTTAGCTTAAGTTTCAAAATAGCTTCTATCTGCTGAAAAAATGTTTCCATGAAATGTTTGCATCGTTATCAAATAAATATTGCTTCAGTATATTCTGAGAAAATTGGAATAAAAATCTCCAGCTTAATAAATGGATGTTGTGTCATTTTCAGATGTTGTCTGTCCTGCACAAAGAGAGTTCGAATCTTTCATTTTCAAGCAAAAATTTTCAAATCTTAGATTATATTCCTTTTCTATTTTCATTATTCAGATCAATTATCAAAGATCAAGTTTCATATATAACTGTCGAGAAGTAATAATTTAGGAAACTGGTAACAGAATAATGAGCTAATTACTCTCGCTCTAATGCTTCAGAAACATAATAAGTTTTTCGTTTTTGAGAAATTAGGTTAAATTCTGAAATTCTGCTTATTTCTTCTTCAGAACATCAAAAACAAACTGGTAGATGAATGGTATACCTTGGTGAAAAAGGAAGAGGGTAAACCAGTCTCCTTGAGAGAGAGTTTCAGGGCCAACAAGAAGCGTGGAAGTCTCCATTTGAGTATGAAAGCTTCTGTCAAGTCAGAGGTAGGTGTAATAGTTATGTGTGACAGCATTTTATACAGTGTCATTTTTCATAGCTGTTTGGTCAGTGGAGGTAACCTTCAGTGTGATCGATGTGCCGCCCCCACCCTAATACATACTTACATTTACACATAAATATATATATTTATATATATATATATATATATATATATATATATATATATATATATATATTATATATAATATATATATATATATACATATACATATATATATATGAAATTTTTATCGCCGTGATTTATATACATTCATGAAGCTACAAATGTTGTTCAGTATCAAATTCACGCTACTTCGGGAATACCCCCAATGGGGAATTATCACTGAAGGGGAATTTATGTGATAAATGGATCGGTACTGCCAGGTCCCCCAGCAGTACCGACCGACAGTACCAATTCATTTATCACTTATAAATTCCCCTTCAGTGATAATTCCCCATCGGGAATATTCCTGAAGTAAGCGTGAATTTGACATTAAACAACATTTGTAGCTTCATGAATATATATATATATATATATATATATATATATATATATATATATATATATATATATATATATATATATATATACATATATACATACATACATACATACATACATACATACATACATACATACATACATACACATACATAGGCAGTCTCCGGTTATCAGCAGCCTCAGTTACTGGCGATCTGGTTTTACAGCGCTTGTCTAGCGATGACAATAACCAGATTTTCGTCACTGATAACCGGTTATCGGCACTGATCGCCTCTCAATGGCGGCGCTGATCACTGGTTATCGGCGCCATGAACCGGTTATCGGCGCCGCTAACCGGGGGAACAGTGTTATTATCGCCAATTTTCGGTTAGCGGCGATTTTCAGTTGTTGTCACGCCGTCGGGAACGGAACCCCGCCAATAACCGGGACTGCCTGTATGTATATATATATATATATATATATATATATATATATATATATATATATATATATATATATATATATATATATATATATATAATATATATGTAACAGTCACAGGGGTCACCTTTGGAAAAGAATGTGACGATCTAGTAGGGCACTTCCTCTGGTAGAGACGATGATGCCAGTGGCGAAGAATGTCTGACGAATGCGTTTTAAGCGCATAGAAACAATGTGTGTTCATTCGTTCATTGAACCGATGCACTGGAAATGTATGTACGTGCATATGTGCGATTTCCCATGACATACAACAAGAGGAACAATGAGTCTCTCGGGGAGAAACTGCCATGAACTATAATTGCGAAGATGTGCTGTTAACTTGGTGTATAGTGATCAAAGAGCACACCAGTATAGAGATTCATTATTTAAGGACATAAGGAGAATTTTGAACATTGTCCTGGAGGGCAAATGATATGGAAGTGGTGTATTTGACTCTTACATTACGATATAACATTTATTGTGGTCTGTATGACCTTATAACTTTGTTCGTTGATCAGGGTATTAATCACTAGAATGGTTTGGCATAAATTCATGACTATGCTGGTTTGTGAATCAGTATGTTCTCTAGTTGGGTCTTCTGTTAATAGAGGGTGTGAATCACTCCATTTCATAACCGTAGTCGTTGCTGAGCTACTTTTGTTAAATTTGTTAATAAAGTCTGGTTTTCGAAATCAGTGTCTCATTCCAGTAGGCCTTTGTGTAATGATAGGTTTAGAGAGAAGCTTATGACGGAAAGAGAAGGGATCTGCTGACCCAAGGTAAGGGCACGACTACCAGTAACATCTCAGGAAAGGTGAGATGCTAAAATTCTGTTCTTAAAACAGATACTTCAATATAAAGACTGCCCTTCGAACTAGCCGGTTAACAGTGGTTGGCAGCGGTGTTTGAGTTAGTTAATTAGTTAGTTAATTGGTTAGTTAGGGATATGCTTCCGAAGAGACATATCTTGTTAAATTCTAGTACTGGCATCTCAGAATAGGATTTTGTTGTGGTCAGTGATTCACAGTAGGGAGCTGTGGTCAACCGAGATGTTGCGAGTCAGTCTTTTTCTCGAGGCGACTCTCTGTGAGCTGCAAGTTGTGTTTAACTTTATGGGATTAACAGGGCGTTAATACATATTGGGGAGTGTTTAGGGATATATTAATGTGTATAATGTGAAGTAATTTCGGTATCTTTACCGCTTGTGTTAAAACACGTGAAAATACGCGCGAGAATGTGCTATTCTGTTATCCCTCTCTGTCTCTCTCTTTCTTTGGTGAGAGAATTCGCACGCTGCTAAACAGAGACGTACGTACTGTAAGTGTTACCATCTTCTTTTTATTATTATTTTAATGGGTCGTTTCATTACACCAACTGATTTATTTTTTGGGGTGGTGGCTGTAGTAACAGCATCGCCTGAATGATGTATCAGTGACGTCACTGGTTTGGGCGGAGCGTCTTGCCTCTCGGCCATGTCTGTATGCAACGCACTTGCATTGTAGACGCTGCCTGCAGTGACGTCATTCCTTCTGTGACGTGTCAGCTCTGTCATTCATCTGGGCAGGGTTTCTTGCTTCGTGCATTCGAAATTTGATTTTTTTTTATATATCAATCGGCAGTTCGCATCGGCATTTAGTATTAAATAAGGGGAATATTTTATTGTTGTATTATTTCTGGGGATTTTGATAATTGGGGTAGGAATTTATTTAACATTTGTGGATTACTGTGTGCAAACATTTTTTACGCAAGTGTGTATACATTTCTTGGTATTTTTTTAAACTTTTTTTCTCTTATTTTTATAATTACACACGGACGTGTGTTACTTTGGGTGCATACGTGCATGTATGTAAAGTGAGTGGGGTTGCTTGAATTGATTCAGCAATCACTGCCTGCCAATGGCAAAGGTGGTGCGCTCAGCATATTTTCTGTTGCGTCAGGGACCTTGGATGAGTTTAGGGGAAGTGATGTGTTGCACTGAGGGAGAGGGATGAATTCTTCTCTCTCTCTCTCTCTCTCTCTCTCTCTCTCTCTCGCGCGCATTTGTCTGCTCGGGGTTACGTTTTCTATGTGTGAGAGTGGATGCCCATTCTCGTTGCGAAGACTGATTGTTTTTTTGTTGTAGTTTGGCCTTGGAAGAAGTGAACTTGGCCAGTTTGACCCACGTGCAATCAGCTGTGCTCTTAGCCGGCAATTCCTTTTGTTTTTCCATGGGACTTTGAATTTGATTGCGGGGATTTGTTAATTTTGAAGTTAATTTTTTGGGGTTTAATCTCATAATGGGTTTAATTCATTGTAAATTTACTTACAGGTTTACTTAATTGTGAATTTAATTTTGGGTTTACTTAATTTTGAATTCAGTCAAGGGTTTAATTAATTTTTGAATTTAATTGTAGGTTTAGTTAATCTGAGATTTGATTATGGGTTTAATTAACTTTGGGATTTAATGGTGGATTTGATTAGTACATTCTTTTGAGTTTTGGAATTAATTGTTAGAGTAAAGGGATTTAACATTCTAGTTTTTATATTGTATGGGAATTTTGTCAGGGGAAATTGTTCTGCTTTGGGTTTTTTCTGTAAAGGGTGTACTGTCACAGGAATTGAGAATTTTCTTTTTCTTGGCATTTGTGATTAGCCAAGAATAAGTTAACAGATTTATTTACGGACAAGAAAGTAGCAAAAATGAGGAGAAGAAATAGTGATCAGAGATTTCTTAGATCAGCCTATGGTTTTGGACGTGGAGATCCGTCCACGGTCCGAAGAATTTTGTTGAAAGTCGGAATAGCCAAAGATTGGTGGGTGGCTTGAGTTCTAGGATCCCACGGGGTCGTTGCTTTAATTGTAATATGCAGGGACACATTAAGATATTTTGCCGTGTTAAGTATTGTGGCAGACATAAGAGTTATGGTCATCCTTGGCGGTCTTGCCCGTCTCGGAGACAGTATAATGATAGGCCTGCATTTCAGAAGTTTGGTAGCTTAGATACGGGAGTTCCTCACGCGAATTTTTCGAGGGGATCTTGTGATTGGCAGACACTGTCTAAAGACTGATCAGTTGTAAAGGAAAACTGGATGGGTGTCTCCTGGGATATAGGACTTCTGGGAGAACCCTCAGGGTCAAAGCCAGTTGTAATTGGGTCCGTACATGGTATAAATGTAAGGGTCTTTATAGATACAGGTGCCTCGATAAACTTAATGAACTTCGGGTTGTTGAGGTCGATGTTTCCCGATCGCTCTTTGAGACCAGCTAAGGAAGTTGTGTGTGATGTTCAAGCAAATAGGTTACAGATTTTGGGATATGTAGACATAGATTTATCTCTTGGGGGTAGATCTTTGACAGAACCATTTCTAGTTATACGGGGGAGTGCTTTGTGGATTGTGTTATTACTGGGTTATCTCGCGTGTTGAAGACAAAAGATATCGGTTCATACGGGGGTTTCTGGTACTGTATAGCTGTGGGAGTGCCTGGGGTGTTTGTGCTGTATGAGGGGACAGATGTGAGTGTAGTGGATGACGATGGATCGGGTGTCCATGCCGTGTTTGACCATTGCAGCTGTATCTGTCTTTTCATAGAAGAAAGGCATCAGTTGGGACAGAGCAGGTGCTTTCTCCTTGAAAGACGACTCATCTCGCTGAGATGCATGATAAGCTGACCAAGCCACGCAGTCCCCCTTGTCCAGCTTCTCGTTCTCAGTCAGATCCAGTTTCTCCTTCTCCATGGCTGCCTCCATATTTGCCATGACAGTCTGACTAAAGTTCTTCTTTGGAACTTCAGCTGCAGAGGCTTTTAGGGATACAGCTGGCACAACACTGAAATTGTTGGGCAAGGAGAAATCTTTTTCTTCCCACACCAACACTGTGCAGCCTCAGGAAACGTTGGTAACACTGCCTGCACTCATTAAGAAACTCAGAAAGGGTTTGGGGCGTGGGAAGCAAGGAAAAGTTTCCAAGGTGGAAGGGGGTTCAGATGACTCTGAGCCATGGCATGGAAGCCGTAGTAAGGGTGTTTACAGGAGGACTCACCCAGAAAAAGGGATGTTTTGGAAGGTGGGTGGCCAGGGAAGGAGTCTCCTCAGCTTGGAGAGGTGTGGGAAGAGCTTGGTGGGATGGTAGGAGAGGGGTAGGGAGGCATTTGACCTCGTTAAAGCTATTTTTGTTTTGTTTTATGTATTTTACATTTATGTTTTTCATGTGTTATTAAAGGATATTACAGTACGGTAGTGTAACTTGCAATGAAATAATCAAGCATGACAGAGAGAGAGAGAGAGAGAGAGAGAGAGAGAGAGAGAGAGAGAGAGAACAACTCCTACGTGTAAATTAAAGCTTATAACACACACTCCTTTTTTATTTTTATACTAGTAGATGCTTGCTATTGCTCACATTTGCTAGTTCCCATATCCGCACCATAACCATACCCATACCCATTTCCATACCCATACCCATATCTGTACCATACCCATTCCCATATCTGCACCTTACCCATACCCATATCCATACCATATCCATACCTATACCCATACTGATACCCATACCTATACATATATCTGTACCATTCCCATACCTATACCCATACCTGTACCAATACCCATCCCATATCCTTAACCTACCTATACCCATACCCATACCTTACCATTCCTATACCCATATGCATACCACACCCATACCCATATCTGTACCATACCCATACCCATACCCACAGCTAAATTAACCTTACTAATAATAGTCAGTAAAAGTCTGTGAGCAGCACCAGTCCCGTTTACCTTCCGGTCATATACAGTACAAACAAGTTAGTAGTATACTTTAATTTAACCAGACCACTGAGCTGATTAACAGCTCTCCTAGGGCTGGCCCGAAGGATTAGACCTATTTTACATGGCTAAGAACCAATTGGTTACCTAGTAATGGGACGTACAGCCTATTGTGGAATCCGAACCACATTATAGCGAGAAATGAATTTCTATCACCAGAAATAAATTCCTCTAATTCTTCATTGGCCAATCAGAGACTCAAACGCGGGCCCATCAGAGTGCTATCCGAGAACTGTACCGACCCCCTCCAACGAGGAACTAGTACAAACAACTGGTGTATGTGCAGAAGCAGCTGATGAGGGGTTTTGAACCAATGCTGATACCATTGGCAGTTCTGGACCATCACCAGTAGTGCCTGCCGTTGTTCTAGAATTACCCGCTGAGTCCATTTCGAAACAAAAATAACAAAGCTCAGCCAAAAATCCTTTATTATTTACTGTTGGGTCACTTAACGTTGAAAATTTCTGGACAGGGAGGGGAGGGGAAGGGGAAAGGGGAAGGGGAGGTGAGTGACACACACAACACAAACACACACACACACACACAAAGGCAGCCAAGGAAATTAATATAATAGAAGATTATACTAATCTCATCTTTATTTTACTGTATTTTCTCATTTTTTTATATTTGTGTGTTTTTTTATAATTTTACTGCATAAAAGATGAAAAAACCATAAAATTTACAGCCCAAAAGAGACAGTTATACATAGCAGAGCTATGTATAACTTGTTTCCCCCTCCCTCAAGTGAGGGGAAGGAATGCTGATGAATATTCCAAGACAACGCTTCTCTGATTTCCTGTGTTATGAGCCCTTGGATACACTTTACTTAACTATAATATGCTCCTTGACGGTTCTGTTAAACCATACAAACAATAGCTTTAAAAGCAATGGATTATCAGTTCGTGTCTGAGGCAGAGTAAAATAGCAAGAGTGGAATAAGAGGATTCAAATTCGAATTTTCAAACAACTGACTCTGGGGCTACACGATAGTGTAGGTACACAGCTCAAAGCATAAAGTTCATAGTTTAGCAGACTTTTAAAGATAGAAAATATACATAATTGAGCTTTGGGCAACTAGCGGGGAGAAGAGAACGTGAAATTCACTTTACAGATATATTTATTAACAATTAAAATGTTCAGGAAAAGAAGATATCACTGCTAGAAGAAAAAAATTATCAAATATAAAACCCCTTTTCAGGATCGTAGCACACTGCAAACTTGCAAAATTATTCCATCTAACAGTTAATCATGACTGAGACATAGTGAGAAAAAAAAGAGTGAAAATCACTTTCACCCACAATTATACTGGGCTAAACTTGGAACCCGATAGTAGTAGAAAAAGTTGGAAAAACCCTTAACACTAAACCTAAACCTAGCTAACTTACGCTTAAATCTAAATTATTCTCATGGGTGAAAAACGTTACAACAATTCTACACAATGAGCAATAAATAACATATCTACTTTTTCAGGCATAGTTCCCCTTCCATAAACTCGATTATTTGAATGGGCCACTTACCAAACATCAAAGAATCATGAAAACTGTTTCAAACTAACTTTAACAAACTGTTGCTCAAGGAAGGATTACATTACTTTGCTAAGCAAACAAAGATAGAGCAAAGTAAAGCCAAAGCAAGAGACCTATTGAACAAGCAAAAATAGAAACCCTGAAAAGAAAAGAGGTGTTTAACCTTAATGTCTACCTAACCATATCCTTAAACTCTAAAAAGCTAAGATAGAAATCACTTAACAGTTAAGTCTTACCAACTACCCTTAACATTAACTCTTATCAGTTAACACCCTCAAAGGGAAAAATCCAGTGTAACAAAGCTCTGGATAAAGCATCTGAAACAATATTGTCTTTACTCTACACATGTCTGAAGTCCAAATTCCACCTCATAATTTACTGATTTTTATTCTTAAACCTGCCTATGAGTGTTAGAGGGTTATTAACGCCAATCTAGACAACAATGGGGTCAGAGGAAGTGATCAAATACATATCAAAATGCTGTAAAGTTTTAATCGGTACTAAAACTTCCTTCTCTATCGTGGAGTACTTCCTTTTAGCCTGCATTGAATTTTCTTGAAAAGAAAGCTACAAGATGAGAATTACCCTCAGAATCCTCTTGAAAAGAAAGCTACAAGATGAGAATTACCCTCAGATTCCTCTTGAAAAGAAAGCTACAAGATGAGAATTACCCTCAGAATCCTCTTGAAAAGAAAGCTACAAGATGAGAATTACCCTCAGAATCCTCTTGAAAAGAAAGCTATAAGATGAGAAATACCCTCAGAATCCTCTTGAAAAGAAAACAAGATGAGAGTTACCCTCAGAATCCTCTTGAAAAGAAAGCTACAAGATGAGAATTACCCTCAGAATCCTCTTGAAAAGAAAGCTACAAGATGAGAATTACCCTCAGAATTCTCTTGAAAAGAAAGCTATAAGATGAGAATTACCCTCAGAATCCTCTTGAAAAGAAAGCTACAAGATGAGAGTTACCCTCAGAATCCTCTTGAAAAGAAAGCTACAAGGTGAGAATTACCCTCAGAATCCTCTTGAAAAGAAAGCTACAAGATGAGAATTACCCTCAGAATCCTCTTGAAAAGAAAGCTATAAGATGAGAAATACCCTCAGAATCCTCTTGAAAGCTACAAGATGAGAGTTACCCTCAGAATCCTCTTGAAAAGAAAGCTACAAGATGAGAATTACTCTCAGAATCCTCTTGAAAAGAAAGCTACAAGATGAGAATTACCCTCAGAATCCTCTTGAAAAGAAAGCTATAAGATGAGAATTACCCTCAGAATCCTCTTGAAAAGAAAGCTATAAGATGAGAAATACCCTCAGAATCCTCTTGAAAAGAAAGCTATAAGATGAGAGTTACCCTCAGAATCCTCTTGAAAAGAAAGCTACAAGATGAGAATTACCCTCAGAATCCTCTTGAAAAGAAAGCTACAAGATGAGAATTACCCTCAGAATCCTCTTGAAAAGAAAGCTATAAGATGAGAATTACCCTCAGAATCCTCTTGAAAAGAAAGCTACAAAGTTACCCTCAGAACTCTTGAAAAGAGCTACAAGGTGAGAATTACCCTCAGAATCCTCTTGAAAAGAAAGCTCAAGAGAATACCCCTCTTGAAAAAAAGCTATAAGATGAGAAATACCCAAGATCCTCTTGAGAAAGCTACAAGATGAGAGTTACCCTCAGAATCCTCTTGAAAGAAAGCTACAAGATGAGAATTACCCTCAGAATCCTCTTGAAAAGAAAGCTATAAGATGAGAAATACCCTCGAATCCTTTTGAAAAGAAAGCTACAAGATGAGAATTACCCTCAGAATCCTCTTGAAAAAAAGCTACAAGATGAGAATTACCCTCAGAATCCTCCAAAGGTAAAACTGCTCCCACTCCAACATCACTGGCATCTACTGAGAGCTGAAATGGTAGTCTGGAGAATGCAACACAGGATATATAAGTTATTAAAATAGCTTTAAGCTTTCCAAAGGATCTTGGGCAACTGTCACTCCACTTGAGACCTCTCCCTTTTCCAGCAGCACTGTGAGGGTTTCAAAAATATCAGAAAAAATTGTTACAAATTTTCTGTAAAACCAACTTTTTTTATAATCTACATACAATATTTACAGTAGTTCTTTACAATGAAATTAGCATGACTTGGTTCTACTAAATATAAATTACATTACTGTAATGAATCAAATTCTTCCAAAAAATTCCCAAAGGTTTTTGTAATCTTATAAGCATTGTCAAAAATTAATTTTATACAATTTTTGTATTGCATGCACTTCATTCTTACACGGTCTTTTATATTTTCAGGCAATAAATTTGTGTTTTTACATGACCACATAGTTGCAATATAAGAACGCAGGAATAAGATACATATATTCTTGACTCGAAGATCTTTACACTTTAAATCAAAATATAAAAACCTGCCATTATTTTTTGGCTTAAAAACACAAATAGCCTCAGTTCTACTAAGGAACCCATCAAATATAGATCTGCTTCTCTTACAAAAATAAAATAAATGAATAGCACTTTCTATCATATTACGCTGATCGCATAAATTATTTCCAGACAGGTTAAATGTGTACAATCTTTTTGTCATTAATACATCATGTAGATACTTATATATTAGATCTTTATCAAAAACATTTATAAATTTACTCTTATGAAAATTTACTCATATTAGTTTCCAGTTAAAAAGGGGATATCTTGATTCAACAGTAATAGGTACTTTTTTTTAAGTAAAAAATGGCACAATATCTTATTGGGAATTATTGGAAACAGGACAATCTATACATGTATCTACTCCATCCAAAATAATATTATAATAATAAGGACTTGGATGGTTACCTACTAAACCTTCACTTACTTCTCTGGGTGTCAGATTCACCAAGCTTAGGGAAGTATGAAGTAATAACAAATATTGCACCCCTTTGCTACCTGTATAAGTTTTCAGAAGAGTTGATTGATAATGCAAAGGATTTGGTAACGCAGTCAAACATATTCAAACCTCCTTCCCTCTTTTTCCTATTCACAATAGTTCTTTTCACTGGTTCATATCTACCATTCCATGAATATTTGAAACATATCTTCTCTATCGACTTCCTGTAACTGTAGCTTAAAGGATATATGTGGCCAACATACCAAAGTTTTCCTAGTAAAGAGGTTTTGATATAAGCAGACCTTTGAAAGATTGTTAATTTTCTACGAAAGAGCATTTTACTTTGACACTCTAATGCATCCATCACCTTATTCCAGTTTTGTTTTAGCATAAGCTGATAATTGTTGCAATGAAAAATCCCCAAAGTATATAAATACACGGTTTCCTTTTTTTATCCAATCGATAGGTCATACATTTTTAAATTCCCATTTCCCTATACCATAAATTCTAGATTTTCCATTCCTATTAATTTTGCTTCCAGTTGCCTTTTCAAATTCTCCAACTTCTAATAAACTATTATCAGAGCAAATGATATTCGTGTCGTCTGTATAACCAGTGGCTTTGACAGTGAAGCCCCCAGGCAGGCAGGGATAGTGGGGCAACAGAGTTGTTTGCATGTAAGGGTACATAAAAAGGTTCCTGGTATATGGCATACAACATCATGCTCAAAAGGCACCCTTGTCTTACCGATCTACTGTAGATACTGCGAAAAATTCACCAATGAAGTTATTTATACATAATGCACTCTCTGCATTTTCGTACAACATTTTTATCCAACCAACGTATTTTTCCCCAGATCCGATTTTACTCATTATTTTTAGCAGAAATGTTGTATTTACCATATCAAATGCTTTGTACCAATCAAGCTTCAAAAATGCTGCCTCCCTATCATTCTCATTAACATAATACATAATATCCCTTATAAGCATGTTACATTGTACAATGCTTCTCCCGGGAACTGAGCAGTATTGACCTTCAGTAATGATTTTTCCCATTACTAATTTCATTCTTTCAGCTAGTAATTTTGCAATAATCTTATAGTCTGCACAAAGTAGAAAAACTGGCCTCCAATTCTTCAGATCTTTCTCATCACCATTCTTCTTTATAAGTGTGATTATACCCTTATATTGAGAACCCCCTAATTTCACAATTCTTAATATGAAAATAACTAATTCAGTAAAATCATCCCCTATGATGTCCCAGTTCGCTATATAAAACTCAGGGAGCCCATCAACACCTGGGGTTCGATTCTTTGCAAATTTTTTCATTGTACGAAATATTTCTTTCTTATCAGACTCCTGTTGTAGTGATTCTCTGTCAGCATCATCAAGTTGACTTTCTATAAATTTTAAGTTTTTTTGCATATCTTGATCTCCTGTGTCACAAGAGTACAAATCTGAGTAAAACTTCACACAAGACTTTTGAGAGGCTGGAAAGGACCGTCATTCAGTTCCCCCACTTCTCCCTCACACAAGTATAATTTTCTTGACTTGTTTTTCTCGTTGTTTACCAATTAAGTATTTTGACATTTTCTCACCACAGTGTATGTCTTTCAATGTTGCTCTTATCTCAATACCTTCATTCAGTTCATCCCTAATTGTTTGAATTCTACTTTTAATTCTCTTTATTTCAGGGTTCCCTGTCTGGTAAGCAGTTTTATGTAAAGACCTTAGTCTATTTCCTAGAATATTCAACATATCTCATTTTCTTTTTCATACTACCCACTGTACTATAAAATTCCTTAACTTAAATCTTTACTATATGAAAAATAGTTTCTCCCACCATTAAAGCACCGAATCACAATTGCCTCTCTCTCTTTTCCATTTCATCCAATGGTCTTTAAAACCCTCCTTGACTCCTGAAACCTCAAGGAGAGAAACATTAAGTTTCCAATATGATTTTCCAAATTGTAACACATTATCTAATTTAACATCACATAAAAAACAAGAGTGATCAGAAAATGATACTGCTACCGTTTTTTAATATTTCACATGTGCGATTAAGTCAGCCATGTATATTCTATCTAATCTTGCAGCACAATTTTTCCTCATAAATGTATATTCAGGAATTTTTGGGATAATATTATGTACATCTTTCAGTTTCAAAACACTGACAATTTGCTTTAACGTATTTGAAAAGTTTGAACTTTTTGGTTCAGAAGAATCCCTATTACTTGTAATACGGTTCCAGTCAGCTCCAACAATACATCTACTTACATTGTTTTGTATCAGAGGAAGCATAACTTCCTCAAAAAATTCTTCTCTTTCACCCTGACAGTTCGCCCCAGAGGGTGCACAAATACACATAATATTAATCTCTTCTCCTTGAATGGTTACTCGAATCATACTTAGTCTAGAGCTAGCATGCTTATGAGTGCTTATTATTTTAGCATTTAGTTTCTTATTCATCATTATTGCAGTTCCACCCTTAATATTTATGGTCGGATTCAGAACGTCATAATAATTTAACAAATAAGTAACAATGCTCAAAGTCTTTATATTATGTTCTTGTAACAAAATGATATCAGTATTATGATAGATAAGAAAAGTATTCAAATTCATCTGTTTGTTTACATCTGAAAGACCATTAATGTTAAGAGTTCCAATACGAATGAAAGTGAGTGTTTAAGGGTAATACATGTCGATTAAGTGGCTATTTTGGGGTTCACACCTTATGTCTCATGCATTGGTATTTCTGTTTTCCTCTATTTTTTGCATTTACTTTTTTTGCTTTTGCTACTGCTTCAGCATTACGACTTAGAACTAATTTGTATTTCTTCGTTTGTACCACTTTCCATTCTCCCTGGTTACAAGGCAAGTGAGAATTGTCTGATTCTGTACCATCACCATCATCCATGCATTCAGAATCAGAAGGAATTCCCTCATCTAAATTTAATCTCTCCTTGGTAACGATAGTATTTTCGGCACTCGAGAGCTGAATTGGATCCAAACCCTCTTGGACCATGTCCTCTTTGCAGCCCTCTTCTTCCATATTCATTCCAGTTGCAATCTCTTTTTCCGCGTCCCTATACACATGCACATCAACAGTAATTATACCCTTCACTAATCCATCTTCATAGCAGCTTCCTTTAAATACTACATCATCAGTACGTCCACTGCGGGATATTCTTCCATTCCACTTATACTAGGTTGCAACCTTATTATCTTATCATCAGCTATGTCGTTATTCCCCTTTTCATTATTTTCTACTAGTAATTCATAATTATTAGTACTGTTTTCTTATTGGATGTATTATCACTTCCATTACCTTTTCTGGTAATTTTCACTCTCTCTTCAAACCATTTACTTGCACCAAATTCACCTCTGTCATCAACCATTCATTCCCTTGTTTCCTTCTTCTACAATTTCGTCGGAACCATCACCATTTTCCTTTCCATGCTTTGTCTTTGGGGCGACAGATAAAATAGGGTCGTTTGCGGGTTTCGAGTTTAAGGGAGGAAAGTTATCAGTATTTACTATACTTACTTTATCTTTCCCATTAATGCTGCAATCTGTTGCAATGAGCCCTGCAATACAGCATCTAATGCATGTACGTATTTGCCCCTTGTATTGAAATAGCATTGAGATCCCTCTGTAGATAAGTGAGGAGGGAATTGGTTTCTCAAGCTTCATCAATGCAGTCCTGTTTCCCGTCATTTTTCATACAAGATCTCATATGTGTATTTCTGAAATCGTACATTATACACCTGACCATACTCTCCAAGAATATTTGAAAGTGTAGTACTGTAATTTGAATGTCAAATGGGACATTCTTTACCGTTACAACAGTTTTAGTACTTCTCAGATTAATAATTTGAACATTTACTTTCCTTCCATCCACAGAAATTCTACATTCACTATAGTCTTTCACAACTTTGTCAAATGTTTTATTTGCACTATCTTCTAGTTTGATAACTATTCTACTATGACTAATTTTCTGCAAACCATAAACTTCTAAACGTACTTGGGGTTTACTGATTATTTCGAGTCTGTCATCTACACTGGCTTTCTCTTGCCCAAGGTAAAAAGAATACCAAAGGTATTAGTGCGTTTGAATAAGTCACCCATTTTAGTGACGTAGGAAGTGAGTATGATCAGTCAATTTCTGTTGGTACTACTGTGTTGCTATGGTAACATGGGATGTCACCATGGCAACCATGAACCCGGTGACAGGGGTTCCCTTTTCCAGAATGGCTCTGAATTCAGAAATGTAAACTACAAAGCCACAATGCACCATAACACTGTCACAATTCACCAGTTTCACATATCTCCGAGATACACAAGGCACTAAAGCTTCCTACAGCAATGTCGGCACGTTCTCCTTAGTCAAAAATCCCTTTGAAATGTGGAAATAAGGACGGAGCAAAACATAACCTGAGTTACTAGTCTGAAGTCAGGGCTGCCAACCATGAGGAAGGACATTTTATGCCTTTACCTTCCAAAATTGCAAATTACATTCAGTAAATCCAATTTGGAACTAGACCCAAAAATCCTCTGACATCTCTCCTGGGTAATTCTATAGAAGACGGCCTCACCAGTTTCTATGAGTTAAATGGCTTAACACAACACTATATCTATGCTTTAAACAGCTTAAAATTCTAAAACAACACTATATCTATGCTTCAGTACTGTTAAATAAGTGAGGAAAACCCTTACAACCACCAACAATCTTGGGGGACCACAGGTGGGGACCAGGGGTTTGGGTGGGGGAGACAAAGTTGATGCAAAGCTTGGGAATGTATGGGGAAAAAAAGCTAATAATAAAACCACATGTAGACTGCAGTTTAAGCCTAGGATCTGCTGTCAGCAAGGGGTGGCAGAACACAGCTTCGCGCCATATCTGCGACATTAAAGATTCTTGGCAAGCACGTTTGTACTGGCAAGCGGTACTGTTGCGCTGTGCGCGCCCGCCACGGGTACCACGGATATGTAAACTACCCTTGATTCCTAGAATTACAACTGTGACTTACCCAACTATGATGGAATATATGGTGTAGCTGCTGCATGTAAGAACGAATGCAGACAAGTTGAGGAGTCACTATGATGAATCTTGAAATATGCAGTAGCCAAATAACCTATGAAGTGAGCCTTACGACACCCATACTTGGGAAGTAACTCCTTGAGATCGTGCCACCTTTGTTCGATTGTATTAGTATGGGCACCTGGGGTGGGGTCCACAAAATTGATACTATGATTTACCGCAAGGTGCTTGTACCCCTCTTCCTCCAAGCAATTATATGCTTTCCAGCAATCTGAGACAATAGTAGTTCCCTCGTGAATATTGTCTTTAATAACACATTGTAGTGTTTCACGATCCCTTTGTTCAACAGGCACTACAAAAAATTCTTGTGATTCTTGGCAAATTCCGCCAAAAACCTACTGCCCTTCAGTTATGCGTCCAACATTATACTTACGTCATCCAACTGTGACTCATCAATTTCCACGATGCAGTCTGGACTACCAATTTTCTTAGAGCATCTGAAAACCCAATTCACTACCACCTCTCGACAAAATGACGACCAGACCTAAATTGTCACGTCGTTTAATTTAAGTTCAGATTGCACTACCTTACAGGCAAACCAGTCTTGCAACCACAGAAGCACAAACTTGAATGCAACCACAGAAGCACAAACTTTAAATTAGTCTCAATATCAAGTTTGGATTGGTAAAACCAAGTGTTCTTGAATATAGACACTTTAAAATTACACCTTTTTCTGCGGTGTCCTTCAGTAATATAAGATTTATCACAACAGAATACACACTTTTTCATATCAACTCTACAGACAGAATTACATGAACCACAATGTTTTTCTGATAAAATTACCCCATGGTCTTGACAGTATTTAATCAACTTTTCAGTGTTATAACTATAAAAACAACAAAAATCACCATAAGTTATGACACAGCTTTCACATCTAAAAGGTAAGTTTTCTGTCGGAACACTTGCACTTGTAGAAGCTACTGCCATGATGATGAAGAACAAAATAGCTGTGTGAGAGTGAAAATTTTCCATATTAATTGTGTAACAATGGATCATACAGAAATAGGAAAGTAGAGAGATTTAGCCTGTACGTATTGTGTTCGTCACTTTTTTGCTTTTTTTAGTCCTTGCATGCACGTGCAGATACAGATGTCAGTCTGTAGTTGACTTGGTTAGAGATGGAACTCTCTCAACTTAGTTTTTTTTTTTTGCGAGTTTTTAAATATTAAAGTAACTTTTTTGGGGATTAATAAACGTTTCCTCACTTAATGACTAGTATCTACAAATTTTATACACTATTCTCTGTAATTCTAGGTAACTACTTTTTTTTAGAGACCAGTGCATCCCTTTCCTATAGAATTACCCTCTCCTGGAATCTGGAGCTGGAAAAGACAAAATACTCTGTATGTTAGCCTCTTTTTGGGCTACCTTACCCAGACCAATCTCATGACCGAGATCATTTACTTTAGCCTGAGAAAGTTCACACATCTTCAAATTAACAACTAATCTAGCTTTCCTCAATGCCTGGGATAGGGCTTGCATGCTCTGCAAATGAGTAGTCCAGTTGTTCACTTTAACTAAGGTCATTGATATAAACAATGAATCTGAAGATGTAACAATAACTTATTTCCATACCTACTAGAAACAACAATACATTTAGTAACTTCCAAAGGATCTGTAGGTAGACTATTTTGCTAGGACGTCCAACCCCGTAAATAAAGCCATTAATCCATTTAAATGTGGGCTTAGTGAAAGTATCGTCTTCATCAGACACAACCTTTGTTTCGGTGGATTCCTTTTGAGACCTGGCTCGAGCTCTAGTGACCACACTTACTGGAAAGTCAATTTGTGTCTCAACTACCTCTTTATTCTCCCTAGCATAAGGTACAACAGGGAAAAGTTCCACCTCACCAACAGCGAGGGTTGTTAGCAAGAATAACACCCACATCCTCAGTAGGTAAACTATCAAGAATTGCTAGTTTGACCAAAACCTGGAATATGAGGCATCTGTAAAAACATCTTTCCTCAATAAAAACAGACAGTGTATTGTTTGTCTTTTTGGGAGATTTATCAGCACCCTTCTCCACCGCTCCCTTACCAGGAGACCTGGAATTTTTACCTGTTACATTGTAAAGTCACCGCTGAGCGGGTTTTCTGTGGTGACGACCCGTTTTCTTCGCTTCTCCTATGATCGCCGCTCCTGGGTAACGGGTCACGCAAAATTCAGACATACCCAATCAATTAAACTGTTTTATATAAAAATTTACCTGCTACCAAATTGTATGTTATGTGTTCCTTCTTTCAGGTATCAGGATGTATTCAACTCTGCTATTGCTCATTTGTGTAACTCAAAGTGTGTTTATTGTATTTTATTGTCAAATGTTATTGATCTCAGGTCACCCTTGTTCCCATTGTATTCCTCAGTGTGACGTCAGTCCGCCGCTATATAAACCGCCTGTGTCCACAGTAAAGTAGCAGTAACCTTATCCTGCTCGTTTCTTTAACACCTCGCAAAGTGGTGACCCCAGAGTGGTTCCCGGAGCCATTAGCGGACTCACACGGCGACTTAGTCTTGGCTCCAGGAACTACCCACGCCCCTAGCGGACTAATTACGGTGCTGTAACCAGCGTTCGGGCGTGCTGACTCTCACCGCAAATCACCAGCGTCATTAACGGACTCACACGGCACGCTCCCAAGTGCGTATTGACACGAGTTCCACTCCAATTAAGAGGGCAAGAGTGAGCATGGACGTGGACATCCCCACCCTCGTTCAGTTAACCGCAAATCTCGCGGATTCAGATGTTTACCTCCCGCCCATATCACCCGCGCCAAGGCTCTCGTGTTCCTCCACACCGCTGCCCGCGCCCCGCACGCTGCCCTGTCTGACAGGTCAAACAACAGCTGCCCTCACCGTAAAGCTGCCGCCTTTCACTCGGGAACCCATCAGTGTGGCTGTTCAGGGTCGAGGGTCAGTTCAGGCTGGCGGAACTCACGGACGAGGTGCTACAGGCTGACACAGTGATAAATGCCCTACCGGAGGAGGTCTACAGGAAACTCGTCCCGTGGGTGTCCACCGCACACCCCCTCACCTACCGCCACCTGAAAGCATCCCTCATAGAGACTTGCTTCCTGCCAGTCGCCGAGAGGGCCGCCCGCGCCCTCGACCTCGTCATCAACCCGCGGCAGGAACAGAGCGTCACGGAGTCATGGGGCATGATACAGGACCTCCTCATCCTCCCTACCACCGACAGCAGCGGTAAGCGGTCCGAAATAAGCCTGTCGCGGGAGATTCTCTTCCGCCAGCTCCTCCCGGAGGTCCATACCCAGATCCTCAAGCCCCACACCATGCCCCTCGAGGTCTTAATCCGCACGGTGCAGCAGCTGACCGACTCCGCAAAGGCAGCGAAGCGGGCATCAGTGCCCGCACACCATCAGTTCCATTCAACAGGAGGAGGGCGCAGAGGAGGAGTTAGGCGCTGTCACGAGGAGGTGGCCACAGTACCGTCAAAAAGGGAATCCACCAGGCCCTTGCTACTACCACCAGCGGTATGGCAAGGATGCCCGGAACTGCCAACCCCGTGCTCATTCACCCGTCCAAAAAACAGGGGAGGTGGCGGCCAACAGAACAGGCCGTCATGGCAACAGGGGAAACCAGGAGCCCAGAGCCATTAGGCTCTTATGTCCGCAACACCATCTCCGGCAGGATGATGTTGGTCGACACAGGGGCCGTCAGATCAATATTTCCGGTGTCCAAGGAGGACCGCAAGAGTTCACTGGACCCGGCTGCCTTCCTGACGGCCGCCAACGGGTCCCCCATCCTCTCCTACGGCACCAGGCCCCTGTCGATCTCCATCCTTGGCCGGAGGTATCCCTGGAACTTCGTCATCGCGGACGTAAGGACCCCGCTCCTGGGTGCGGATTTCTTTGCCCACTTCGGACTGGCAATCGATGTCGGTCACAAGCGTCTCCTCGACACCGACTCCTGCCAGTCCCTCCCGTTGGCAACGGGACCCAGCGCACCTGCCATCAGCTCCGTCGCCCCCCCCCCCCCACCAGTATGCCCAGCTGCTGAAGGAGTTCCCCGACGTATTTAGGCCTGAGCTTCGTCAGGTCCCTGGGGCCCCAGCAAAACACGGCATATACCACCACATCAAAACAAAGGGCCCCCTACACATGCAAGGTTCCGGAGGCTTCCCCCACGGCGCCTTCAGGAGGCCAAAAACACCTTCGCTGAAATGGAGCGGATGGGAATATGCAAAAAGGCCACCAGCCCATGGGCCTCTCCCCTCCACATGGTGCAGAAACCGGACGGCTCCTGGAGGCCCTGCGGCGACTACAGGCGTCTCAGCCTCGCAACTGAACCTGACCACTATCCCCTGCCAAACATACAGGACCTCACGGCCTCCTTCCACGGAGCCAAAATATTTTCTAAATTGGATCTTCTAAAATCCTACTTTCAGGTACCAGTTGCTCCAGAGGATATCCCGAAAACCGCCATCATCACGCCTTTCGGGTCTACGTCTTCGCCTTCTCCACCTTCGGCTTGAGGAACGCGGGGGCGACCTTCCAGCGGCTCATGGACAGCATCCTGGGGGACCTGAAGTTCTGCATCTGCTACGTGGATGACATCCTTATATTTTCCAGGTCCCATAAAGAGCACCAGAGGCACATCCGGGCAGTCTTGCAGCGCCTGCAGGAGAACGGCCTCGTCATCAGGTTCGGCGAGTGCACCTTCGGCGTCGAGAAAGCTGACTTCCTAGGCCACAAGATATCCCCGGATGGTGTCAGCCCGCTCACATCGAAGGTTGCAGCCATCACCAGGTTCCCCGTCCCCACCTCCATCAAGGCCGTCCAGGAGTTCCTTGGGATGGTGAATTACTACAGGAGGTTCATCCCCGGGATTGCGCACACAATGGCCCCCCTGACGGAGGTCCTGAAAGGTCAACCAAAATCCTTAGTGTGGGGACCCAGCCAGCAGCAGGCCACCCTCGCTGAGGCAACCGCCTTGGCCCACCAGGACCCCAGCACTCCCCTCCAACTGACGACGGACGCCAGTAGCGTCGCCTGCGGAGCCGTCCTGGAGTAGATCGTCGGCGGCGCTCCCCAGCCCATCGCCTTCTTCAGCAAGAAGTTCAACCCTGCAGAGGCCTGCTACAGCACCTTCGACAGGGAGCTCTGCGCGGTATACCAGGCGGTCTGGCACTTCAAGTTCCTCCTGGAGGGTACGCCCTTCACAATCTACACGGACCACCAGCCGCTGGTCCACGCCTTCACCAAGCAAGGGGACACATGGTCTTCCAGGCAGCAACGGCACCTTGCGGCCATCGCAGAGTTCACCTGCTCAGTCAAGTACCTCCCCGACAGGAAGAACCCCGTAGCAGGCGCCCTCTCCAGAATTGAGCTCAACGCAGTGCAGCTCGGGATCAACTACGAGGACCTTGCCTGAGAGCAGACCGCCGACCCGGAGACACCAGCCTACCGTACCGCCATCACTTTCCTGAAGTGGCGGGATGTGGCCCTCACCCCCCGGGGTCCAAACCACCTCTGCGACATCAGCACCGGCCAGCCTCACCCCCTGGTGCCCGCCTCCTGTTGCCGCCAGGTATTCGACATCATCCACGGGCTGTCCCACCCCTCCGGCAGGACGACGGCCAAGCTGCTGACAGAGAAGTTCATCTGGCACGGAATGCAGAAGGAGGCAAGGACCTGGGTGAGGCAGTGCCTTCGGTGCCAAACCAGTAAAGTTGGTCGTCACACCGAGTCCGTGGTAGGCGAGTTTCCCCAGCCGAGCCGGCAGTTCGGCCATATACACATCGATGTCGTTGGCCCTCTGCCCCCGTCAGGCGGGGCCAGGTATCTCCTGACGGTTGTTGACCGCTCAACCAGGTGGCCCAAGGCTACGCCCATGCAGGAAGTCACCGCCAGCGCGTGCGCCAAGGCCCTCCTCTCCAGCTGGATCAGCCGCTTCGGTGTCCCAGACCACATAACCACCGACAGGGCTCCTGCCTTCCTGTCCAAATTGTGGTCTGCCCTGGCACGCCTGCTGGGGACATCTTACCACACCACCACTGCCTACAATCCCGCAGCCAACGGCTTTGTTGAGCGTTTCCACAGGTCCCTGAAGGCGTCCCTTATGGCCCACTGCACCGCTAAGGATTGGAAATACCAACTGCTGTGGGTCCTCCTCGGGTTGAGAACCGCCCCCAGAGTCAATGGCGACCCGTCGGCAGCTGAGAAAATCTACGGAGAGCCCCTCGTAGTCCCGGACATATACCGACAGGTCAGTCGCCTTCACGCTGCCCGGCTTGGCCTCCACCACTCACGTCTTCGTCAGGGATGATGCCGTCAGCCCACCACTGACCAGACCCTACAGAGGGCCCTTCCACGTGCTGGAGAGGAATAACAAGGCTTCCCGGCTCGCCCTCCACGGAAAGGATGATTGGGTGTCGGTTGACCGCATAAAGCCCGCCCTCCTGGAGGAGGACACAGACATCACTGCGCCGCACCCTGCGCCTGAGCAGTCGCCTCCGCAGCCGGGCCACCGCAGAAAACGGGCGTGCGGCTGCCCCCGTAAATGTCCGCCCACAACCACAGCCAGCCGCTCCCACGCACAGTGCAAAACCCTGCTCACTTCACACAGCCACGGCACTCTACACCGCCCCAGCAGATACGCCGATTAATCAGACGTTACCCACGTCTTGGGGGGAGTATTTGTAAAGTCCCCGCTGAGCGGGTTTTCTGTGGTGACGACCCATTTTCTTCGCTTCTCCTAGGATCGCAGCTCCTGGGTAATGGGTCATGCAAAATTCAGACATACCCAATCAATTAAATTGTTTTATGTAAAAATTTACTTGCTACCAAATTGTATGTTATATGTATCTTCTTTCAGGTATCAGGATGTATTCAACTCTGCTATTGCTCATTTGTGTAACTCAAAGTGTGTTAGTTTATTGTATTTTATTGTCAAATGTTATTGACCTCAGGCCATCCTTGTTCCCATTGTATTCCTCGGTGTGACATCAGTCCGCCTCTATATAAACCGCCTGTGTCCACAGTAAAGTAGCAGTAACCTTATCCTGCTCATTTCTTTAACACCTCTTAAAACATCATTACTTGTGTAACAGCTATTACGATGATAAGACTGTTCATGGTTTCTGCCAACAGCTGCCATTCCTGTAGTGAATCTAGGTGGATATGAAGGTCTTTAGGGATACATTATTATTCAGAAGATGAACCCTATTCATATGGAACAATCCCAAAGGGGCTATTGACTTGAAATTCAAGCTTCCAAAGAATATGGCGTTCATTCGAAAGAGGTAACGGAAGCTAATGGGAAATACAGAAAGAGGTGATCAGTTATCAGAAAAAGAGATATATTAACAAATTGATAAATAAATAAAAATGTAAGTAAAATACTAAAATACAAGTTGAATTGTCTTAGGTTAGTCATGCTTTGCATCTTCGCTTCAACTTCTGATGTTCCACTCGCACAACATCCTTTGGGAGGCTGTTCCACAGTCCAGTGGTGTGAGGATTAAAGACCTCTGGAACTCCTCAGTTCCAGAGGCACATTTACTGCAGATTAGTGCTGCTGTTCGGCGAATTTGGTTGTTCTCGGCAGGAAAAGGGAATCGGGGATCATTTGTGAATGTGGAAAGATCTCTGGTAAAATACAACTTGCGAAAAAGTGACAAAGAGACCATCTGTCGATGGTCCAAGTCATAACAGGAACCTACCACCCCGAACCACATTCTATCCAAAAGAGATAAATCTCCAGCAGCCGACCTCCACACAGGAGAAAAGTATTCTAGTAAAGGAAGGACAGTTGACCTAAAAAAGGTTGCACTGATTTTATCACTGTCATAGATATAAAAGGCCTTATGCAGTGGTGAGATTCAAATATTTTGTCAGCTGGTTCTATCAGAAAAAACATGTCAAATTTGCTCCACTTAGGTTTAAATGTTGATCTTGGATGCTAGCAAATAAAATGATCAGTTATATTTATTTCCCAGTTAAAATGTTTAAAGAATGGTTAAGCATCATTATAATGATATTGAGGAGCGTCTATATTACTAGACTATATAGGTAATGAACTTATTAACATGAAGATATAATTATCTCTGTACCAGTATACACATGTTTGAATGTGCTTTTTTCAATCATTACTACTACAGTGTTCTTATAAATCATATGTATATTACTATTTATAGATTTTATGATTATGTGTATTCTTCTGGAGGTAAAAATAAAAATACTTTACTATAGAGTTTGCTATATTGGCACTCAGTGCTGCTATTCTATAAAAGAAAAAAAATAATAAACCAAATCTTTACTGGAATCTTTGAACATAAATTTTGTAATATTTTACTTTAAATATTTCCAAATAGCGACTTGATTGTCATCAATGTCTTTATCTGCCTTTTCCTTTACCCTGTTGTCATCAGCCGAGTGGTTTCTTCTAAGCCACGTCTTGACCGAAGCTGAATGTGAGGCCAGTCAGATTGATTATCATAAGATTAGCTAAATTTGCAACTGTAAGGCAGCTCCTTTTATCTGAATATATGATATTCATTCTCGAAAACCTTCTTTCTGCCTCATCAGAACGGGCAGCAATAATATAGATAATATTTTTAGCTTTCTGTATACTTTGAGGAACCTCGGCCTTCGCAGGGTTGCTAGAGTTTTGTAAGACATTTTCCCACGTAATCATTGATAATGATTTCATGATGAAAAACTTGACTAAATTCCCTGTTTTTCTTCAGCAGCTCTCCAAGGTACAGCTACTTCTCAATATTCCATGAATTGGCCTCAAGCAAATTGATCAGCCCATGAATTTTGTCAACTTGTTGATTATTCTTTGATATTAAACTATCACAGTTCATCAACCTGTTTTTCATATTTTCTATCACTGCCTCAAGTAGCTTTTGACGAGGAAGGCTGACGACTTTTTTTTGTTGTTGGTAATTAAATTTATGTTACGAGTTAAAAGCTGCGCCCTTATAACTGCCTGTTCGGGGGTCAACTGGTCGTTGTGAGTTCGCCGACTGAGAATTAGTATTGTAGGATTTGCAGATGAATCGACCATTATAGTTGAGTCTGATGAATCAATTAAAGATTGTTTTGGAATAATAAAAGACTATGAAGAAGGAACAAGTGCAAGACTTAATTATCAAAAAACAACTTTAACAGGAATAGGATTATGGAAAACAAGGAAGTGTGGTCAGATTTCAGTATAAATGTAATTGTAGGGTCCTTTAGGACACTCGGTGTAATTTATGATAATGATTACGAAAAGGCAAGAGAAGAAAATTGGAAAGTTATAGAAAACAGTATTGTATGCAATGTAGGCCATTGTATTCTAGAAAACTGTCACTATTCCAGAAGTCAATTATAGTAAATTCAAAGGTTTTATCAAAAGCCTGGTATATTTCCCATGTTTTTCCCTTACCAAGAACGACCGGGAAATCAATAGAAAGATGTATATTTTAAGTTTTTACGGAACGGAAACTATCGCCCATTAAACAGGCAGACTAAGTATTTAAAAAGAGAGAAGGGAGGCATTGGAATTATCCATGTAACAACGAAAGCCGATTCAATATTATTCAACACATTCTATCTATAAGTTCTTCATAAAAAGAGTCATTGGTTATGAACTTATTGTGTATTACTGTAAGATGAGGACATCGTATCTTTTGGAGGTTGAACAAAATATGACAGATATAAATAGCTCTTGTATCCTCCCCGTACTACGATGACATAACAGCAACCTTACGGAAGGTCATAAAGATGGAAAACTACCCAAATGTGAACTCTAAGAGTATTTATGGGTTTTTATCGAGAGCTGAGAAGTTCAACCCAAAAACTGAAGAGAAATACCCTTTATTTGAATGGAAAACTATTTGGGGTAACGATAACAGTAAATTGATTGACAGTTATGATAGAGAAATTTTGTACAAATATATTCATGAAATTCTGGCCACAAAAGATAGATTGTATATGATGAAAATATCAAATATCAAACGTTGTGAAAACTGCAGTCAGAAAATGTGATGCACTTAATTTATTTCTGTAAGTGTAACAAGAAACTGCTTAATTGGTTTTGTGATTTATTAAATGAATTGTGTCACATCAAGACAAAGTTTATTGAAAATTTTAAAATTGGATTTTGAAGCACAATCAAAAAAGGACAGGAACACTGCTGTCATTTTGATTTGTGACTATGTTGTTGGAATAAAAGAAAACGATAGTATTAGACAGTTTATAAAATCAAGGATAATAAAAAATAGATATGTACTGATAACATCTTATATGGGTAACTACAGAAAAATATTAACATTGAAATACATAGATTATTAGTAAAATGTACATGATAAAATATTTGTCAACCCGAGTGGTACGATAAAATTATATTTGTTTTTGGTAAAGTTAATTTTGATTAAATTCTCATTTTAATCCTACTAGAAATATGAAATATTGTATATTTTCTCTAATAAAAGAAAAAAAAACTCATAAAATTCCGTGAGACGATTCGCACGAACCAGCCAAATTCCACTACTGGCCTAATGAACAATACGTAACTTTCGTGTGGCATTTGCTGAAACTTTCATTAGACATTTCTTAAAAGTAAGACGTGAGCCAAAAGTTACACCTAGAATAGTTGAAGCTTCAGCCTATCGACTTGAAGAGGAGGATGGGGTGGAAAATCCGTACGAGATCTTCTAATCAATAGTTTTCATTTTACTAGAGTTCAGCCTCATGCCCCACCGACTACATCATTCCCCGATCCGGTCCATGTCCCGATTGAGGCTGAGGGTGGTTTCATTTCTCATAAATGGAGACTGCTACACCCTTAAGTGTTGCATTATCGGCATACTAAACAATGTTGTTTTCCAGGCCAACAACCATATCACTCGTATACACTAAAATAACAGTGGACCGAGAACACTACCTTGTGAAACCCTAAAACATATCCAACCAATCCAAGATTCTAAAGTTTATAAATAATTGCCTTAAATTCTTCAAAGAGTACTAAACCTCGCAGTCTGCTAAACTCTTTAACAGCCGTAGATTTGAGCCACTCATGAAAAAAAAAAAAAAGTGTTCCTTAAACCTAGCAAACTCTACAAAAGTGACAGAAGGCAGTTTCTTATACTTCCTAAATGTTTGCTGATAGGCTTCGAGAACCATGTGATAAGTTTTCAAAATAATTGCTTTTACTCTGTCATAATCAGTACTTAATTCTTTATTCAAAGTAGCATAAACTTTCTGTGCCTTTCCCTTCAACCTGCATCGAGTTAGTGTTCAAAAGTCCGTAGGCCATGATAATTTCCTGGCTACGTTTTCAAAAGACACAAAAAATTGAGAAACACAAGACTCGTCAAAAAGAGGAACCAGTTGACACGTCAAAATCGTGCGTGATTCGAACCATTCGCAACTGTTCCAGCAGAATTTCATGCGCCCCTCTTTCTCTCTCAGCCACCTGCAACCGATTTTTTTTAAGTTCTAGAGTCTGCAAATTAGATTTCTCCTTGATTTATCGCAATTCATACCGATTTATACTTTCAACTCTCTGCAGAGCACCTTTCGATTCCTGAGCTGCCTAATCACCTGTAAAAGAGATTTACTTTTCTTGACACTTGTGGTCATCTCCAACTGCAAATACCCTCCAATTCATAGTAATTTACTTTTACTGGACTCACACAGTCTTTCCCCCTAATCAGCACGCTCAGGACACTTAACCACCAGCTCTTCCATCTCACTATTATTATGAGAAGCCATTGTGAAAACAATGCAGGGGAAGGTTACTGAAGGGAAACTTGAATTGCTGAAACAACTTCACAATTGTTAAGTAACAACAAGCTGTATTCAACAAGAGATATAATACGTTATGCGAAAAAGGGAAATCATGCAGCTGGCAATAACTATGCACGTAAATTAAGCAGTCAACATTTCAAAACGTGGCAAACTATCCTAATGTGGATCCGAGCAAGGTAGCCATACCTGAATCTTTTCATATCTTTAAGGCTAAAACTCTTAAGGAAAAGATGAACATTGTCGCTATGTTAATCCATTATTGTCTTCCGCCGACGGTCGTTTCAGCCATTCATTAATTCATCGCAACATCTGGCCTACACTAGATCTATAATGGATCTACATTCCAGTATATAGGTGGGCATAGTAAAATATTAAATCGTTATGGTAGAATTTGAATAAAAGTCAAAATTAACAAAGAAATTTCATAGATCACAATGATTCTCCATCAAGCTTCACAAGACTGACTCCCACAGCTCTTCTGGGAATCCCGATGGCTGGAAATGGAGCTTTCTCCTGCAGGAGGAAGAACACAGACTGATGACACCTGAAAATTCAGTATGGGCTGCTGCAGTTCGATGCTTTCTACTTTAGTGACAACAAGCTGCCCTCAACCATCCTCTTGGTGAACAGTTGCTGTGCCCTGTCTGTTGGCTGTCCAGTAGCTGATTTTGATGTAAACTGATTAGTGTTTGTGTTGTTCTGTCTGTTGTCTGCCAACATCTGCCTCCCAGTTTTCCAGGTACTGCAGCTGTGAGAAGAGAACCCCGAAGGAGGCGCCAGTGTCACACCTTTTTGTGAAATAGTTAATTTACACATTTAATTCTAATTTTAATTTTAAAAATTACAGATTTAATCTCATTTTTTACCTTGATTTTATATTGGAACCTGGTTCCATTGCTGATCTAGTGTAGCCATGACGATAGCCATGATTTAATAGGTGAAACAAATGTTGGCAGAAGAGCATAAGTAGAACATCAAAGCAACAATTTTCGTCATTACCTTCAGGGTTTTAGCCATGAGGATATGAAGAGCTCAGTCAATCAAAGAATTTTTTAAAAATAAATACTGGACACCAGTGTATGCGTGTGTGTGTGTGTGTTAGTGAGTGTTGTGCCTATTTGTGGTGTCCAGTACTTAATCTGTCTCTTCTTGACCTCACAGCTTAAACTCGTAAGGTAAAGATGATAATTATTGCTATGTTATTCCACTTATTCTCTTCTGCCAACAGCTGTAAGATTTGTTATACTAAGGTAAAGATGGACGAGTGGCATGTGAGTTCTCTTAAAGTCTCACTCGGAATTTATTCCCACAGGAACACTAAATCTACTACACACAGCACAGTTCACTTAAGGGGAGTGGTTGGGAAGTGAAGAATAACAATGAAGTTTCAGTTCTATATTATCACTTATGGCTTAGCATTTTTCCACCCGAGAAACCTGCTTCTATATAAAATCCAAGTTAAAATTTTGGGCTACAAGAATACACTAAAGTCTAGGGAAACTTTCACCAGTTTTGAGAGAGAACAACATTGTAATTCTAAAATATAAGAAGTTCTCTCTGCCTTTTCTCTGCAAGTCTCTCTCTCTCTCTCTCTCTCTCTCTCTCTCTCTCTCTCTCTCTCTCTCTCTCTCTCTCTCTCTCTCTCTCTCTCTCTCTCTCTCAAGTACGATCTGAAATACATGACATCACAAACGCATACCACTTTGAGTGATGACAATTTTGTCATTATTACTCACTACCGTCATTCATATACATATACATCCAGAGTTGCCCTCGAGCTAAATGATGACAACACTGCTGACCACAGCCTGATTCCTGTCTCACACTTGATAGCAGTTGGTTTACCATTACGATTGCAAACACAGCTTTTCAGGAGTGAGCAATGTCAACAGTTGTAAACATCTCTCCAATCACTGCCAAAATTTGTTAGAAAGACATGCACATTCATGAAAATCACTCATTTTTAACAGGATCATATATATATATATATATATATATATATATATATATATATATATAGTTATATATATATATATATAATATCCATAACTAAAAAGAGTTAACACAAATATAAATAGTGTATATATATATATATATATATATATATATATATATATATATATATATATATATATATATATATATATATATATATATATATATATACACCCGGTCTCCGACCATGAAACTCGACAAAAGGTAGTTTAATACGAAATGCCAGTAAACTTTGCGCCGGTTCCCGAACAACAAACCGGAATCCGACCCGACGCGATCCGACCCGTCGACGAAACATATGATGTTTGTAAACAAAAGTGTTTCTGTAACGCCGCCGCTAGTTGGCGTTGTTGGTGGCGTTCTTCCCACGCACATTTAAAAGCACTTACAGTAGACTCTGAATGGAATTTACCATAAATTAATACAATCCTGAACGTACACAATGTTTATGTAATTACAGTAGTACCGCGATACGCTCTGGTTTGTTTACATTCGCGCTTGCCACAAGCTGCCCGATGCCGGCGTAATTAAAACGTTTTTTCTTAATTTTTATAACAGACTCTACAGTACATTCGGCTTATTTTTAATATTGTTTTATTAATTTAATGTAATGACCAGGCTTGTTTTTCATTGTATTTATCATTAACAACAGTTTTTGTGCGTACCCGTTACAGTACATTCTGGAGTGCATATGGGCTGCCTAGCCTAGCCTGCAGTGCTCGGTCTACCACTGGTAGGCCAATTTTTTTGATACAGTATGCATTTAAAACTGTAAGAAGACTTATAATAATAAGTTATTTAACTTTGAACTTATTTAATTGTAAAATGGATATTTTGTATAAAAAGACAAGGTTGGAGTAGTGACTGGTGGTCAGGAACGGATTAATCCATTTTCAGTTATTTCTTATGGTCGAAATTGACTCGGAATTCGACAAAATCGAATCTCGACATTCCTTCTAGAACGGATTAGCGCTCCACTGGGTCTGGTATATATATAATTTATATACAATCATGAAGCTACAAAAGGTAGTTTAATCAGGCAGGGAATATCCCAGATCGAGACCACAAAGGGAATTTAAAGTGATAAAAAGTCCTTATATAAATATATATATATATATATTACCCCATACAAAAATATAATAATATATATATTAAAATTTGAAGAAGTACCAGTCCATTTATCACTTCATGATTGTATATAAATTATATATATATATTATATATATATATATATATATATATATATATATATATATATATATATATATATATATATATATATATACACTATTTATATTTGTGTGTTAACTCTTTTTAGTTATGGATGTAAATTTATTTATATTGTGCACTTTTAGTTCCAGGCAATATATTTGTATTATTAACTATTTGTCTTTTTTCTGTTTTGGAATTCCGTTAAAGTGTGTCCTTGTGTTGCCGTTCATTTCAAGGGCGTTATATTCAATGTCATTCATTATACATAGCTACTCATTGTATACTTTCATATTTAAATGCAATTGTTCATAATGCACCTACAGTGTCTTTGCTACTTTGACGGCCTTGTGCTTTATTTCCAGCTGAATCTCTTGGGCAGCCACTGGTATGACACACTTCTGAACAAGTTACTTCAGCATCGCCTGGGCTTCCTGTGCTCTCTGGGCACTTTCACCAGAGATGGTATGCGGTGCAGTGTCAGAAGCAGTGGCAGTTCCTTCAGTGGAGCCAGAAGCTGTTCACTTGTTAGCGCTAAGAGCAATCCGAATACCTGCAACAGCACTGGGAGTGCTTCCACGTCTAGCAGTGGCTTTTGCAGTAGTTTTGAAAATGAGGTACAGAATATTAAAGCATGTTTAAACATTTCTATTTCATGTGTTCACATTCCGTATTTTGAGCTTTGTACAGTTTTATATTATGTACTGAGAGCCATAGATAACGCTACAACTGTTGTTAAAGAAATCAGAGTATACAAATTTTAAAATATTATATATAGCCTAACCCACATTTTTCCTTGCTTTTTAAAAGAGAACGAACTAACATTGCCCACTTACACCACAAACTCATCCTTTAACTAGGTTAGCCTCTTGTGAGTCAACTCAGGAGGTTTACACCAACTTTTTCAAATTGCAGATCTTGCAGACATTTTTTAATTTCAGTTTCGTTCTCTAAACTTTCATTTGTTAGCACTCTACAACTGTACCATGATGGTTACTTCGTAGAGTAAGTTTCCTAAACACTTGACTTCATAGGCGTAGGAGATGGGATTTATTTGTGGGGCCAACACCAAATTTGCCCGAAGTTCAGAAAGCCCCAGAGTTTTTTCATAGATTATCTTCCTATTCCTATGTACCAAACACATAAATGATTGTTCATAATGGTAATTGAATTGCTGAAATGTTAGAAACTTACATAAATAGCCCCTGGATGCGGTGGTCCAAACACTAGCAGAGTTTGTGGGAGATTTGTTTACAGCTGGAGTTTCCCGCCTCCTCCATCGCCAGCAAGGACGAAAAAACGGAGTCTTGTATTCATAAAAAATTAGTCGGATGATTTTTGTAATCGAATGGGGATATTCTAAAGTAAATGATAAATTCATTATCATAATATTCATGTGCAATTATTTATTACCTGGTTAACTTATAAGTAAAAGTTTATCATAATTTTTATTCTTATTCTTGTTATTTTTTAAATTATAGGATTTTTTCTTCTCCCGAATGCCCCAATATCCCAACCCATTTTTCCGAATTTTAGCAGATTCCCAAATCCAAGGGGGGCTGTTGCCTGCCCTGCCCTCCCGCCTCCTACGCCTATGCGTGACTTCAGTGGTACTCGTGTTTAGTGCTGTATGAATACAAAGCCATGATAATGCTTGAAATTAGTTGAATATGTCTTGCGCCAATTGAGGTGGCAAGTGAACAAGGGATTTGCGAATGGTAAAGAAAAAAAAAAAAAAAATAATTGTAGTAGTGGCCTTGCCATGCACCGTGTTTCTCTTGAAATCACACAAAGTTTTTAACTTCTCCATTCATATAAGAATGGTAAGATGTACAAAATTGTGGCTTAATGCCATTTCCAGTCAAGAATCCTTCCCTCTCTGCCATACTTGTGACCAGTGCCACTTTATTGTTGCTTAGCATTTGGTATGATGGATGAGCAATTGTTGCCGAGTCTTTCATGTACTTAACCACATAGAATATTGGAAGACCCGAAAAAAGATTGCAATCCCTTTATGGTTTTTGGTACTTTGAGATTTTTGATGTCTCTAAGCTTAACAACTGTCATTTGCATGCCATGTTTGTCAGCTGAAGTCCAGATTTTCCAAAAGTGGCACTTCAAAACTGCACATACAATATTGCACTCTTATGCCATTTTCTTTGTTTCTGAAGCAAGATTTTTAAAATTTTGCTGTTCTCTGTTTCATTTTTACTTACTACTAAAATATTTTCCACAAAACATAGGACACCTGGGATACATTAAAAAATCTTAACCAATCTTAGCTACCAAGAGGCTATACTACTTGCTACTGCATGAAGTTTTATTGGACAATCAAGACCCATATGAGTGTTTATAGTGCAATATCCATGAGACTTAATTCAAGATCATTTTCTTCTTCTTTTTAATCCATAGCTTGGGTTGCTGTTTTTAATGAGCCTTTCCCAGGGGTTTCTAACGCTCATTGACAGGCCCATTTCATAATCTGTTTTGGCAGATGTTTTATGAATGGACGTCCTTCCTTACTCGAGTATGAGTTGCTGAAATGATTAAGTTAAATCAACTTTATAAAAAATAAACTTGAAAGTTTTAAAGGGTTACAGATATCTCTTCTGGTTTAGGTAATGGAAACTGGAAAACTTGTAATTGGTGGTTTAAAGTTACTTAGTAATCCCACCAATCTAACATTCCCATTACCTATTACTGGTAATAAGGTGATAGCCTATCCTGGAGTGGCATTCGGTTTTAATAGTAGCATAGCCATTGCAAGTATTGCAGTACCTAAAGTTTCTTCAAAAACCTTTGGAACTAAGATTTTTGTCACTATAAGGTAATGGTGATTAACCACTCCAGACCAACAACATTTCTTCGTGATCCCTACATTTCTGTTGTGTTGATTATACAGGCACTGTAGCTAATTCTACAACTTAAATGTCTTGGTCATTAGTCTGTCATAATCTTATTACATGGTTCCAAAACCAAATTAGGTATGTTTTTTGTTACTGCCTTTGCTATTGTACGAAACAACTGCAGCTGTGGCTGATTACGTTATAAATGGTTTTCCATTAACTGTCAGAGCAATCGCGATCTCCTCTCACTCCTATTCATGATATTAATTGGAAACGACCAAGTTTTCCATGTTAGCTCTGTGGTGCTTGTTATCAACTTCAGTGCTTCACTATAATATATCTTTCTCAGAAATTTGCATTATCTTTGCTTGTCTTATCATCCTTTTAGCCTTGCATTTAAGCTGGAATGTCTCAAGTATCCATAGTCATGACAAGTCTTTCCCAAAGATAAGCTTTGCTCTCTCTCTCTCTCTCTCTCTCAGTAAAGTAAGCATAATCTCTCCAGTTTGCCAATTTTCAACTTTTCATTTATGACCATAAATTATGTCTGTAATGAATTTCTTTTTTGTGACTGTGGCTTTCATTTTTGAAATGGTTGCTTTGATCTACTCCTCTAGTTAATGGATAACTTAGATATTATCCCCATTTCATCTGGAAATAAACCAGAGTTGAAGGCTTTTCTAGTTAACTTGTTTGCATAGCTCTTATCTATAAACTATGATTTATTTTCTTCTCTTAGTAATATCTTTCCTGGGTCATGTAAGTTATATATAAACATATTTTTTGTCTATAATTGCCTCCTGTGTGTCAAGGAAGTTACACGTGAATGCCACTGGTTTGTGTGGCTACTGAGTTGTTCTATAAAATAGATATCTCTTATATTTTGTATTAAAAACTGTTGCAAAACTTCATTCAGAGCCTCTGCTGTGCTCCTGTGATCTGGTAATGCTTTGTGTGCTCTATAATCTTGCAGTACTTCCATACTGGACATAGAAATAACAATTGCTCTCCCCCCCACGTCTTTGTAGGGTCCCACACGGACCCATACACTGTCCATCTTACCTGGCCGACTGATCTCCTCTAAATGAGCATCTCCTGACTTACGCACCAAGTACACGTATGCAAGAAAAGTAGGCTAGATGTCACGCATCCTTTGTACATATATTATCATTCATATTAATGTTATGTTAAATATATCACTCTTTGTACAAGCATTACAATGTCAGCTTTCCAGCTATATATATCATAACTTCATTTGCGTCTAATATATTGATTTATGTACATCTTTCCATCTTCCAGCCAACACAGTTGATTGTACTCTTACCCGTTTTGTTCGCCTTGTGTCAGGCACTACATTTCCACTCGCAAGAGCTGTTGACCTGTCTGTTTGTTGTTTGAATAAATTAGTAAGTTTTGAATGCTGCCTCTTACTCGCACACGCCTCTGCACATTGGTGACCACAGGGATGATCAGCACAACTAGCTAAAACGATGACAACCTCTCCTAAGACACTGTTGCCACCACCTCCATATGCCTGCTGCCCTCCATGCCCCACAACTTAGAAGCTTGGTTCTTCAGGGTAGAAACGATTTTCCAGTCAAAGAAAATCACCTCCTCAGCACATAAAGCAGACACTGTTCTCGAATTTCTACCAGACGATGTCTTTGAGCAGGTAGCAGAATGGCCCTCAGAACTCCAGACCCGTCACCTACAAAGTGCTGAAGTCATCCTTCAGCATGCCACCTGCCATAAGAGCCAAGAAATTCCTGGACAATGGGGGGCCAACCATAGGACACGAGAGGCCGTCACACATCTACAAGAAGTTATGCTGGCTGGTAACACTACCTGCCACAAATGGCAAACCCAAATCAACCCTGGACCGGACCTTGTGAAAGAGGTCCTCCTTACAAAACTGCCCCAATAAACAGTAGTGGCCATTCCCAATACCTCGACCATGCCAATACAAGAATCCCTGACTTTGGTCGATGCAGTGCGTACACAAAGCAGTGGAGCCAACACAGCCATCCGTAGCAGCAGCAGCAGCACAACAGTCGCAGCAAGCAACAGACACAGAATCTGACAGCAACCCAGATGGACCAGCTGCCCCCATCCACAAACATCGCTCTCCCAGGCAGACAAACAACAGAAAGGCGAAACAGAAGAAAACCGGACCACCAGAGGGAATGCGCTCCTTTCATTGGAAATTTGGAATAAAGCCAGAAAATGGGAAAAAGGCTGCCTGTTCTCAAAAAACATGCAGGAGGGTTGCATCAGACCGGTTGCCTTGCAAGAGAAGTCATGTTGCTTTTTTTTCTGTCTTTCTCCCAGATATGAATGCAAGGGCTCCACGTGTTTCTTCATCAGGGACGAAAGGTTGAACACAGAATTCCTCGTTGACACCGGGGCATGCAAATCATTTGTGCCAGCCAGCCCACACGAACAACTCAGCCCTGCCCCACCCACCAACCTCCATGCATCCACTGTCAGTAGAGCACCACTCAAGATGTACGGAAAGTGGGATATGAATGTGCCATATGAATGTGCCATTCAACGGGAAAGACTACAGTTGGACCTTCATCACAGCAGGTGTTACGCTAGCACTTTTAGGAGCAGACTTCCTAAAAGCACGCAATTTGCTAGTGGATGTAGCATCAAACAACTGATCCTGGAAACAGGTCCCGTATCATCTCCTCAACAGCTGTGCAAACAACCCACCACCACATTGTCACTGCAACAGCAGAGACGACAAACAGGCCCCATCACAGCATTCACCCCACTGCCAGAGATACGCCAAATTCTACAAGACTACCCAGAGGACTTCAAAGACAACCTGCTGCATGACTTAACCAAACCAGCAAAGTACAGCATCCAGCACCATATAGAAATGGAAGGCCCACCAGTCCATGCACACTTCAAATGGTTAGCCCCAGAGAAACTTGACCACATCAAACAAGTGTTCAGGGAAATGGAGAATGCAGGAATATGCCAAAAAGCCCCCAGCCCATGGGCTTCACCCCTCCACATGGTACCGAAACCTGACAGAACACGGCGCCCATGCATAGACTACTGGCGGCTAAATGTCAAAACGAAGCCAGATAGAACCCATTGCCAAACAGAGCAGATATAACCAACCAAATGAACAGAGCAAAGATCTTCACCAAAACAGACCTACTGAAGGGATACTTCCAAGTTTCAGTATCAAAGGAAGATATAGAAGAGACTGCACCTACATGTTCAACTACAGCTTTTTTGGCCTTCGAAATGCAAGGGCAACCTTCCAGACTCATGGACGAACTGCTGGGTGACCCTCCCTTCTGTGTGGTCTGCATCGACGACATCCTCATATTTAGCCCCAACCTCAAGCATCACCTTGAAGACATCAAAAGGGTGCTGCAAACACTTAAAGAAAACAGACTCATAGTAAGGGAAGACAAGTAAGAATGGTCAAAGAAAACAGTGGAATTCCTGGGGCATCAAATAAGCCCAGACAGCATTAAAACCCTCCCAGAGAAAGTAAAAGAAATTGCTGACTTCCCAAAACCAACAACAATTAAAGTGGTACAAGAATTTTCAAGACTAATTATTATCATAGATTTGTTACAGATATTGCTAAAATCATGAGTCCAATATATCAAGAAAAACCAACAAAAATTAAGTTGGTCAGAAGGTCAAGATAATGCATATCTCTCAGCAAAACAAGCAATAACCCCTGCAGCCACATTAACCTTTCCTCTACCTCATAGGTCCTTTGCTTTGACAACCTATGCGAGTAACATGGCGATGGGCACGGTACTAGAGCAGGACACAGATTATGGTCGTCAGCTGTCGGCATTCTTCAGCAAGAAGTTAACGTCAGCAGAACAAAAGTAGTCCACATTTGACAGGGAACTCCTAGCAGTCCATAAAGCCATCCGTCACTTCCACCACATGCTCGAAGGATGGCAGTTCGTCATACAAATGAACCATCAGCCCTTGGTGTACGGCTTCACAGAGACAGCAGGTACATGGTTAGCACAACAATAGCATCACTTATCAGCAATAGCTGAACACTCCTGCATCATCAAGTATTTGAAGGGTTCAGCAAACACCGTGGCCTACACACTTTTGAGGAATTGCGTCAACACCATCCAGCTCGGGACAGCCTATCCCAAAATAGCAGAGGCGCAAAGAGATGATGTGGACCTACAGAAACTGTGGCAGGACAACCCCCGCCCTTACGTGGAACGACATGTCAATCAACAGTGGAGAGACAGCCATCGACTGTGAAACGAGTATCTGACGCCCTCGCTCCTACCTATCAAAGGCCTTAGAAGAAAGGCTTTCAACCTCGCCCACAACCTGTCCCACCCATCAGGCCAGGCAACTGCCTGAATTTTAGCAGAGCAGTACATCTGGTGGGGAATGAAAAAGGACATCAAAAACTGGACACGAGAATGCCTTCCATGTCAGATGTCAAAAATAACAAGACATGTAGAGAGAGGAATAGGAGAGTTCCACACAACACACCAACTCGCCCACATCCACGTTGGCATAGTGGGACCTCTACTCCACCTCCAAGGCGTACAGATACCTGTTCACCATCATCGGCAGAAATACCAGGTGGCCCGAAACACTACTGATACAGCAACAGATGGCAGAGGGTTGTGTGAAAGCTCTCATCAGATGGGTCAGCAGACATGGAGTCCCGTAGGTCATCACGAGTGACAGAGGGGGGGCCAACTTCACGCCCGCCTTATGGAATGCCCTCACGGACAGTTTCAGAACAAAGATAAACACACGATGGCCTACAACCCAGATGCTGATGGCATCGTCAAAAGGCTACTCTGGTGGTTGGAAGCATCACTCACTGCCGGATGCCAAGGCGGGAGTTAGAGAAAGGAGTTACCATGCGTCATACTGGGCCTGAGAATGTCACCACATGGGCATTCAACACATCTCCAGCAGAAGCCTTGTATTGCCAATCATTATCATTGCCAGCAGACATCTTTCAACATCCAACAAGCCCAACGTCCCCAACCGACACCCACAAAGTCTTAGAACGAATCATGCCGGTCAAGATGACTTACCACATGTCCAGAAATGTGTATGTCCCCAACAGGGGCATCATCTGGCCTCTAAAAGTTGGGGGGGACATTCTGAAAATTATATGGTTAATACAGGCGAGCAAAGCAAGCCCATGCAGCTAGGGGGTTTGGGAATTTTTTGAAATAATGAGTATGCTTTGATGTATTTTAATGCCATATAAATATGAATATATGGATGATATTAAGGGAAAAGGATGTCTGATTTATCCTATTAATCAGTCAAGTTTATAAGCCCACAATTTACAGTACATCCTCAGTATACAATTCCACTTAACTCTGTAGAGACTATGATCAGCATTTAATATTACCAACTTTTACAATACAGTATAAGTAATTAGGGCAAAAGATCCTTTTACTCCAATGTGGGTTTTAATATTTAAGGTTAGGGATGGTAGCAAAAGAGGTGGTAAAATGCTTTAATCCTTGAAGGGGTGCCCACAAATGAATTCCATCCTTGCATCTCTATCCTCCATCACTAGTTTTTTTCTCATCCAACTAAGTTATTGTTTGCAAAATTTTCATTTCATATATTCAACAATCAATTCATTCAGTATTGTCCCCTTCTATACATTCTTGATTTTCCACTATTACTTTCACAAGTAGTACATTCTCATTCTTGTCATTCACTTATTCATTACCTCTTTTGCTACCATCCTTAACCTTAGATATGAAAACACACATTGGAGTAAAAGGATTTTATGGTTACAGGACACAATCATTTTAGACTCAAAATGGAGTCTTATAAATCCTATAATATTTTCTTGTGTGTCTGGCACTATGTTTACAAATTTATTAGCTATACCTTGAGGGTCAAGAGAAAAGTGGGGGACAATTGATATGTTGTCCCCTCCTGAATAAAAAGTGGGAAGATATATCCCCCATCCCCCCCGCCCCCCAGATGATGCCCATGGTCCCCAGTGAATTGCAGAATAAAAAATGTGTGTTCATACGGGTAGACGCACACAGAACCCCCTCTCCCCAGCCTACTCAGGACCATACTGTCATCCAGAGTAGACACAAGGCCTACCAGATGACAGTTGATGACAGAACCACCTGGGTCTCCATTGACCGCCTAAAACCAGCATACCTCCTGGACACCAACCTACAACCGTAGGCCTCTGCGAGTGGGGGAGTCCTATAGGGTCCCAACATGAACCCACACACCATTCATCTTACCTGGCCAGCTGACCTCACAACGAGCATCTCCTGGCTTATGCGCCAAGCACACGCATACAAGAAACACAGCAGATGTCACGCATCCTTTGTATATACAGTGAACCCCCCGTATTTGCGGGGGATGCGTCCCACACACCCCCCCCCGTGAATAGGTCAAATCCGCGAATGCTTAAAACCCCTCTAAAAACACTTAGAACTGCCCATTTTGACAGCTTAAACCAAGAAAAACCTTGTAAAAATGCTTATAGCTGAGTATTTTAATAGTTTTATCACAAAAAGTACATTTATTCATGAAAATACAGTAATTAGTGAATATTTCTCAGTGAAAAATACCGCGAATGGGCGAATTTTCCACGAATGATGGCTAGATATGTTCCACAGAGAAACCCGTGAATGTGTGAGTCCGCGAACCATGAGAACGCGAAGATGGGGGGTTTACTGTATATTATCATTCATGTTTATATTATGTAAAATGTATCATTCTAGTACAAGCATTACAATGTCAGCTTTCCAGCTACTTGTATCATAACTTCATTCGTGACTTGTAGATTGATTTAAGTATATCTTTCCATCCTCCAACAAACACAGTTGATCGTACTCTTACCCGTTTTGTTCGCCTTGTGTCAGGCACTACATTTCCACTCACAAGAGCTGTTGACCTGTCTGTTTGTTGCTTTAATAAATTAGTAAGTTTTGACTGCTGCCTCTTACTTGCACATGCCTCTGCACATGTTTAACAAGCCCCTCAGCAGCTTTCATTCTACATACCATACCATTCTTTCCAGCGAGTTCCTTGTAAGGGTCAGATTTCAGTGCCATGAAGTAGTCTGTTGAAGGCACATTATGCTGATGATGACAGTGATTTTTGCTTCCTATCCTGCGATGTTCAATGTGGATGCTACTCTGGACATCTCATCTACTGTGCTTGATGCTGACTTCCAGCCGTTAGTGTTTCCACTGCTTATGGAGTCATATTCTGCTATCTATAGTGTTAAGTTTTCACATCTAGCTGATGTTTCTATTCCTTTTTTGCTACAGTCATTGAATTTTTGTTTCTGCTTGCATATCATTGTTCACCAGCAGTTGTAGAATCTTAGGGAATTAATGTAATATGGATTCCTGTGCTTCTCACTTCATTCTCGGTGCCAGTTACTTAAAATGATGTTTAATAAAAATGGATAATGGCTGATGAACTTGATAATGAAAGACGAACTTGAACTTTACACTGCTATGGGGATGAGGAGTAATGTGCCTGGGAGGTACGTGGTCATGATTGCAATTTAAGTCATTCTACATAGCATCAATACAACAGCATTTAACGCCTTGAAGGGACAGTGAGTTTTAATTGAATTTCCCTTACTTATGCCTGTAGGGTTTGAATTTTCCCCATATTTCTTTGCACTCTAGAAACCCCAGGCTTACATTGTGCAGTGCACTGCAGGATGGAAGGTATTGAAAAACATTAGAAAATGGTATTACATGAAACATAATACGTTTCTAGCAACTAAAAATACAAATATATATTGGAGATTGATTGATTGATTAATTGTGGGTTATCTGGCGTCACAACTACCAGGGTCACTGACGCCGAATACTAAATGTGATCTTTTCACTGTATTTTTTCTGTGACAATTTAGGGACTCCAGGTTGTGGTGATCACTGCAGAGACCTAGAGTTATATTTTCCTTTGCATTTTGATGTCTAAAAATGTTCTCTACATTGCAGATGCATGTGGTCAAGGGCACAGCTGGACTCTTAAGTTCATGAGAGCATAAAAAAAGACTGTAAAATGTATAGTAAATAATTTCAATGCATAATACATTTTGTATTCATATCAGAACACAAGAATGATATGGTGTTCAAGGAACTTCATAATATAGAATCTACTGGTCAATTTTTTTTACATGATACGGATGTAATTGTAATAAGTATAATGTCCCCTTAACCAAACGATCTCTTCACACTTTTTGGATGTGGGAAGTCAAGAGGGTATTAAGGTTTTAAGAATTATATATATAATGTTTATTTTACATTTACAATCCGGACGTAGTTATAAGTTTGTACAGTATGCTCAGAAATCTAATTGTATTTGTAATCAAGACATAAAAACAAATATGCCTAATAATTTTTCACTTTTAAACGTGGACAAGTCTACTTCATTGTAGTCTGCTTACTATAAAAAGGTGATAGTTTTAACAACCTCAGAACCAAGAACTCCCTCAAGCAGTTTGCATTTACAAAGTGGATTTTGTGCGCCTGAATCGGCGAAAAGATAGTACCACTACAACCCTAGTTACCAGTACGGTGAGAAAAAATGTAATGCATGACATTAGGTATTATGGGTTGTAGTATTTTATTGGCATTTGAATTTGAAATGAAATGAATAAATGAAAACTTTGCATGATTTCAGTTTGAGAGTTGATTAAATCTTGAATAAGTGTTTGCATAGTTCTAATTGGTTTACATTATCACAGGTTCCGAAACACGTGAGCATTCACTATTCTTTCCCAGTCTGCAATTTCATTGCAGAATCCTGGCCTATTGCATTCTATGTGGAGCTCGTAATTTTCATTAATGTCAGTTTTTCAAGATAACTTGGTTGCTTCTTTCTCAGTCTGAGAGAACTGAGACCCAGTATCCTTTTTTCAGGTTTTTCTATTTTCAAAAACTTAAGTCAAATGAGAAGCCATTCATAGATTTAGACTACTTTTGGTGAAAAGTTATGTATTTGGCTATCATTGCATCAAAGTGGGTTGAACACAGGGGAACCCAGGAGTTGATCATATGATGGAAAGGTTTGTTTTTTTTTTTTATTCCACCCCACAGCTTGAGGTTGTGTATTTTCATTGGGAAAATAGGGTTGTGTAAAGACCACAAGAGAAAATTGTACTGATGTGTCTCCTTTGCAGTTTTCTATATGAGAGATTATGTACTGTATTTAGAGAAAATAAATGAAATAATTTGCCTCTTGATATTTCGAGCATGACTATAGCTTCTGTTCAATCTTATTGGTATCAGGTATCTAAATAAATAGCACAGAATAGCATGCTCTCTATACAGTAAAATAAGAAGTATATCATTTATATTTATTGTAGTATACATTGTACTTATGTTAAATATCTAGAGTAAAAGTCAGTTTTATGATGATTTTAAATGTATCATGATTGTCAATAACAGTCTCATACTTTCCTTGTACTGATATGCAAGCACTGTTTCATGGTATTTTTCAAATTTCCAGACTCCTGCCATTTCGAGCCCCGCAGCTCCCTGGGCAGGGACAATCAGCAGCACCGACGCATTCATTTTGTCACAGTATGGCTCTGTACTTAACATGACACCACACCTCGTGACACTGTCTTGGTGGAAAGTTACCTCCAAGTTGACTGTTGTGGATCAGTCATTCATAGGAGATTTGCTTGAAAAGCTTCTCGAGTGCATACAGCAGAGAGAATACTCTGAGGAAGAAATAAAGGTGAAGAATTTCATGTTCTGTTAAATGTAAATATTAAAAGAGAAAGATTTAACTATTCAGGATGAGGAACATTTTGTTGATTTTTATGGGAATTTTTCATCTGGATGATTTTGCTCTAACATAGGTACCCCATTTTTACTGTTTCAAATGCGTGTATACTCATTGTGAATATTGGTATGAATGAATACTGAACATTCTACTTACAAAGTTTGAGTCATAGAATTTGTTGTTTATATAGGAAATATTTTTGTCAGTATTACTTGATTATTACATTGTAATTAGTTATCAGATGTAAATGCATTGCAGAAATATTAGTCAGCAATCTATCTCCAGTAGGATAAACCTCTAAAAAAGAAAGTGTTAAGAATTTGTGAAAGTTCTCTGTCACATCATGTGTGCAGTGGGAATCCGAATCTTGATGTTACTTACCTTTTTATCCCGTAATGTTGAACGTAACTCTACTCCGGAATATGAAACAGCGTACGAATACTCCTAAAAAAGCAAAAATCCTCAGCAATAAGCTTAAAATGATAATTTTTCAGTACATATTACTAAAGGAAAATTGTATATAGAAAAACTGGTAATGAATAAGATGAACCTTTCATTTGCTAAAGCACAGTGTGTAATATAGACTCATGACCATACGAGATATCAAAGTTTGTGGCTTTCTTAAGTAGAAATATCTTGATACTATAAGAATATAACAGATTTTCTTGGGACTAGCCCACTGGTCATCAATCACAGTCCTCATAGTAGAGAATAGGAGATGTTAATAAATTGAAGAATTTTTACAGTGAAGTGCTTAAAAAAAGTGCACATGGTCTTGGGTACACTTTATGAGTAAGACAAAAGTTTTGTTACTGTAGGTCTGTAAAGAGAGAGAGAGAGAATACCAGGAAAACTGAAATAATAATATTATTTAACTACATTACACTAAAAGTTTTGTTAATTTTTACAGGAAGCTCAGAGTTCTCTGAGGTTGTGGGCAACAGAGCAAGAAGGTCGACTGAAGAATTTGCAGCTGAATTTCCACACAGCGTCGAGGGTCATCTCGCAGCATCAACTCACTCATACTCTCAGGTTCGTTGGTTGCTGCGTGACTGATATTTTCATTGTTTCCCACGGAACGTTAAGTACCGGTATCTTGCATCTTACACAGAAAAATGTCATTCACTGATGCTGAAAGGTTGTCAAAACACATTACATAATGACACTGATAATAATTTTAACATTAATAAGGAATGACGACTGCTGTTAGCAAAATTAATATGGTATAGCAGTGAGATTACGTCACTGATAGGAGTTGTCCAAAATTCTGTGGCATAAAATAAGGAGAAATCATCATTTGCATAAATAAAAGAACGAAAAACACTGATTTACCGAATATCCTTAGAAGCATTTTTACATTAGGGCAGTGCCCGTTTATCGCAGCAGCACTGCATCGAGTGCTGCTGGCTCCTTGTTGCAATGACCCTGCCCTGCAGCAATAACCTCCTCATAACGATTCAAGTCAGTATTTGGATGACATCATTCATTCCCAGTCTCTGCAGACGTCTCCTGAATTCAGGCGTGTCGGTTTTATTTTCTGTTCCCTCATATATATTTATCTATGACCTTTTTCTATAACTACCTTGCATTGCAGTCAGTGCACCTCACGGGGAGCACTGTAGGCATTAGTAAAGGTTCTTTGCAGCATCCCTTCTGTGTACAGTACCTCCATTCATATTCTCTTTTTTCTTTCTTATTGTCCACCCCCTCTAACAATTGATTCACAGGCTAAGGATAAAGTCCTTCTACTGTTCATGTGTAAACAAGTTCAGACACTTGAAGGACGAGTCTGAAAAGCTTGAATGGCAAATTTTTGTGTAAGTTATGCAAATAATTCCTTTTTACTAACCCAGCAGTTTGGGCAAAGTTTGCCTAGCAACAGTAAAACGAAAACATTATTGATAAGCAGACCTTGTACTGATTTCCCACCCCATCCCCCCTTCAAGTGGTTAAGACTGCTGAAAGAGTCTGAAGCTTTAACTAAACTTGGTGCAGCTTTTGACTCATCTTACTTTTTAGAAACATCTGATGACAGTGCCAGCATATGCCGTACAAAATTTAGGTATTATACGTATGGCCTCATATATTTATAACATTGACAAAATCATCGCAACCTTTTTTTGGTCATGTGCCCTTCATTTACTAGAATACTGTTCTCAGGTGTGGATGTCTGCTGCTGGCAAAGGTTTTTCTCTTTTAGTAAGTGGTCATGGTGGTAGGTTTCTGTTTCCTATCACTGGCATTTATGACTAGGACCATCGACGGATGGTCTTTGTGCTTTTAACAGAGATCTTCCATTGTCACAATTGATCCTTAGTCCTCTTCCCTTGCCGAGAGCGACCAGATTTGCTGAACAGAAGTAACAATGTGCAGTAAATGTGCTGCGCTGTCAAACTTCTCAGTTCTCAGTCCTCGCGCCTTTGAATTGTGGAACAGTCTCCCTGAGGATGCCGAGTAATTAGAACCTCAAAAGTTCAAGCGGAGAGGCAATGCATCACTACCTGAAAACGACTCGCCTTGTATTTTACAAAAATTATTTATATCTTTATCTTTTTTATTTATTAATTAATTTGTTCTCTTTTCTAATAACTGATCTCTTTTTCTGTATTTACTGTTATCTTCTGTAATGTCTTTCAAATTTGCACCATACTCTTCGGAAGCTTGAATTTCCGAAGAGTGTGGTGTTCATTTGAAAGAAATTACAGAAAATAACTAGCCTACACGGGCCTTTGGTTGAATCTCAAGTCAAAGGCCCCTGTAGGCTTGTAGAGGGGTTTATCTTCTTCTTAATAATAATAATAATAATAATAATAATAATAATAATAATAATAATAATAATAATAATAATAGTTACAACAACACAGGTGGAACTTTCTGCTTCATGATAATGGCTGTTCAAGCTGAATGGCAGAAATTGTATGTTTTAATAATAAAATTAGGATGATCATTATAAAAAAAATGCATCATGTTAGTCAGCTGAACCAGAAATTGCTGAAATTTGATACACTAAAATTTAGAAAATGAATTGAACATCAACTTGCATTCTGTTCAATTTTTAGTGATTGGCACCTGCAACGGCAACTGCAAAATTGCACTCAGAACATATATTTCAATGAAATGTTTCATGAATAAAAGTCCAATATGCAGATGATGCACTGAATTGAGTGCATATTTTTTGCGTGTTGCCCGTGCTCTGTAGGTGGATAGTGAGTCTGGCAGGACGTGGGTGCATTGCATTTGAATGCCCCTCCCCCCACACACCCACACACACTCATGCCTGGGGTAATTACGAAGTTGCGCTGTCTGCTGTCTCCTTTAATGATATTTACTACAGTGGTTAGAAATATTATATCATCATTTTTATGTATATATCATTGACTTTAAAGATTTTCCATGGGACACCACAAAAGTCTCCTTGAAATGTTATAAGATGCTATAATATTCTTTTCCATGTTTTTGCCTGGATCTGTAGGAAAAAAAGATTTTCCTTTGCCAGCTTCAGAGCTGCTGTTTGCATCAAGATGCTTGATTTTCTGGGTGAAAATCACATTTGTGATTATCTGGTACAGTATATTTGTAGTCAAACAATGTTGAAAATATGACTCCTATGTACTTATAGAGAGAACAGTGTAAAGCTTTGAAAAAAGGTGGCTGCTGATGGCTCTACAGAGAAATGTGTGGGCTTTCCAGAAAGTTGCCATAAAATGAACGGTGCTTAAACGCAGAACCAGAATGCTGAGTAGTTCAGTCAAAACAAACTGGGTTGGCACGACTTGGTGATGTGAACACTCCTTGAAAGCATATGGTCGTAGGAGCACTTCTGACGTTGATAGCTGTCACAGCTTCTGTTTTTCCTGAGAGTGATGTTGTATTGACTTTTTACCTTACTTTAATGATCATCAAGTACAGTGGTGAGCATTTATTTAAAAAAAAAAAAAAAAAAAAAAACTAAAGTAAATCAAGAATGGAGGAAGAGCCAGGATGGATCAAGCAAAACTGAACGTCTTCTTTTTTGATGAGCATTGAGGATGAGTTGCTGCAGCAGGTGAACACGACGAAGAGAACTGATGAATTTTTATCGGAAAATTTCGTAAAAGCTCCAGTTGAACCACGTCTGTTGTTCTGTGAATACAATTTGATAACATGTTTTCATATATTCTTTAGAATATATTTAATGTCCTAGCAAGTCTTCATTTGCTGCCCGAGGTCATTTTTCCAGCTCTTTAAGAGACTAAATCCCTGGTGTATTAACATTTGTCCCGGATTCTTTTGGGGATATCCATTCCTGTGCACCCAGGAGAATAAATGTTCAGCGTTTTTATTTAAAAATATCAGCAGTGTGCTGGTAACATTTTAGGTGTCATTTAATATGGTTTACTAATATCCCTTCAAAGCATCATCACTTTCTTTTCCATTCGCTCTAATTAGAATTCTAGAGAAAATGTGATTGGCGCAGTGGAAGGCGTAAGATTTTTTTAAGCCCTAAACTATAAAGAGGTCCAGTTTTTCATTACTTGAATATCTCATTAATTATTTTGCAGCATTTTTATGAAACAAAAGAAATGAAAAATAACGATTTCCCCAACTACAATAAAAGAAGACGAGAAATGCGAAGAATTAGAATCAGCTCTAATATTCAGAGTTGTAAATAAATGGAATCACCATGATTTTTATTGCGGTTGTGTTACATTACCCTTAATTTCATATTTTATATTTATTATATATTTGAAACGTAATTCAAATTTTAACTGCGTTTAGAGTACATTAAAATGAAAATTCATATAATTATTGGATTGCTCTTTTATGGTTTCAGGAATTTGAAGGCTGTAGGATCCAATGCTGATAATCATGGACTTCAAGTCTTTCCAGATGATAATGACTTCCTGAAATTGGTAACAAATGCTCTGAGAGAATTCACAGAAAACTGGTAAGCTACTTGATGATGAGTCGTCATCACTTCATCTGACATGAGGGAAAGATGAAGTTTCCTTCCATGCATGTTCGTTCCTCTAGTTTCCTTATTGATTGTCTATTTTAGAAACCTAATAGGACAATATTTGAATTTTGAAACGGGTTTATTTCAGGTGAATAGGAATAAAGTGGATATAGATATATACAATGAAAATGTTGGTTGATATTTTTATGGGGAATTTCTCTCATGACTCCTTCACCCAGTGACCTGCTTGACAGGAAGACCTTCCATTGGAGGGGTCGTCGGTGATCCAATCCAGCAACTTGGTCAGAGCTCTTTCACATCAGCTATGTGGCAAGAAAAAAACGGATTTACCATAAAAAAGTATAGGTTCTAACGTCAATGACAAAGTGGAGTGTGTGATATATTCAATGAACTTTCTCTATATGTTAAACTGTATCCAATGAACTTCTTGTTTCATGTTACCGTAGATGTTGTGGGAACCGTAATTCATGAAAAAAAAGAGTATTGGTTAACGATAAGCCCCAGCAATATCAAATTCATCAGCCATGGACAAAGAGTAACGGCTTGACCCAATGAGAGATGAACATTTTAAAGAGAGGAGTGCCTATGAATATGGGTCGGCATAAGCATCAAATTCTGGTGATACAAGATCCGCACATTATCTCTATTGTATGGACCACTTGCTGCCATCCCTAGCACCAATCCATTTATAGGTAGGCTTATGTACAATGCACGTGCAGTAATAGCGTATCAATGCATGTGCCCTGTTAATGTTTATAGGTATGTACGTATAGTGCATGAGGCCTGTTTATGGCCATAGGTAGCCTACATACAGCGCACACGCCCTGTTAATGTGTCGGTGGTTGTTTATCTCTTCTTTTACAAATCAAGATGCCTACGAACCGGAAACTCCCAGCAAAATGCGGCTCAATAAATGAGCTTAGTTCATCCATTAAAAAGTACGAAGTTGCAAATTTTGTGAAGCTGTACAAGATGAATTAACATCATCCATAGAAAATCAACGCATGCGCTCTGTTAATGTTATAGTTACGTATAGAGCATGGACATTCGTAGCAAAGCAGTGCATGCGCCCTGTTAATGTCAGTCTTTATTTACTTCTTCATTACAGTTGAAGATGACGACAAAGCATGTAGCGAAATTCTACTTGTCAGAAGAGCTAAAGTCAAGAGTTAAAAGATATGATATTGCAAATTTTGTGAAACTACAAGTTGTGTCCTGTGGAGGTCATAATGATACGACTTGTAATTTGTACAGTTGGTGTAAAGTTACCACCACCTATGATGTTACACTAGGATTGTTATTTTATGATTGGAGATTGGAAGATAAATTGACTGTTTCATTTATATCTATACATATTTATCTCTATTGTAAGACTGATTAGCTCTGGTACAGTTTTATTATGCAACACAGAAGTAATGTAGTTTGAAAGCAAGATGATTTTGAGTGGGGTTATACGCATCTGTATTGTATTCTTGGGACCTCGTTTGTTATAGATACGGTTGTTTTATTTTCCTGTTGTCTGTTCAACATTAGTAACTGGAGTAGAGTAGCCTACCTGTTGGCGAGACTAACTTTCTAAAACTGATGAATGATCCTGTAACTTTCTAAAACTGATGAATGATCCTGTTTGGTACCATTTAAGTATAATTATGAGTGGGAACTGGACCAACAAAAGCTAGATGTGCGAGAGCAGCACTGTTGACCTCATCAATAAAATTTTTGTGGAGGTACGGGTCCATACCTTAACAGAGCCAACAGGGATACAACCTTGGTATGCAAGTATCCTTTAGACCTTGGTGGTACAGTACGTATCTCTAGCAGTCATTCTAGGTGAACACGTCGGTTCACTCAAAACTTTTTTTTTTTTTACAATAAAACTAGTTATTTTAAACAAACACAATAATCATACGAGGTCATGCACCTCTAGCCATGCCAGCAACCCCACGGGTTGTATACCTGTAGGTAATGTATATATTGTACATTTCTGATTGCAGGCTTTAAAGATGAAGAACAAGAAGGAAGTGGACCAAGGAAATGGTAGGGAATTGGTCAGTGAGAGGGGATGAGGGGAAGGAGTCAAGGAAGGAGGGGGAGTAGGGGTGGGGGACACGGACAAGGGAGGGAGAAGTGCAAACGAACAAAGACTAGTAAAGAGGGAAGGGAGGGTAGGCTAAGGAAACAGGAAAATGTCTTGGGTGGCATCATGGGTTTTCATTATCGCTTTTGTGAGTGGTGTGGTGAATGTTTCGTCGGCAAGTGAAAAGCTCAGTTTCGTTTGTTGGGGCTGGTGGCCATTTCCATATTTGCATAAAGGAAGACATTTTCTAAATTATTGTAACACTTTTAATCTAAATATATCACTTTAATGAAGAGTTGAAATATTAAAAGTTATATGATATATACAAAACAGAAGTACTGATTTGTCAAATGGCTATCACCATAATGTGAAGAAGACTATTATGTGATTTTTCTAAAATATATTTTCAAATGCATCATACATACATTCATACAGTATTAAAAAGCATCTGAACGAAAATAATATTTCTTTTTAATCTTGCTAACTAAATTAACTATTTCACAAACTGCAGGAAAGTACTTTACTTATCAGTGACATCTATAATTTTTTTTATTTATTTATTTATTGCAATCTCTGAGTTTTCTGTTGGCCAGGAATTTTTTATACATGGCTGAATTTTGTGGGAAAACATTCGTAAATGACACTAAGGCAACTCTTATGGCAACATTCAGACCTTAGCTCAGTGTGGGGGTAGTATAATAGTCACCCGTAAGATTTCATGATAGCAAGTGTAGCATCTCCTCATCCCAGTACATCTTGTTCATATTTGTCCATAAATTTACTCGAGAAATGTTGCTCTTTTAAGTCCTAATCTTTTACAATATAATGTTGGCTGTAATTGTAATTTTGCAATGTAAAGTACAAAAAATATAAGAAGGAACGTTTATAACTGATAAAATTAGCTGGTATTTTTAAGACTGTTTGGGAGAAGAAGCCCTACACAGGGTTTAAAACATTCATTTTCAACTTCCTTCAGTAGGTACAGAAAATATTTAGGAATCTTTTTTATACCACGTGCATTATCATAGCGTCCTCTTTCCATTGTTGCATTCTTTATTATAAAAACTGGCTGACCTTAAATTTTGCCTGATCAAGGGGGTTTGTTACAGTAAATCTAGCCTGGCTTGGGGGGGTTAAACCCTTCACTATTAAAGAGTCTCTATATATTTCTTATTTCTTTGTCAACTCTTACTCCATATTTGGCACTTCAACTGCATTTTTTCCTGTGCTGCTAATATTCTCATCACAACAACATAGCATACTAAATTCATGAAAGTCACATTTTCTGGTTTTAGCTATACGAGTATATCCAAATTCTTTGGCCCTTTCATTGTTCAATATAGTCTTTCTTTTTGGAATTTCCCCGTGGACTTAATTAAAGCAAAAAAATAAAGTCAGCTCCTCCCGACTGTGTACTTGATTGAGGGTTTGACTCTTCTTGGACACATACAGGGAAGCTTCAAGCATAGTGTTACCAACAGCAGTAACTTAAAATTATAAAGAAAATATGTTATTTGTTACTGGGGCCTGCAGTTGGCACTGTTTAAGTATACACAAGATAATCTGTCTATTTCTTTTTATATGGGCTCAAGAAAGAAGAACAAACTGTTGTCATACTTCAGGTGGTACAGGATGGAGAATTAAATGCTCAAAAGCAGGACTGGCCTGCCTAAACCATGACATCTGGCCAGTCTAGTTGTTAGCCTATAATTATTTTCAAGTGGCTGAGATGCATGCGGCAGTCAGGGAGACAGCAATTATGGTTTTTCTTGTTTTGGTTTAAAAATAGTTGATGGCACTTTTATTTATACACTAGCTGACTAAGGAGAATTTTTCTCTGCCTAATGGACATAAGGGCAATCAAGAACTGTGAGGCTGTGAAGCAGAATAACAAGGTTGGGGAGAGAAATGGTGCAACCTCTGAGGAGCAAATGAAGCTTGCTGTTGGGCAGTGTCATAGAATGATGTTCCTGATTGGAAGATGGGTGCTGGCAATAAGGCAATCTGGGTCAAGGAGCAGCATAGGCAGACGAGGACAGTGGGGAGTTAGTGGCTCCCAAGTTAATGATGGTGGCTCTAGTTGCAGTAGAAGTTAGATTGTCTTCTGATGCCTGGGCTAATTCCTATGGGTAGAGGTAGGGAACCATGGGGTCTGAGACATGCAGTAGTATAACTCTGCTAAGGGCAGAATAATTGTGTGAGGCTACTTCCCTCTTCTCCAACATTATGATGGGTAGTAAAGAATAGATAATATATGCATTAAGCAGTGATACTTAACCAAGAGAAAGAATTAGGCAGTAAATTCTGGCTATAATCTTGGCAGAAGGAGAACCTGTAGACAAAGGAGCTGGCAGTACTGAAGTACCTCTCTTGCCAGTTCAGTAGTGAGAAACACTCACTGCAGAACCACTTGTAGGGGTCCTTCTCTGAGGCCAGCCAGCTAACAGAGCAAGGTCTGAAAGAGGAAAGGACTTCTCTTGTAAAGGATTACTTTGTCAACTCTCTTGTAAAAGATTCCTTTGTCAAATATGTAAAACAAACCTTGGATCTTATAAAATTTATAGATCCTCTGATCTGGAATAGCCAGGTGGTGACTTGTCAAAACCATGACTGGAGCTGTGACCAGTTATGTACATCATAACATCCTTCTAGATCTAGCTAAAGGGAGCTTATATATTTTATAACCAAAAGCTTCCTTATCATTGCAAAGTGTGGTGATTGGCTCTCAGGCAGAGGTTTTGTAGGGCAGTCAGTATTGTAATGTGATGTCTCACTGCGACATGTAATGTTTTCACACTGAAAGTGATGAAATGAAAAAGTAGATTCTTTCCACTCCCATTTAATTAAGAGATGAAAACAAACGTGAGAGCGGTGGATGAGATCCGATACTCATCAGTGACCACTAGCTATCTTATGCATCGCACTTGGCGGGAAAAGACAAAAATATCGTCTGCTAAAATACAATGTTGCCACGTTGCATAGTTCAGCTAGTGATCTTACAGTGCTTATAAGAATGTATAAATGGCTAAACATGAATGGCATATCAAAGGTAACATAAACATACTTCTTCCTGTAAAATAAAGTGTACATGAATATATATTGATATCTATACAAGTATTAAAGATGTTGCAGACCCAATTAAGGTCTTTGATAAAGCACCCAAATTTAGCAGTGGTTGAGAGCTAGCATTGCTGGTGGGCAGAATGTAGGTACTGGTTTATGTTTAGCATCAGCAAGGGATTAGTGGTCTGTTTGGATGGTAAAAGGTGTGCCTGAAGTGCTGGGTGCTGTTCAGTGTGCTGTACTTCCTCTTGGCTGACTTAGTTTTAGCAGAGGCAACCAACATGTTGGTGCTTCCCTTTGAATGTTTGTTCCGTGATAGTGACTGTGAGGTATTTCCTGATGGCTGATAACTTGGAGAGCAGGTGGTGAACGCCGTTGGATGAGACTTGATGACCTTGAGTTTGATGGCGAAGATCTTGATTTGACATTTGTTGGAATGGACTACCAAACAATTATCACTGAGTGGTAAAAGAATCTTTGGGGTCCCCAGGGAAAATGAGTTATGGAGGGCCAAAGGTATAGTTGAAGGTATGGTTTTTGAAGGCTGTCATGATTGTCTTATTTGGACATCACCTTGGTGGACCAGAACTAGCCCTTCATCAAGTTGAATTTAAAGAAGATTCTTGCCCTGTGGGAGATGGAGGTAATGTCTGCATTGTTAGGGAGGGGTGGCAGCTGGGCTTCATTTGTTGGCTGAGTCACCTGTGGTTTCCCCTAAGGTGCCAGTATTGATCTGATTTCTTCACCATATGAAGTAGGGAGACCAAAGGGCTGGAGGCCTTCTGGTAAAGACCCATGCATTCCATTTCCCAGAGTCTTTCTTCATGACAGTGAGTCTTTCTGGGAGCAGGTGGCAGAATTCTGAATAGACAGGGGTCCTGTTCTTTTTATGTGGTGGTATGTGCTTTGCTTTGCAGGGATCCCTGGAGTGTATTTGAGTTCTGGTGTGAAGGCATCTTGAAACTCCTGTCAGAAGTCTGGAGGCATGTATGACCCTTGAAGAGATGGAAAGCTGTTTAGAACCGTTGAGTGATGTCTGAAGGAGGCTCTGTCCAAAAGGCAGTGATGAGCAACATCTGCCAGCAGAAAGAAGTGTCGAGGAAGCCAGTGCCTAGCAAGGGTGTCTGGACATTGTCACTGGTGAACTTCACCAGTATTTCTTCCCCAGTAAGTGGAGTGTAAGTATTCAGTGGAGGTGGAGGTTTCTGTCAGGGGGTTTGCATTATCTTCTGTCAATTAAGGAAGATAAATTTGAAGGTGCCTGTGTTGGCCCAGAATTTCCTGCCAGAGACTCGCTGATGTAGGCATCTGTCTGCATTGTGGCAGCCACCAGTACTTTCTTTGGTGGGTGTCTCAGTTGTGCTTTCTCCAGCTGCAGCTGGGGACAGTCCTTTGTGGCTTTTCTGAGCATGCGATGGCATACACAGATTATGGCTGGATGGGGCACCCTTTCTGTTGTGGCTTGTAAAGGAACATCTGCATGGTGCTGGCTTGGATTTTGTCATCTTGGTATTGATCTCAGTCATCCTTGGCTCAACAGATGTTGTGGGTGGTATGTTGTGAGGCCATGGAGGCTTCTAGCAGCTCATCTAACATCTTCAAGAAGTCTATCATCTATATGCCCTCTTTGCTGGGGAGGTCAGCTTGGATATTGGTTGGGAGGCAGAGGAGCCAAATTTCTTCTGTAAGGTTTACCTTCTTGGGTTCCCATCATGCTGTGTTCCAGAAGCATTAAAAGGGACTCAAGTTCATCGTAGGCTGCTCTTGCTAAAGTCCCTCATCAGGGTGTTTAGCTTGTTGAGGGCCTGTGTGTGATTTAGGGGAAGAGGGCCACTGGGATCGACTCTATTATGTAGTCTGCCTTCTTTGTGGAACTGGTAATGTTGTGGAGTCAAAATTGTACGTTTCCCTTCAGAACCAGACAGATGGCTCTGTTGTTGGGAATGGAGGCAGGAGGAGGTTGATGGCATTTCTGTTCAGATGTTATCCAAATACATCCTGCAAGTTTTTCCCATACAGTGGTTTTGCTCTGATGGTTTTCCTAATGTCTATGAGAACAAATCCAAAACTGGGATGCTGCAATTAGTCCACTAATGGCTTTGTTAGTGGTAGAGCATGGTTGTATTGGGTCTCTTAATCATCATGGGGATAGGTGCATATACCATGCTGGGTCTGCTGGGCTAGTGGAGGAAGACTTCAGTCTATTAAGGGAGAACAAAGCTACAATTTGAGTGCTGTACCGAGTCTCTTAGTGGCTTCTTTTTGGTGATAAGGTATGTCTGTTTTGAGTCTGTTAATTGCCAGAGCAACAACCATAATGGTCTACCAGTTGCTTCAAATGTTCACCAGGTGTCTTCAGCGAGATTGACTTGTTCACAGAAATTGGCTCCTTTTGACAAGGCATTCAGATGCAAAACTAGTGACAAGTATTTGAATGAGCTTGTAGAAGGAAAACTAGTGACTGCAGGCGAAGTAGCTTCATAACTGGTTGCTAAAGCTAGCAGCTGAGCCAGATTTTGGCAATGAAGGTATATAGATTATTTGAAGTTTCAATATAATATAGTGTACAGTATTCATTTTGAAGAAAATTACTGGTTTTGAAATCTTTAAAGTTAATTGCAATTTTGCAATATTAAATTGATTTTCAAGAGATGTAAAGTTCAGTCTAGAACCAATAGCTTTTTCCTTGTTAAGTACCGGGTATTTATTGGAATTGTTTGTACTAAATAATATTTGATTTATGCCACTTACTATGGAAAACAATTTAAACCTTAACTTTTAATGTAGCAGTAGGCGTTTATGAGAAATGATCCTTTTCTCTGTGGCATAATTTTCATGCTCACCAACTTCTTGAGAAATGCTTCCCTTGGATAATATGGCTTTTATTTAGCTTAGTGATACATACAATGTCAAGAAATGTTTTCATGTAATTTCTGACATATTGGATTGCTCTCAAGAATGCAGCTTTTCCTGCCTCTGTCTCCACACTTGTGTTTCCCTACATTGTCTATGGAACACTTATGTTTGTGTATGATTCCTTAAAATAACATGTATCTGCCATTATTAATATTCAGAACTTTTGATTTTTCCCTTCTGTAACATTTCTTTTCCATAATCAGAATACTACATGAATGAGGAATATGGGCCGGAATCTCACTTTCTTAGCATCCTCTCTTCAGCCTAGTGCTCACCCCGGCACAGTTACTTACTATACTTCGAAACCTTATCATATTCCTTATCTTGCTAGCTTATTATTCTTTGCAGTATGCAATTGCTGCTCTGGATTATTGGCACCTTTCTAGAGTATATTTATGTTTGTTATCAGGTCGTATATTTTCATTAAGAGGTCTAATTAATCTAATGTTTAACTGTTTCAACAGGTGGGAGAGACTCTTAAAGAACTGTGATCGTAACTCTCCACATGCAAATGAGGAACAGCAATTAGAAGCAGTAGTCTTTGTCACAGGAGAGGTCTTATATTTCCTAACAGATGTGTGTAACTTCTATGAAGCAATTTTCAAAAAGTTAGTGAAATTAATGATGTGTGGCTGACAGATTTAATCCTGCATGGTAAAACTCTGAGATTATCTTAAACTGATGACTAATTGAAAGTCATTAATTGGTTGTTTTTCCATAGAAAATTTTTTTCGGTATTTTAGAATATACCAAATGTAAGTTATACTTAATGTAACATGTAACTTGATCAAGCTATGCTATACAGTTGCCATTGTATGATTAATTTAATTTTTCTGTTACTTTTGTAAATTTTAAAATATCCCCAAACTTTATAAAATTCCAGTGAAGCAGGATTCTCCTACCTCAGATTGTCCTACCTCCTGTTAACATCAGAATTAGCTGCTCGTATAAGACCACTTTTACACAAGATGTACGATGCACCACTGGCACACAAAGAAGTACAAGTTAAAGCATTACCAAAAGCAAAATTGAAGAGTAGTGAAATGCAGGGTATGGATGAAAGGAGACCTGTTTGGCAGCTTTACAGAAAACTAGGCAGCATTGCTGTGTAAGAATCCTCTGGTTTTGTATTGCACTAACTGATAAATAACTTTATGAATCTTACTTTTATCGATATGCATAACTAAAAAAATGCTCACCATTGAACTAAAATACATAAAGGACACTTTTTGGCCTCTGCGATTAGGCTTCATTTGGAAATATAGTTTATCTTCGTATCTACCACCACTGTACTTGGAAAGTTTTTTCTGATGACTGGTAATGATAACTCAACAGAGAAATTGGAGAAAAGCTGCCTGAAGAAGTTCAACAACAATGCGGCATCGTTGGATATCATTCTTGGTTCCTGAAGGTTGTGCTAAGATGGCAAGAGCAGATGGTAACCAGGTCAAAGGTCCTTGTTCAGGAAGAGGTTGAAAAAGATCAATTTGAAGTACAAAATACCAGCTTGTCCACTAGTACCTCTGCCAGTGAGGTTTCTTATATTTTTAAAATTGTGAGTTACAATATACTGTGCAACTACAAGTAACGATGTTTCTATGTTTCAGTATTCTAATCTAAATGTGTAATCTACAAATGTGCCTTATATTTTGGTAATCTGTAAATATATTGCACCCATTCTATTGATGCCACTTGAGTTATCAGAAATATGATATGATATATATATATATATATATATATATATATATATATATATATATATATATATATATATATATATATATATATATATATAATTCAAAGAAAGTAATCATCTAATGCCTTATTTTGCAAGGTAAAATCAACGTGGACAAAGCTGTCTTGGCCTTATGAAATTGATGGGGACGTGATTGGAAACAAGTTGCTTGAGAGTCTCTGCTGCATTGGCAAGTATTATGCCAAATCAGTAATTAAGAAACTTAAATCTGAGACACAAGATGAAATCTCTCAGAATAATTTTTTTCCGGTTCAGGTAAATTAACAATCATTTTTCCTTTAATTATATCTTTGGGTTATCGAAATAAAATGACCTACAGTATGTTCTACAGTAGTTGTCAATGACAACGTGATGAAAACATTTTCTCCTCTAAACTGCAACAAACTATAACAAACCTGTGTTCACACCATTGATTAAACTGAGGATCAACAAACCAGATGAACAACAAAAAGGCTAAGTCCTCGAAGTTTGTGGATGACAAAAGAGGATGACATATTCAAGCACTTTAGCTTTGAATGTGCTGGACAGAGAAAGCGGATGAAAAGATTTTGGGGATAATTATAACAAAATGCTTTGATGTGTAATGCAATGATGATTAATGAAGAGCTGAGGTGCTATAAAATCACTGTTTTGTGCCTAAAATTCAGATTTTTTAAAAAGTTCCGTTGTTGGAGAGTCGATTTTGCAAGATACCTTATTTTTTAATAGTAAAATAAAGAATAATCCAGTTATAACATTTTATAAATATTTTGAAATTCTACAAAAGTGATCTTTTACTACAAGGATATATAAATCTTCATCTTTTTATGGATTACCATCGGCAAGAGCTGGTTTGATCTCTGAGGCTGACTACTAGAAGCATAGTGAGTATGGAAGGGGACCAACCACTCAGTAAGCAGCGCCACAGGTTTTTTTGGCCACCCATTTTTGCAGAAGTATACAACTTAGTGTTGTTGGAACTTATTTGAGTATTTCCTTGTTTGAGTACTTCAGCATCCTTGTGGATTATACATATTGTGTTTATGTTAGAATAGTGGTGCCTGAGTAATCCTTTAAGGAAAATGGTCAGCAATTGTCCTGGGCATGTAGTACTTTGTATTCTATGCTTTGCCACCCATGACATTTAACCCTTGCAACTGCTTTGAGTATGCCTTGTCATTGCCTACCTATGACAAACATACTTACTAAGGAGAAGAGAAGTTCTGTTGGTCTCTTCCAAACACCCTTCCACTATCACCCATTCTCTCTCTTGGGTCTACCTTTAATCCAGCCGCTTCTCCCGGATTGGTGTCTTTCGGCCCCTCCCTCACTAGTTATGAGTATGTATGCGTGGACCAAACAATAATCAGCTTTCCGTCTCTGCGCGTGGTGCTGCAGCTGGTTTGCCTGCGTTCCCCACTGCTCCTGTTTTGTTCACTGCCTCCTTGATCATTTTTAGTACCACTCTGAGACTTCACAAAGTAAATGAGTTGCTGAATGAATGTGGCCATCTCTAGGCAGTCCAGCGATCCTTCCAATTATGCGCTCCTGGATCATTTGGCTTGGGCCAAAAATTCCCTGCATGGATTGATCATTGAGGACCCAGTTGCTTCCGACATGGCTTTTCCCCAAGTCTGAGCATGCTACTGTTCTATTATGACTGATATCTGATGCATGGTTGCTGCTCCACTTAGTACTTTCACTCTTGGGACAGACAGTCTGCACTCCAATGGCCAGCCAGCCTGGCTGGGCATGAGGCTGGCAAAGGGTTTTGGGTTTGTACAGTTAGTGCCTTAGGACCACGAGTCAGTGTCTGGGACTTAACTGAGATGAGCACCTTTATCCCCAGAACAGGAACAAAGTTGGACTATCATTTTTCCTCTACTGTGATAGGGAGTCTAGCTTGTACTGTCTTAGGTTCTGCTGGACCTGGTGGTCCCTTGTCAGTAGAGCCAATACAGACTGAGTTAGAGGGACATTTTTTTTGTGAGGTCATTGGGAAACTATCCAAGGCTACTCCTTGGTACTAACATTAAATGCACCTTGGGTTTCACCCCAGTCAGCACTTTTCTTTCAGTAGTTGTGTGGGGGCATCCTGGAAGAAGTAGAGTCTCAGATTTCCCAGTATCTGACTTTTACTTGTGGGTGAGGATGGAACCTAGTAGGACCTACTTATCCAGTTCTTCACAATATTATATTACCCTTCGAACCAGTCTTCTCACCTCTCAAGAGAAACCAGTGTTCTTCCAAGGTCCTGTCATCCTCACCATCACACTTGTCAGGATGTACAGACTAGTTACACAAAACAGCTTCCGTGTCATGTACGTTGGAGATCAACACCAGTCACGATCTCTGGACAATATTTCCCACCTAAAGGTGAAGCTCCAGATAAAAGATGAAAGTTTGTATCCTCATAAGAACACATAGCAAACATGTAAAATGATTTGCATTTTTTTGCAAATCTGAAGTCTCTTATCATAATCACTCTTCTAACCAACTATGCTTTGTCTTGATCCCAATGTATACAAGTGAGGAGCTCCACTAGCCCTCACGCCATTCACCGCTATGTTAAGTAATTTATTACCAAACTTGAACAACCATACCAGCTTTCACTAAAGGCAATCCACATAAAAAAGACTTAGGGTTTGTGTGTGTATCTTTGAAAATGTAAAATAATCTTAAAATTCACAATTGTTCCAATTTTGCAGACATGTGTGGCCTTAAATAATATAGAGTACCTGAGACAAGAAATTAAAACTTTACCAGCTCTACTCCAATTGTATGGAAATGAGGAGAATATCCATAAATTCACTGTTATTGCCAAGTCTCTTCGGATAATGGAAAAGCACGTGTTGTACTTCATTGATGCACGTGTCGGCAAGGTATGGATCTTAACATTCATCATTTATTGTTTCCTGCTCCTTTATTTGATTTTGAAATTTTGCAAAGTTATATTAGTTTCCAGAGGGCAAAGTTAATGTAAGAAATATACTGTATATAGGGCAACGTAATAGTGGAACAAAAATAATCATGGGTACTTTGTTAATAAGTATGAAAGAAAGGAAAGAATGTATACCTGAGATACTTTTGGAAAATTGGTTAATGTTTCTCCTATTACTACAATAGATACAGAACAGTTAGATGAACAATCAGTTATTGGACTAGGCAGAGGAGTGTAGCATTAATGGGGCTTGTGACTAAAGAGTCATGCCAAATCTCTGTCAGAGGCATGGCCAAAATTCTCCTGCTTGGAAGTCAGTGCCACATATGTACCTACCTTTATTGGCCTCAAGAACATTTTCATAGAAATCTCTCTCATAGTGACTAGGCTAGCCTAGCCTAGCCTATGTAGCAAGCTTGGTTACCCCAAATTCATACCATAACCCAATTAGCATAATGAAAATATAACTTAAAAAAAATTACAGAACACAAAGAAATAAGGATTTTATTAATTTCATTTTATAATGGTTTCAGTTTATTAAACAAAAGCAATCAAGAGCTTCACAACTGTTGCCTAGCCTACCCAAAACTATGTATTCATGATTAAGTAATATCACCAGCCACAAGACATACAAAGACATTGTTTGTGTAATGTTTGTGTGTATGCATAATGGATGATGTATATGAAGAAGTATGACAAGAAAATGACAGCGCAACAACCAGATTACTAATAATGTTGAACAGCACTAAACAAGTAAGTGCAGTGTTACTGCAGGTCACTTGCTAGACACTTCAGACATTTTGTTATTTTAAGTTTTCTGCTTTCTATGAACAATACATTAGTCTACAACTCACCCTAGAATACTGATTGAAAATTTATAATAATTTATTAATTAGTACATAACCGGTAACATTACATAGAGCACCCACACCTGACAGACTTGATTACCCCTTTCTTTTGCACCCATTGCTTTAACATTTAGCCAATCAGCCTACAGCTTGCTCATAGAGCCACTCAGCATATGGACAATGCTTAACTACTTTGCCTGGCTGAGCAGAGGTATTTTTTGCATTTCCATCCAAATATTTTGACCTTGGCTCACCTGTGTGCTGTTCTTCCACTTTTCCATTCAGTGTGGTCAAGTACATACCGCATATAAATTTGCCCTGAAAAAGAGCAGTAACAGGAATTATGGATGAAATATATATATATATATATATATATATATATATATATATATATATATATATATATATATATATATATATATATATATATATATATATATATATATATATATATATATATATATATATATATATATATATATATATATATATATATAAACACTACCCTACTTACGAAACTTCAACTTACTAACTTTAGGAGATACGAGCAGACAGGGTTCCAAGTTAAACATTTTTTTTGAGAGGACTCCCCCTTTGCCATCCAGAAGTTCAACGCATTCCCTGATTATCCCTAGTATCTCGTGATTAACTACCATGTATTCTTCTAACATTCACGAGAATATTTGTTCATACTCTGAAAATATTCCTACTTCTATCTTCTTGATTTAACTCAGTCTGTGATGAATACCCATTTTGTAAGAATCCCATTTTCTATATTTTGCATTTTTTTAAAGTCATGAAGTATTGCAAGGCAATACTTTGGATGCTAGAAAGGTAAAAAGAATACTAAATTTTGAATGTTGCTTGAATCTAAATTTTTTTTCTTCTTACCTTTCTAACATCCAAGGCAATTCCTGATAATACTGCATGATTTTTAAAAAATACAAACTAAATGTAGAAAATGGGTATTCATCATAGAGTTAAATCGAGAAGATAGAATTAATTAGGAACATTTAATGTAAGAGTATGAACAAATATTCTCAATATTGTGAGAAGAATACATGGTGGTTAATCTCGAGAATACTAGAGATAATCAGGGAATGGGTTAAAGGAACAGGTTCTTCATGTTCTTTGCAAAAATTCTTACTAGCAGTGTAAGGAAGGTATTGAGTGGCATACTGGTTGGGTGTTGTCTAGTTTATTACTGGTTCCTTACTGAATATATGTACAGAATCTTCGTGGTTGTTATCGGCTAGTGCGAGCCGCAATGTAGTTTCTACACACAGACAAGAAAAAAGAGAGATTATGTTTCAGACACCTGTGCTTGTTGACAGACAAACAGATGGCGATTGTGAGAGACAATATAAACGTACAATGATAATGATAAAATATATGTCAATGAAAAGGCCAGGAAATTCCACATATGGATATTTGCATGAGATTCGAGACAGGTTAATGAATACAGTGCAGTAGGATAATATATGTGAAATGGCGAGACATTTGGCATCTTCATATACAGAAACATACATAAAGTTTGACACAGAAGATTCGGTGGAACATTATGAGTACATGACTGGAATGCTTGCATGGCAATGCAAGTAGTGGTGATTGTACATGAATCAAGACAACAGTGGTTAGAGAGAAATAGACAGGAATATTGTATGGTAGAAGTTGCATTCCTTCGAGCAATCGCCGCTGACACACGGGAGGGAGGGAGAGAGAGAGAGAGAGAGCGGATGCTTTGTTGTCTTGTTTTGTCCGATGGCTGACTCACATGCATGTGTGCCCATAGGACTGCCATGCGGTCCCTTACAGCAGAATAGGTGCCCAGAGCAAAATTTGAATGCAGACATCAACAAAAATTATGCATCACATATTAAAATGAATATATATATATATATATATATATATATATATATATATATATATATATATATATATATATATATATATATATATATATATATATATATATATATATATATATATATATATATATATATATATATATATATATATATATATATATAATATATCAAGATATAAACAGCCGTTCAGAACATATGTTCATAAGTATGGTAGTGTCTAATTTATATATATATATATATATATATATATATATATATATATATATATATATATATATATATATATATATATATATATATATATATATATATATATATATATATATATATAATGATCAGAATCAGAAACAACAGTACATCACAGGAATTAACCCACAAGAGTCCCATTAACCTGCCTTTTTAATTTTAGATATATGTGTCAGCCGAGACACTAATGTATTTTCATCCTGAATGACAAATCTATTCCCTTTCTTTACTTCTACAACCCAAAAAGGACCTCAAACCTACGAAAAAAATCCAGCCATGCCCAAGTAAGACTGAATCTGGTTCTTATTCTTAGGTGTAGGAAAATCTACAATTGCCCTGACTTTATCTTCATTCACTCTAACCCTCCTCTTTAGAAACGACATGACCCAAATTTATTATCTGCTTTTTTCAGAAAATGACACTTAGCTAATTTTATCTTCAAACCTGCTAACCCAGGCCTCCTAAAAACTTCCCTAAGAACCTCAAAATGTTCCTCTACAGAAACACTGGCAACTAAAATGTCATCCATATATACAAAAATGGATTTCCCTTTCAAACCAAGCAAAACTGTATTCACTAGCCTAGTAACTGTCATCGGACTACCTGGTAAACCAAACTCCATCCGCGTGAACTCATAATGTCCCTTCAGCAAAGAAAACTCCAAATACTTGCGACTCTCCTCACTAAGCGGTACTTGCAAGTACCCTTGCATCAGATCAATTGAAGAATAAGAATATTCTTGCCCCCAATTTCAACAAATAAATCTGGCAAACATGCCACGGGGTAACGATCAGGAATGGTTTTTGCGTTCAGCTTCCTAAAGTCCACATAAACCAGGATTGAACCATCCTTCTTAGGCACTACCAACAACCGAAAATTAAAAGGCGAGGAACTGGGCCTAACAATGCCTTCCTCCTCCCACTTATTAACCTCTTGCTCTACCTGTTTTCTAATCTTAAAAGGAATCCTAAGTGAAGGGACAAAAATAGGTTTAATCTTATCCTCTACATGAACCTTGTGTTCTAACACATTTGTTAACCCTAACTTATCCACTTTAAGTGCCACTATGTCCGCAAACTCAGCCAGAACATCTTCCACGCCCTCAATATATTCTTTAAAACCAGCATTGGCTAAATGATCCCTAAAAACCTCCCTCCTAGCCTGTAAATCTGCCTCTTGAAAATTCACAAATGCCCCCGACAATAGCAACTGAATTATCGTCTTCAACCCAGTCAACAAAATCGACTGCATAAGTACCCTTCTGATAATTCTGAACTGAATCATTACAGTTTAAGAACTCCACCCAAGTATCCCCTGAACTCGATACATTGCTTATGGAAACCGTACACACTCTCCCCTTCAGCTTTTTGCTACACTCATCCACACACCTGTCTGGGTTTATGCACACCTTTCACTCGAACTTCCACTATAGAAACCATACCAGGACCAAGAACCACATCATCCAACAAAACCCCCTTATAACACTTCCTGCCCACAGAAACATGTTCAGAAACCACCCGCAAATCCCTATGTAACCCGATCCATTATCATCATCCACTCTGCAGTACTTATATCCATTCCCTCGTAAGGTACAAAAACACCAGGTACTCAAACAGTTATGCCGCATACCCCTGTATGAACCAAGATTTTGTGTCGCTGACAAGCTGGATGACCCAGTAACAATGTATTCCCCAAAGCAGCCCCTCATATAACCAAAAATGGTTCTGTAAAAGTTCTACCCCCAAGAGATAAACACATTTCTGAGCTCGGCCCTGTGTCACCCGGTGAAATTCCATACTAACACGAATTTCTAGGTATAAAAATTGCTAAATATACCAGAGAAAAAAGCTTTCAGGAATGCTGGAGTTACTACCCCCAGATCGAGTGTCTTCTATACTGAAGACGTTGGTATAACCAAGGGTGAGTGAAAGAATCACAACCACAGAGCCACACTCGATAGACATCCCCATGTCAAAACCCCCGGGAAGAGCGGGGAGCCGTACCAGCTCCCACGCTCACCCGCCCACCAAGCGGCGACTCCAGCGCCATCTGAACTCATTCCATTTCTAGCACGTGATTTTTGTGCAATCATTTATTTTGTGCTCGTGTTTTTGGCTGTTTTTCCTGCTTATCAGCATGTCTTCCAGCAAGTTTACCGTCACCAAGTTAAGTACCATCTTATTGTGGGGTTTTTATGATAAGTTTGGCTGTTTCAACCCGTATCTTAATATTATTCGTGGTTGTTGTTATGACGCCGTGGCGTCCCCCGTCAGCCATGTCGACCGCGAGATTCGCCCACCCAGCTTGTCCTGTTTGGGGCTTCTCTTTGTCGTTTACATTTCTTATCATTATTCCCCTAGAATTCATCCTGGTGGCGTTTTCCTGGGCGGGTTGTTTCGGTGTTCCTCTGCATTATTTTTGTCGAACTGCATATCGGGGTTCCTCCATTGGGTTCCCGTCATTTTCCCGCTTAGGTTTCTCCCCAGGATGTTTTCCGCTTTGACATACTTAGCTACATTATTATTATAGTGTGACGTGCTGGTGCTATCAGTCTTTTATTGCTTTGATTTAGTTTGTGGGGGAGCGCCAGATACAGTTTTATTGTTTACTTACCCTGTCGCTCCTCTCTGTTAGGCTATGCGCCTTGCACGAGCACAAGCTTTTATTATTGTTTTGTGTATATATATTATTCTTAGTGATGGTGATTTATTTTTAACTGGTTAAGTTGTGTGGGGTTCCCCTAGCCTGCCTATGTCACGTTAGGCTTGTATTTTGCTTCCTTTGGCCTCCCGCTCTCCCTTTTACCCTGAGTTAGGTTAGGTGTGAGGAGGGGTTCAGCAGGTAGAGAGAGTTTCTGTTGTTGTTCCTTCCACTGGCCGTTGTTTGGGTTGTAGAGTGAGACCCCATTGTCCTCCCCCTTCTATGGAGGGGTAGAGGCTCTTTCTGTGGGTGTGTCTCCTCCGTGCTTCCATAGCATCCTCCCCTTTCGTTCAGCTCTGGTTGGTTTTCAGCACAGGAATTTCTCTCCCCGTTGTTTCCTCCTTCCTCCCTTTCCTTATTCCCTCTTGTTAGCCTAGGCTATCCCTAGGTACGGGTGCTAGCCTAGGCCACGCCTAGGTGTAGGGCGAGCGTGTTGAGGCCTTAGGTCGTTATCCCTTCCATCCCCTTATTCGGAGTAGGCTATGTTCTTCCACTGCGGGTATTAATTTACTTGGCGTGGTGTGTGTCTGCAGTCGAGCGGGTGAATAATCTTCCCAGTCTCCTGTTTTCACCTGTTTTGGCCTACTCCCATCCTTACCCCTCCAACCCTTTCCACCCCCCCCCTCCTCCCTACCCTAAGTCAAGCTCTTTGTCATCTTCTCGTGCGGGTGACGTCAGCTGGCGTTCACTCCGAGTTGTGGGGCCCTTTCCTGGTGGAGAGATTCGCTCCCTCCCAGGGCAAGTCCCCGGTGGCTTTTTGCTTGGCTCAATGTCTCGTTAACCGCTCTCCTAGGATCGAGCAGGTTTCGAACATTCTTAGGGTTATTGGTTCTCCCCTTTTTCCGCGTTCGCTTGGCGTTCGAGATACTTTAGTTGGGGTTGACTGGCGCTTTCTCCGGCCCTTGTGGTCCTGCGATGTTTGTTAGCCTCACCCTACTATTGTTCTCTAGCAGTTGAGGCTTGGGATCTCCGGAGGGGGTGGTTCCAGACTCCGGAGTATATGGAATTAACCAGTTTCGTTCCCATTCTCTGTATTTTATATATGCCTATACACTTGTTTTGTTCCAGGCGGCTCACTCCGCCGTTGGACATATTGTTATTACAGGGTCCGGTGTCCTACCCTTGGGTTCCACCATTTTTATCCCTGGCATCCCTTGTGGTAGGGCCCTGTTGACTCAGCTCTACCATTCCGCCGGAGTATTCCGGTGGTCGGGGAGCAGCTTGCTTACCACTATAGTTACTTGCTGGGTAGGCCCGTCTCTGACGGGGGTTTTTCTTCCCGCCGGAGTACTCCGGTACTAGGTTTGAAAATACCCGTGCCTGCCTAATTTAAGTTTCTAGCGTGGTAGGTTCATGTACTTTTCACACTTACAGACTGTGCGTTGTGAGGAGCCAGGGTGCACCGCCACTCTCCATCAACCCTACGGGCATGTGGTGTGCCGGACCCACGCTGGCTGTGCGGTCCGGATGGACGATCTTGTAGTTTGGCATCCTGACGGCTGCGAGGTGTGCTTCGCTCTGTGCAGCGGTGTCCAGGACGAGTCGGTAAGCTTGACGTTCGTTCTTCATGCTACTTTCAGTCTGATATGTGCTCATATTGTAGGTCATGACTTTTGTTACAATTTGTTAGAACTGATCCCCTGCTCTCTTTTAGGCTGACGAGTCCTCCAAGAAGGAGGCCTTAGAGTCTCTCTGCGCCTGGGTGGCTGGGTTCGGAAGGAACGTGCCGTCGGGGAAGCCGTATGTCCTCGACGCTGGTTTGAGGGACCTTCTTTACCCCGGCGCCCGGATTGCTGCGGCCGTACCAGCTGATGTGGCCGCACCCATCATTGAGCAGATCCGGGCCGCGACCCAGCCACCTCAAGAGGACCTGTACGCGGAGGTTTCTGAAGACGTTGCCGCCTTAGACTTGGACCTGGAGCCGATGAATACGGAGCCGGACCAAGGGGTAGGTAGCGAGGTAAGTGAGGCAGTGGGGCGGGCCCCCTTTTTGATTCCCCATCTTCCTCTGTGTCTTCCTTTTCAGGATTCACCAAGTCTTCCATCTTGGGGGACAGGGCTCCATCTGCTGTCCCCAAGTTGAAATTGAAGACGTTGTGGAAGGCGAAGGGCTATAAGTCCTCGTCTTCCCGTAAGGCATCTCCCTTCCCCCGTCGAAGGCCAAGGTTGCGGAACCTGTGGCCTCCGGGAGCAAACCGAGCACCTCGGGCAAAGGAGCGAGTAAGAGGGCACCCAAACCCAGCCCTCCTCGCCAGCCTGCCTTTGACCCTGAGGCGTTTGCAGGGATGTTGCTGGAACGCATCTCTTCGGAGGTGGAGGCGAAGCTTTCCAAAATTACGGAAAGACTTCACAGTCAGGAGACTCTGCTGGCGGATATGGCTCGCTCCGGCGGAGCCGCCTCCGCACACTGAGATCCCTGACACCGCTGACCTCCCTCCTTTCGATGTAGGGAACCCGTGGCGTTTTGCTCTTCGTGCCATTCGTCACGAAGACACTTTGACCATCGAGGGTCTGGGCATGAGGCGTCTGGAGGAATTGGAGTTCTTCCCTCCTTATCTCTTGCCCCCTTACCCAGGCTTCGTTAGGCTGACGGAGGAAGCCTGGATACGCTCAGACAAGGTCCCTAAGGAGACGGTGATCTTCCCTAGGGACCATGCCCAGTCTGCTCTGTTGCGCACTCTTACGGAGTGGCAGGCAGAGAACACAAAATTGACTCCCTTCAAGGGCAACTACACCATGTTTTCTCTGGGTGATAAGTTGCCCACTCCCTGCCTGAACAAAGTTGCTTTGGCAACGGCTCAGGCTTGCTTCGATGGCAAACCCTTGCCTCAGCTGAGGGAGACGGACTCCACATCCCTGGTATTCCCGGGAGGTGAGGAGTTCTGGAAGGACGCCCCGTCCACATTTACGGTGGGTAAATTGGACGCTTTCTGCGCGTCCTCCCAATTCAGCGAACAGCTTCCTAAACTCCCGGAAGCTCTCCTGAAGGCGGAGTTTGAGGCACGGTGTAGGCTAAGCCGGTCCTTGAACTCCTTGTGCTTGACAGAAGCGGTCGCCGTCTCCTGTGCAGAGGAGCCTCTGTTTCAGGTTCTGGCTAAATCCCTGTTAGCAGGGTTTCAGTCAGACCTGTATGACTTCATGGTGGCAAAGTTGGAGTGCCGCAAATTCATCTTCGCGGATGCCACCATTCGTCATGAGCCTAACAAGCTCATGAAGAGTTCCATCTGGGGGGTTAATCTCTTCCCAGAGGACGAAGTCTCCCGCGTCCTGAGCAAGGCTACCAGGGCCAACCAAAGCCTACGCTCCCGTTGGGGTATCTCCGCCTTCAAACGGAAGACCCCCGAATCTGGCAGCTCCCAGGGTAAGTCTGGGAAACGTTTCAGGAGGCACAGGAGGCCTCAACACCAAACAGTGGTTCAGGCTGTCCCAGTCTCGGCGGTGGGCCAACCCTCCACCTCCAAGGCTCAACCCCAACAGTATGTGCTGGTTCAACCAGCCCAATCCTTTGCTGCACCATCGTACGTCTCCTCTCCGGCGTACAATCCCACCTATGAGGGCCGTGGGGTCTTTCACGGCCTTAATAGAAGCGCAAGGGGGGGCAGAGGTCGAGCCCCATACAGAGGCAAAGCTGGATCGGCCTCCAGGGGAAAATCAGGCCGTGGTAGAGGAAACAAACCCACTTCCTCCCACTGAGACCAGTCAGGTAGGTGGTCGCCTTTACTGGTTCAGAGACCAGTGGTCCTTCAGTCCTTGGGCACACAGCATTGTGTCCAAGGGTCTGGGTTGGAGCTGGATCAAGGATCCCCCTCCCCTGACCAGATTTTACCAACCCCCCTCCAAAGCCCTACAGGATTTTGTGATGGAGCTTCTCAACAAGAGAGCAATAAAGGAAGTAAGGCACCTCAAATTTCAAGGCAGGTTGTTCACTGTTCCAAAGAAAGATTCCGATCAGCAAAGAGTGATTCTAGATCTGTCGCGTCTAAATCGCTACATAAGATGCGACAAGTTTCGCATGCTTACGGTGGCTCAAGTACGGACTCTACTGCCGCGTGGAGCCGTCACCACCTCTATCGATCTTTCAGACGCTTACTATCACGTCCCGGTTGCGCGGAGCTTCTCTCCCTTCCTGGGTTTCAGACTCGGGAAACAAGCCTACTCCTTCAGGGTCATGCCTTTCGGACTCAATATAGCCCCCAGGATTTTTACGAAACTGGCGGAAACAGTCGTTCAGCAACTACGGTCCTGGGGGATCTCCCTGGCGGCTTACCTGGACGATTGGATAATCTGGGCTCCAACAGTACAGGAGTGCCGGAAGGCTACAGCCATAGTGATCAAGTTCCTGGAGTCGTTAGGCTTTCGGTTGAACAGGGAGAAGTCCCGCCTGTCCCCGGAGTCCCGGTTTCAGTGGCTGGGTCTCCAGTGGGACCTGTCCTCGTACAGGCTATCCCTTCCGCCGTCCAAGCGGAAGGAAATAGCCACCGCTACCAGAAAATTTTTGAAGGACAAAGCAGCATCCCGCTGGTCTCAAGAGAGAATTCTCGGCTCCCTTCAGTTTGCCTCAGTGACGGACCTGCTCTTAAAAGCGAAGTTAAAAGATATAAACAGAGTGTGGTGGAGACGAGCCAATGTCAGGCTCAGAGACAGAGTCTCTTCAATCCCGCGAATCTTGAAGACAAGGCTTCAACCATGGTCCACAGCCAGTGGCCTGTCAAAGTCAGTCCCACTCCAATTTCCCCCTCCGGCCTTGGTAATCCACACAGACGCTTCATTAAGCGGCTGGGAGGGTACTCACCAAACCAAAAGTTCAAGGGACATGGTCTACAATGTTTCAACAGTTTCATATAAACACCTTGGAAGCTATGGCAGTGTTTCTAACTCTCAAGAAACTCCGCCCCGCCGGCCAGATTCACATCAGGCTGGTGTTGGACAGCGCCGTGGTAGTTCATTGCATCAACAGGGGCGGCTCCAAATCAGGTCGCGTAAACCAGGTGATGGTAGCTATCTTCTCCCTGGCGAACAAGCACGGCTGGCATCTGTCAGCCACCCACCTAGCGGGAGTGCGGAACGTGGTGGCGGACTCCCTGTCCAGGACTACTCCGTTGGAGACGGAGTGGTCTCTGGACGGGGAATCGTTCAATTGGATTTGCCGCCGGGTTCCGGGACTCCAAGTGGATCTGTTCGCTACGGAGAGCAATCACAAGCTTCCCTGTTATGTGGCTCCCAACCTGGACCCCCAGGCCTTTGCCACGGATGCGATGACCATAGACTGGAACAATTGGGAGAGGATCTACTTATTTCCCCCAATAAACATGTTGTTGAAAGTACTGCACAAACTCAGGTCATTCAAGGGCCAACTAGCTCTGATAGCTCCCTATTGGCCGAAGAGCAACTGGTTCCCTCTGCTCCAGGAGCTCAAGTTGCGGTGTCATCAGATACCCAAACCCAGACTGACCCAAGTAGTACAAACCAAGACTGTGTCAGCTTCCTTAAGAATTCAGAATGCCCTGGTTTTATGGACTTTATAAAGTTTGCTGCAAAAAAGGGAGCAAATATTGACCCCGTCAACACTCTGTTTCTAGAATCTGATAAGAGAGATTCTACTCTCAGACAGTATGATTCAGCAGTCAAAAAATTAGCATCCTTTTTGAAGGCATCTGAAGCTCAAACTATGACTACTAACCTAGCGGTTACTTTCTTTAGATCATTGTTTGAAAAAGGCCTTGCCCCGGCCACTATTACTACAGCTAAATCAGCCTTAAAGAAGGTATTTTTGTATGGTTTCAAAATCGACCTTACAGATTCATACTTTTCCTCCATCCCTAGAGCATGCGCCCGTTTGAGGCCGGTAACATGCCCACATTCTGTTACCTGGTTCCTCAACGATGTTCTGAAATTAGCCGCTGATACTGATAACTCACAATGCTCTTATCTGGATCTGTTAAGGAAAACCTTGTTTCTGATTAGCTTAGCTTCAGGTGCCAGAATTTCAGAGCTATCGGCTCTCGCTAGAGGTGATGATCATGTTGATTTCCTCCCGTCCGGAGAAGTCCTCCTTTCCCTGATCATAGGTTCCTAGCTAAAAATGAAGACCCTCAGGACAGGTGGTCCCCTGGAAGGTGGTGCCTCTTCCTCAGGACCAATCCTTATGTCCAGTATATACCTTAAAGTCTTATCTACAAAGAACTCCACAGTGTAAGTCGGGTCCTCTTTTATCAGGGAAAAAGGTGGAACTTTTGTTGAACGCTATAAGACAGCAAATTCTGTATTTTATTAAACAAGCCAACCCGGATTCAGTCCCAAAGGTTCATGATATCCGTGCGGTAGCTACCTCTACTAATTATTTTCATAATATGGATTTTGCTGAACTTACCAAGTATACGGGATGGAAATCACCTCTAGTGTTTAAACGCCACTATTTAAAATCACTTGAAGCCCTGAAATTTTCTACAGTGGCTGTGGGGAGTGTCATTCCCCCACCTTAATTGTCCTTAATCCTTTTCCTTCCCCCCGCCCACCTGCCTCATTTATTTCTCTGCCTGCCTTTCTGGATCAATCATGCCTCACTGCCTTGCTCCTCATAATCGATGCTAGAATTACCCTGGTTATTGTTTGTCTTGGTGATTGGATTTTGATATGCTGTGAATTTAGATTAAGATAGAAGTACTGGAGCAGTTTTTATTTTGCTTCATGTACCTCAATTTCTGATTTTGTATATATCTCATTGTTCTTAGATTTAAGTTTGTATTTACCTGTTTATACCATTATGTTGTGGGTGTCTTTCATTTCACCCCTAATTGTATTGTATTTTTGTCATTGTGTATTGCTCTTAGACTTAAGTTTACATATTCTTCATTGTGTCTTTATATTGTTGGGTGTGTGTTGTTCCACCCGTACTTACCTGTTATTAAATCTATTTTTCCTTGATGAGATATCATAATTAAATCTATTTTTCATAGCGTGTGTTTTTGTTCTAATCACCTTTTGTTTTCTTTGTAGCTTTGCAGTCTTGGCATGATTCTCTGTCACTATTTCACCGGGTGACACGGGGCCGAGCTCAGAAAAGGGATTTTGACAAAGGAAAAATCTATTTCTGAGGGAGGCCCCGTGTCACCCGGTGACCCTCCCAGGAGCAGGTTTACCCCCCCTACTTGCACATGCCAAGCCTGGGGGTGGTGCTAGTCTGGAATGAGTTCAGATGGCGCTGGAGTCGCCGCTTGGTGGGCGGGTGAGCGTGGGAGCTGGTACGGCTCCCCGCTCTTCCCGGGGGTTTTGACATGGGGATGTCTATCGAGTGTGGCTCTGTGGTTGTGATTCTTTCACTCACCCTTGGTTATACCGACGTCTTCAATATAGAAGATGCTCGATCTGGGGGATAGTAACTCCAGCATTCCTGAAAGCTTTTTTCTCTGGTATATTTAGCAATTTTTATACCTAGAAATTCGTGTTAGTATGGAATTTCACCGGGTGACATGGGGCCTCCCTCAGAAATAGATTTTTCCTTTGTCAAAATCCCTTTTATAAGCTGTAGGTCCCATTGCTAGGTAACCAGTTGGTTCTTAGCCATGTAAAAATAAGTCTAATCCTTCGGGCCAGCCCTAGGAGAGCTGTTAACCAGCTCAATGGTCTGGTTAAACTAAGATATACTTAACTTTTTTTTTAAGCCCAAAACCCATAAGTCAAGTATACCTTAGTTTAACTAGACCACTGAGCTGATTAGCAGCTATCCTAGGGCTGGCCCGAAGGATTTGACTTATTTTACATGGCTAAGAACCAATGTGGTTACTTTGTTAACGGGAAAAATGTCATTTGAACGAACCACATTATACTGAGAAATGAATTTCTATCACCAGAAATAAATTCCTCTAATTCTTCATTGGCTGGCCGAAGACTCGAACTCGGGACTAGCAGAGTGCTAGCTGAAAACTCTACCGACTTGTCCAACGAGGAACTATACGAAACCTATTTGCTTGCACATCACATACTGTCTCTTTAGCAGGCCTCAAAGAACGATTGGAAAATATCGACTGGAACAACTCTTAATTCATCAAATTAATAGAGACGCCTATATTTATAAAGATATTCACATCAGCCCCATACGAAGACCCTTTTACCACTGGCTTCGGCTCTGAGGGCTTACCCAGAAGTCTTATATCACAAGAAACAACCTCTTTTTATCTCTTCCCCTTCTGCTGCTCTGTCCTCCAAAAACTTTGTCGGCCCCTAGAGGCTCCCGAAAACCCCCTCGAGGAGTTCTACCTGCCAGACCAGCACTCTGAGGCGTGCTTCTAGACTTGTTCTGTTTAAGAAGTGGGCAAAGCTGCCAATCTTGATATGCAGACTTGCAAGCGGCACAATATTTCACGCTAAAAAACTTCTTAGTATGGCCATGCATGTTACAGTTATAACACCCCTGAGATCCTGAACTCGCAGGCACATAACCTCATAATTGTGGAATCAGAATTACTCTGTGTATGATGCTCCAGAACAGCCCCAGAAGATTTCAGCATCCCGTCCAAAAAGGAGCTAACTACTGTAGGGCATTTCAACATGTGCTTACGAATTTGAGAGAAAAGTAAATTTTCGTCCAACCCCCTTTCTATCTCCTTGTCAAAACTATTTACGATAGCATCAGGAATGTCATTCAGGATCCACGCATATTGCAATAGTTTCTCAAGATTGTCTATCGTAATAGTCTCCATTCACTCAACCAGCATTTCTCAACTTCTTCGAAAAATCCCTCATAGCATCAAAACATCTGGCAATAAATGTGACCAGGATATCATGGCCTTTACGGACCTTGAAAAGAGATCCGAGGTCTCGAACTGCATCCTCCGCTCCAGCTGTTCCATATGACGCTCTCAACAAATCCTTAAGATCGTCCCAGGTTCCTACAGTTCAAAAAGTGATGATTCCGGCAACGCTGTCTGATATCCCCTTTGTCTAAACTAAGGAAGCCTTTTGCTTCATTGGAAGCCTCTACCCCATCCGCTATTTCTTGGCGACTAAAAAATTCGACACCCCCTCTATGAAAATTTTCATTTATGTCTCAGATAATTTTTTTCTATTATTGCATATTGTGATAAAAAAAACCTAGCCAAGAACTATTAGCTTATTAGTACGATAAATTTCATTGTTAATCTAACCCAGCTGTCTCACCTGAACCTGTTCTCTTTTCCCTTCAGTTAAAGCCAACCCTAAGGAATGCCATCCTTACCTCCTGTGACACTTCTAGCGAGGTTCCATTGTTGTGTGACTGCCTGGACGGAGACCTCTGTCATTTGAAGAGGCATTTGAACGAAGTCAATCTGCAACGAGTATTGCTTCAAATATGGAATTCCATCATCTTCATTTTCTTGGAAATAATAAAGGAAAAGGCAGAGGTAAGGGAATCTGGGGGGTTGCTTTCTTGCCCAATATCAATGCTAATATTAAAAGCACAAGCAATATTTTTTAATTCAGTGACATTGTGTCAGTGCTTGTGACGTGAGGACGCCAAATCAGATATTTTTTAGATATTTGTCAATCATAAACAAGTTTTGCGAAGTGTGATTGTAAGCCTGGTGTGGATATAGCTGTGAGAAATTTGAGCAAAATATGTGTATATATTTTTACCATCCTAAGTACCTGCTTTGTATCAATTTTTGTAAATTATATTCATGTAGCAAGAGTAATGGACTTTCATTTCATTTAACGGCCACCATATATTGACTTTTACAGAAGCGAAAGCCAGAATATTTCAACAGCGTGCATAAGATCCTGGATAAAACCTGGCATTTCCTCACCCCCGCTGATCGAAGTGGCCTTGACCCTCAAGTTGCACACACTGCAGGTAGGACGGTCGTCGAGCTATTTGTTTAGGTGGCTCGAGTTCTCAAGAGGATGACCAGTTTTGAACCCCCTCTACCTCCTTAGGTTTCTTTATCTGTTGATAGGCAGTGCTGATTTTTGGCAGTCATTTGAAGGGTTGTTTCACTCGTTTATTATTAACTCAAATATTTTACTGGTTTGCTTCCTAAGTATTTTTCTGAAACCCTTCTCTGTTACGGTCATGAAAATGGCTTTCAAAGGAGATGCTTTTCTACGATCATTGAAAAATTAGACAAATTAGAATGATTAGATATGGTAAAATTATAAGGATGGAGGAAAAGGAGAAATGACAAATGTCAGTGGGTCCTTGAAGTCGATTTCTTGATGTTTGTCAATGAATATGTTCTTATACATCATTTTATCATGAATATGTTCTTATACTTCATTTTATAATGAATATGTCTTTATACTTCATTTCTATAATGAATATGTTCTTATACTTCATTTCTATAATGAATATGTTCTTATACTTCATTTTATAATGAATATGTTCTTATACTTCATTTATATAATGAATATGTTCTTATACTTCATTTATATAATGAATATGTTCTTATACTTCATTTTATAATATGTTCTTATACTTCATTCTATTATGAATATGTTTTTATACTTAATTTCTATAATGAATATGTTCTTATTACTTCATTTCTATAATGAATATGTTCTTATACTTCATTTTATTATGAATATGTTCTTATACTTCATTTTATAATGAATATGTTCTTATACTTCATTTTATTCTATGTTTTTATACTTCATTTCTATAATGAATGTTTTTATACTTCATTTCTATAATGAATATGTTCTTTTACTTCATTTTATAATGAATATGTTCTTATACTTCACTTTATAGAATATGTTTTTGTACTTCATTTCTGTAATGAATATGTTCTTATACTTCATTTTATAATGAATTTGTTCTTATACTCCATTTCTATAATGAATATGTTCTTATACTTGATTTTTAAAGAAAATTTCAACATTTGTAGCCTTCAGTTGAGCAAGATAAAAGAGACAATGTTTCCTAAAACAAAGAAGATGGATAAGGACAGAATTTGTTTAGATACTGAATGAGATAGTCCAGCCACTTAATATCTCTTTGGACAGGAAGTTAATTGGGAAATATGAATGGTCTGTCAGGATTTTATATCACATTTTACTTATTTCTTACAGCTTATTAAATTAATGAAACCTTCAAAGTATTCGTGGACCATACCTGGGATTAGTAAGAGAGAGTTGTCATCACTGCAGGTAATAATGTCAATAATTGTCCCTCAGAGTACCAAGCGCTGAAGACTGATCTCATCAATTTGAAAATGGGCACTGAATCCTTGATAGCCAGCTATTACCGGGAAAGGTATGAGGAACAGCTGAAGAAACAGGAAGACCAGCAGAGACATAATACACCAGAGCTCGTAGTTCATGTAAGTTCAACGTTCAGTAATGTTGCGTCGTAAATTGCCGTCAGGTGCCATGAAAAGTAGGTCTGCTTTTATACCATAGTAATTATATTGTTTTGGTGGTACCCTGTCTGGTTCGATATTGCTTTTGTTATGCTTTTAATCTGTTCATAGTTGGAACTGGAACCTTGAAGCCATACATCTGTGCAAGTTATTATTTTTGAGGGTGCTTGGCTCCAGGTGTTTATGGAATCCATTAATTTGCGATTTTGTGCAAATGTTATTCTCAAGGGTTTTACATGTCTATTATGATAGAAAGAGGAGAAGTGAATTGGCTATATGATTAGCTTTATGAAAATAGGACAAGTATTTTAGAAGTATGAGAAAAGTTATTTGTTGCAGTTGAATGAAAGACCGACATTAAGCGAAGTGAGTCAGGTAAAGGACCAATTGCTTAACTTTCATATATTTCTTATTGTTACTTTTTTATCGAGAAGGTCTTTCCCTCAGTATTAAATAATCTTTAAAATTTACCATTATATCCATTGTTGTATGTAAGCTTTGCGAATTTCAAATTTTATTTCTATCAACCTTTTTTGCAGCAAAGAAAAAGAATATTAAGTTTATTTTAAATAATATAAACATCCACTTTATATGTAAAAACTGCATTCAACATTGAAATTATGATCAATCGCTTCACACCTCGATGCTTTCACTGTTTGTGTTAACAAACAATTTTCAAAAGTGATGATCACTTAAAAACAGGTTGATGGTTACAACGTTTCTAATATAAAAAGAGCAGTTATCATCGCTCCAGAAGTTTGAAACTGTAGGTAGCGAATTTCCACATTATAGACTGTGTGTGGACGCAGGGCATCTTCATAATTTTATCAGATATTAAAACCCCAACAGTTCCTTTTCACAATGCATAACAAAAATTTAAATCCTCATTACTCTATCTCTCTCTCTCTCTCCACTCAAGAACAGCACTTGCTCAGAATAGGCCTCTGTGAGAATTGGTGTTGGTCCGTCTGCTACAATAACAAATGTCCCATTAATGATATTACATAAGCCAAGGCCATAGATTTATAAAGCTGAGGAAAAACGAGAAAACCTCCTTGAAAAAGGTCAGCACTCTGTCGACAGCAGCACCTCACGAGTGCCTGAGGTAACCGAGCAAAATCGAGCAAACTTTTAAGGACATAAGCTTCATGGGATTGTCAATGAAGGAGTGACCTGACAAAAGAGTGACATAAATACTGTATTAATGGTGTAACATTTATTGGACAGACAAGGATGAAGTGACAAAGTAACCAAAAATCATATGAAATACTTAATTATTAAGATTTCAATTAAAAAACTAGAACCACTGAGTTGTTAACATATTTTAAATATTGGTTGGATGGTTGTCACTCCTTTGAAATTTATTTTTGAGGTGTTACTCCTTTCTTATGACATGCCTATGTCATGTCACTCCTCTGAACCACTCTCCTTCACTCCAAGTTGCAAGGCGAGACTAGCTCTCCATTTGTCAACATTCACCAAACATCTGACCAGAACGTACTTGGGCCTCCTTCATACTCGCATCTGCTTGGACACACTGTGACTGTTTCAAGGAGGTGGCAAACATCACATAAGAGAAAAGTGAATCCCCAAAATACAACTATAATTATATGTCTGATTAAGGGTGTGATTCATCCACAAAACCCCATTGAGAGAGAGAGAGAGAAGAGATCATCTTTTTAGAGAGAGAGAGAGAGAGATCAGAATAGCCTTTCCAGCGGGGGGCTGCAACTCGACATTGTCGAAGACTCAACCAAGTTTCTGGGGTTGAAAAAATGATGATAATGACAAAAGAATCTTTTTCATCCATGTTTTCATACAGAAAATATGATATGGATACCAACATCTGTTTCCCCTCCTTGGATAACATTATCATGACTTTAATTTTGTAGATAAAGTGTATCCCACATGATATTTTTATGTATGCGTAACTAATCCCTGTGAACACTTGAAATTGCTCTTTGGATTTTGATGTGTTATTGCAACAGATCTGACGAAAAAAATGATAAGTAATCTGTAACCGTATGCTTCACAGGTTAGAAGAGTCTCAGAACATTGTGTTTTTTTAACTTTTTCGTTTTTGGTAATACCTTGAATACTATGGGCGCAGGAAAGTGTGTATATTACTAAATAACTGTAAAGTTTTTATGGTTACCGAGGTCAGAATCACAATATGAAAATAGCATGATGTATACAGCTACTTCCTGACTTGTGTTTTACAGGTTTATTTCACGGAGAGCGGGAAACTCCATTCCGAGGTCATCATGGCCAGAAACGTAACTGAACGAAAGGACAACGAAAATGTTCACAGTCCTCCAGCATGTAGGAAAAGTCCCGCGAAGGTCCCTGACACTTATGTTCAGGCTAAAGTGGTTCCTTCCGACTGGTTTCCAGACATGAAATGGAGGACAAAAACCCAGAAAAAGCAGCAGTCGCCAGTCTTCGAAGAAAGCTGTGAAGTGTAAGTACAGTATATATTTCCTCATATGGATGAGTGGCAGAGTCAGTGCTCCTTCACGCTGCTCTCTTCCTCAGAGAGGGACAGAGGACACCTGTGCCAAGTTCATTTGCACCTGTTCCCGAGCTCGTGCTCTTATTTAATGTTGGGCTTCGAAACTGTTGACTGTTATGGCTAAAGTTAAGGGAGTAATTGAGAAGAAATCATATTTTTTTTTATTGCTGGTAACTGTGCAAGTGTCAAGGTTTAAGAGGACTAATTAATACCAGCAGTTATGATTGCAAATTATCTTCATTATTATAATTGTCATAACATAAAATGGGGTGCACACGATTCACCTGGCCAATGCAAAAAACGTCTCATTTTATTTTTCAAAATTTTTAGGCAGGAAAGTTAATAGAAACTAATTTACGGAAAATGTTCATTTTTTTTAAAGAAATATAATTAAACATAATTGTTTGATAAATTTATTTTTAATCATCTAGTTAATTTAGCAGCATAATATAAATTTTTGTCTGAAAGAAATATAATAAAATATATATAAAGTGAACCTAAAACTTTGAAAACTGATTTTATCAAAGAAATATAATATATTTTAATACATATACATAGTTTGAGATGAAAAAACACAGTGGAAATGCATGTTATTTAACTAACATATATGTAAAGATCTATATTACAACCATATAATATAATATCATTTAAAAGGAGTGATAATTTATATAAACTTTTTGTTCTGTCTGAATAATATATTTATATAAACAAAACATATATTTTTGCAAAACATATATATATATATATATATATATATATATATATATATATATATATATATATATATATGTTACAGGGTCCTGGGCTGGTAATACTAGATCAACAATCTCAACAAAATTATAATTGATGCTTGCCACGAAGTGCATGGGAGTCCAGTTTGTAAACATAAAGGGGATTTTAATGAAGACTTACCTCAGAATTTTCCTGAGTTATAATTTAGGTGGAAGGTCGCCATAGAATTTATAACAATTTACAGTGGTTGATTGGGAAACTTAACAAATTAACATTAATAAATGAACAGTTAGACACCATACGACATGATCACTGAGGGACAGATTCAAAATAGGCACAGTAACGATAACGACATGAATTGGCAAACAAATACAGTAGAACCTTGGTTCTCGACGCTAATTCGTTCCAGAAGTAGTGTCGAGATTCGATTTTCTGAGCTCAGCCCCGTGTCACCCGGTGAAATTCCATTCTGACACGAATTTCTAGGTATAAATATTGCTAAATATACCAGAGAAAAAAGCTTTCAGGAATGCTGAGTTATTACCCCAGATCGAGCATCTTCAAGGAAGACGTCGGTATAACCAAGGGTGAGTGAAGGAATCACAACCACAGAGCCACACTCGATAGACATCCCCATGTCAAAATCCCGGGAAGAGCGGGGGCCGTTCCAGCCCCACGCTCACCAGCCCGCCATTCGGCGACTCCAGCGCCATCTGAACTCATTCCATTTCTAGCACTTGATTTTGACGCTGCTGTTTTTTTTTGTGCTTGTGTTTTTGGTGTTTTTTTCTTTTGCATCATGTCTTCGAGCAGCTTTACCATCTCCAAGTTAAGTACCATCTTATTGTGGGGGTTTCTTATGATTTGTTGGCTGCTTCAGCCCGTATTTATTAATTATATGTGGATTTTGTTATGACGCCACGGCGTCCCCCAGCCAGCCATGTTGTCCATGAGGTTTACCCACCCAGCTTGTTCTGTTTGGGTTTTCCTTGTCGTTATATTGCCTTATCTTTTTCCCCTAGGATCTCATCCTGGTGGTTTTCTGGGCTGGGTTTTATTGGTTTTTTTTTAATGTTTTTGATCTGACCCTCATTTGGGTTCCCTCATCGGGTTCCTGTTATATTCCCGCTTAGGTTTCTCCCAGGATGTTTCCTCTTGGTCAGTTTAGCTTATAATTATAATTTTATTATTATTATTATTTTGCTGGTGCTCGACATCATGCTGTCAATTATAGAATTGTTGCCTTGTTCCGTGGGGGCGTCAGGCTCATCCTGTCTGCCTCCTCGGTTAGGCTATGCACGAACACAAGTATTCTTTTTTATTTTATTTTATTTATTTTATACATATGGTGTTTTATTTGATTGTTAATCATCCCCCTTGCCTTTCAGTGTATGTTAGGCTTTATTGCCCCTTTGACCTCCAGCTCTCCCTTCCCTGAGTTAGGTTAGGCAGTGGGGTGGACCAGCAGGTTGAGGGAGTTTCTGTTGTGTGCCTTCCTCTGTCCGTTGTTTGGGTGGCAGAGTGAGACCCTTTGTCTTCCCCTTCTTTTACGAAGGGGTAGAGTTTTTCGTTGGGTGTGTCTCCTCCAGGCGTGTTAGCTTTTTCCCCCTCTCATTCGGCCCTGGCTGGTCTTCGACACGGGAAATTTCTCTCCTGTTGTTTCCTTCCCCCCCCTTTCCTTCTCCTTCCCATTTTTTTTTTTGGGCCATGGCTACGTCTATGTTGTATAGGTGAGAGTAGGAGAGGTCTTAGTCGTTTTCCCTCCTTTCCCTCCTTAGGTGTAGGCTGGTATGATTTTTTGCGTGGCATATCATGCAGTTGAGCAGGTGAGCTTCTTCCCCAGTCTCCTGTTTTCCTCTGCTCTGGCCTACTCCCTTCTCTACCCCACCAACCCTCCCCCTCTACCCTGTCTTGGGTCCAGCTCTTGTCATCTTCTGCGGGTGATGCTAGGTGTCCGACTTCCACTCCGAGTTGTGGATCTTTCCTGGTGGAGGGATTCGCTCCCTCCCAGGGCTGGTTCCAGGTGACTTGTTGCTTGGCTTGATGTTTCGTTTACCCACTCTCCTAGGATTGAGCAGGTTTCGAACATTCTCAGGGTTTCCTTCTCGGCCTTGTTCCATGTTCGCTCCGGCGTTCGAGATGCTTTAGTTGGGTTGACTGGCGCCTACATCTGCCTTATGTGGATCGTGGTGTTTGACAGCCTCACCCTTCTTTGGTTTCTCTGGCGATAGGGACCAGAGATTCCCGGAGAGAGGGTGGGACTGACTCGGGGAAGTAGATTTGTATATTTTTGTTAACCGATTATGTTACCATCTTATATATATACCATATATTTTCCCTATTTATATTTATGTGTGTTTATTTTACTGGCGGAGTGACACCGCCGTCAGATATACATTGATTTATTTTTTCGCCTCACCCTTATTATGTATTTATTTATTATTTTGATTGAGAGTCCGGTGATTTCACCCTTGGGTTCCGCCGTCTTGTTGGCATCCCTTGTGGTGAAGGTCCTGTTGATCTCGCTCTTCTCGTTCCGCCGGAGTATTCCGGCAGTCGGGGTTTTTTTATCATGCCACTTAATTTTAATTTATTTTTAGTGGCCCGTCTCTGACGAGGGGTTTTTCATTCCGCCGAGCACTCCGGTGGTTAATTGAAATACCCTTGCCTGCTTAGTTTAAGTTTCTTAGAGTGGTAGGTTCATTTACTGTTTTACACTTACAGACTGTTCGCTGTGAGGAGCCGGGTGCACCGCCACTCTCCAACAACCCTATGGGCATGTGGTGTGTCGGACCCACACTGGCTGTGCGGTCCGGTTGGATGACCTGATGTTTGGCACCCGGAGGGCTGTGAGGTTTGCTTTCGCTCTGTGCGGTGCATCCAGGACGAAGTCGGTAAGCTGTTTGCCTTTCCACCGTTCATGTTACGTTTTTATCAGTTTGCTTATATTGCGATATTTTGTGTTTTTATTTTATTTCAGTATTTTCTAGCCTCCCTTTGATTTACCCCCTTCTTTCAGGCGGACGAGTCCTCCAAGAAGGAGTCTCTTGAGTCCTCCGCGCCTGGGTGGCTGGGTTTGGGAGAAACGTTCCGTCGGGGAAGCCTTATGTCCTCGACTTGAAGAAGTGGAGAGATCTGCTCTACCCCGGCGCCGGATCGCTGCGGCCGTACCAGCGAGAAGTTGGCCGCACCCCATCATCCAGCAGATCCGGGTTGTGACCCAGCCACCCCAAGATGAGACCCTTTACGCGGAGGTTTCGGAGGACGTCGCCGCTCTGGACTTGGACCTGGAGCCCATGAACACAGAGCAGGACCCAGTGGTAGGTGGTGAGGTAAGTGAGGCAGCGGGGCGGGCGCCCTCTTTGATTCCCCTTCATCATCTGTATCTTCATTTCAGGGCTTTTCTAAGTCTTCCATCTTGGGGGACAGTGCTCCATCTACTGTCCCCAAGTTGAAGACTTCATGGAAGGCAAAGGGCTTCAAGTCCTCGTCTTCCCGGAAGGCATCCCCTTCCCCGTCGAAGGCTAAGGTCCCGCACCTCTGGCCTCCGGGAGCAAAGCTGGAACCTCGGGCAAAGGAGCGAGTAAGAGGGCGGCCAGACCCAGCCCTCCTCGCCAGCCTCCCTTTGACCCTGAGGCATTTGCTGGGATGCTTTTGGAGAGGATTTTCTTCGGAGGTTGATTCCAAGCTTTCTAAATTTCTGAGAGGCTTCAGAGCCAGGAGAATCTGATCGCCGATATGGCACGCTCGGCGGGCCGACCACAGCTATCAGATCCCTGATACTGCCTCCTCCCTCCTTTTGATGTTGGAAACCCGTGGCGTTTTGCTCTCCGTGCCATTCGGCATGAGGACACCCTGACAATTGAGGGTTTGGGCACGAGACGTCTGGAGGAACTGGAGTTCTTCCCTCCTGACCTCTTGCCCCCTACCCAGGCTTCGTTAGGCTGACGGAGGAAGCCTGGGTACGATCAGACAAGGTCCCTAAGGAGACGGTGATCTTCCCTAGGGACCAAGCTCAATCAGCTCTCCTTCGCACTCTTCACGGAGTGGCAGGCAGAGAATACAAAACTCACACCGTTCAAGGGCAACTACACGATGTTTGCCCTGGGTGATAAGTTGCCCACTCCCTGCCTGAACAAAGTTGCTCTGGCTACGGCCCAGGCCTGCTTTGAAGGCAAACCCTTGCCTCAGCTCAGGGAGACAGACTCCACATCCCTGGTATTCCCAGGAGGTGAGGAGTTCTGGAGGACGCCCCATCCACCTTTACTGTGGGTAAGCTGGACGCCTTCTGTGCGTCCTCGCAGTTCAGCGAGCAGCTTCCTAAGCTTCCCAGAAGCCTTCCTGAAGGCGGAGTTTTGAGACAAGGACAAGACTGAGCCGGTCTTTGAATTCCTTGTGTCTGTCAGAAGCGGTCGCCGTCTCCTGTGCAGATGAAGAGCCATTCTTTCAGGTTCTGGCTAAATCCCTGTTAGCAGGGTTTCAGTCAGACCTGTATGACTTCATGGTGGCTAAGTTGGAGTGCTGCAAATTCATTTTGCTGATGCCACCATTCGTCATGAGCCTAACAAGCTCATGAAGAGTTCCATCTGGGGATTAATCTCTTCCCAGAAGACGAAGTCTCAAAGTGTCCTGAGCGAGGCTACTAGGGCTAACCAAAGCCTTACGCTCGGTGGGGTATTTCAGCCTTCAAGCGGAAGACCCCAGAATCTGGCAGTTCCCAGGGTAAGTCTGGGAAACGTTCAGGAGACACAAGAGGCCTCATCCCCAGACAGTGGTTCAGGCTGTCCCGGTCTCGGCAGTGGCCAACCCTCCACCTCCAAGGCTCAACCCCAACAGTACGTGCTGGTTCAACCAGCTCAACCCCTTGCTGCACCATCGCACGTCTCCTCCCAGCGTACAACCCCACCTATGAGGGCCGTGGTGTCTTTCACGGCCTTAATAGGAGTGCAAGGGGGGGAAGAGGTCGGCCCCTTACAGAGGCAAGCTGGATCCGCCCCAAGAGGAAAACCAGGACGTGGTAGAGGAAACAAACCCTCTTCCTCCCACTGAGACCAGTCAGGTAGGTGGTCGCCTTTACTGGTTCAGAGACCAGTGGTCCTTCAGTCCTTGGGCACACAGCATTGTGTCCAAAGGTCTGGGTTGGAGCTGGACAAGGACCCCCTCCTTGATCAGGTTTTACCAGCCACTCCTCCAAAACCCTACAGGATTTTTTGTGACGGAGCTTCTCAACAAGAGAGCAATAAAGAAAGTAAGGCACCTCAAATTTCAAGGCAGGTTGTTCACTGTTCCAAAGAAAGATTCCGGTCAGCAAAGAGTGATTCTAGATCTGTCGCGTCTAAATCTTTACATAAATGCGACAAATTTCGCATGCTTACAGGTAGCTCAGGTACGGACTCTACTTCCGCGTGGAGCCGTCACCACCTCTATCGATCTTTCAGACGCTTACTATCACGTCCCGGTTGCGCGGAACTTCTCTCCCTTCCTGGGTTTCAGACTCGGGAAACAAGCCTACTCCTTCAGGGTCATGCCTTTCGGACTCAATATAGCCCCAGAATATTTACAAAACTGGCGGAAACAGTAGTTCAGCAACTCCGGTCCCGGGGATATCCCTGGCAGCTTACCTGGACGATTGGATAATTTGGGCACCAACAGTTCAGGAGTGCCGGAAGGCCACGGCCATAGTCATCAAGTTCCTGGAGTCGTTAGGCTTTCAGTTGAACAGGAGAAGTCCCGCCTGACTCCGAGTCCCGGTTTCAGTGGCTGGGTCTCCAGTGGGATCTGTCCTCGTACAGACTATCCCCTCCCGCCATCCAAGCGGAAGGAGATAGCCGCCGCTACCAGGAAATTTTTGAAGGACAAAGCAGCATCCCGCCGGGTCTCAAGAAAGAATTCTCGGCTCCCTTCAATTTGCCTCAGTGACGGACCTGCTCTTAAAAGCAAAACTAAAAGACATAAACAGAGTGTGGCGGAGATCGAGCCAATGTCAGGCTCAGAGACAAGGTCTCTTCAATCCCGCGAATCTTGAAGACAAGACTGCAGCCATGGTCCACAGTCAGTGGCCTGTCCAAGACAGTCCCACTCCAGTTCCCTCCTCCGGCGCTGGTAATCCACACAGACGCCTCATTAAGCGGCTGGGAGGGTACTCACCAAAACAAAAAGTACAAGGAACATGGTCTACAATGTTTCAACAGTTCCATATAAACACCTTGGAAGCTATGGCAGTGTTTCTAACGCTTAAAGAAAATCCGCCCCCCCAGCCAGATTCACATCAGACTGGTGTTGGACAGCGCCGTGGTGGTTCATTGCATCAACAGGGGCGGCTCCAAATCAGGTCGCGTAAACCAGGTGATGGTAGCTATTTTCTCCTGGCGAACAAGCACGGCTGGCATCTGTCAGCCACCCACCTAGCGGGGTGCGGAACGTGGTGGCGGATTCCCTGTCCAGAACCACTCCGTTGGAGACGGAGTGGTCTCTGGACGGGGAGTCTTTCAATTGGATTGCCGCCGGGTTCCGGGACTCCAGGTGGATCTGTTCGCCACGGAGAGCAATCACAAGCTTCCCTGTTATGTGGCTCCCAACCTGGACCCCCAGGCTTATGCCACGGATGCAATGACCATAGATTGGAACAATTGGGAGAAGATCTATCTGTTTCCCCAATAAACATGTTGTTGAAAGTACTGCACAAACTCAGGTCATTCAACGGCCAACTAGCCCTGGTAGCCCCTTATTGGCCGAAGAGCAACTGGTTCCCTCTGCTTCAGGAACTCAAGTTTGCGGTGTCATCAGATTCCCAAACCCAGACTGACCCAAGTAGTACAAACCAAGACTGTGTCAGCTTCCTTAAAATTCAGAATGCCCTGGTTTTATGGACTTTATAAAATTTGCTGCAAAAAAGGGAGCAAACATTGACCCGTTAACACTCTGTTTTTAGAATCAGACAAGAGAGATTCTACTCTCAGACAATATGACTCAGCAGTCAAAAAATTAGCATCCTTTTTGAAGGCATCTGAAGCTCAAACTATGACTACTAACCTAGCAGTTACCTTCTTTAGATCATTGTTTGAAAAGGCCTTGCCCCGGCCACTATTACTACAGCTAAATCAGCCCTTGAAGAAGGTATTTTTGTATGGTTTTAAAATTGACCTTACAGATTCTTACTTTTCCTCCATCCTAGAGCATGTGCTCGTTTGAGACCAGTAACACGCCCACATTCTGTTACCTGGTTCCTCAACGATGTTTTGAAATTAGCATCTGAGATTGATAACTCTCAATGCTCTTATCTGGATCTGTTAAGGAAAACCTTGTTTCTGATTAGCTTGGCTTCAGGTGCCAGAATTTCAGAGCTATCTGCTCTCTCTAGAGGTGATGATTTTGTTTGATTTCCTCCGTCCGGAGAAGTCCTCCTTTCTCCTGATCATAGGTTTCTAGCAAAAAATGAAGACCCTCAGGACAGGTGGTCCCCCTGGAAGGTGGTGCCTCTTCCACAGGACCAGTCCTTATGCCCAGTCTATACCTTAAAGTCTTACCTTTTAAGAACTCCACAGTGTAAGTCGGGTCCTCTTTTTATCAGGGAGAAAGGTGGAACTCTTTTTTCTTTGAATGCTATAAGACAACAAATTCTGTATTTTATTAAACAAGCCAACCCGGATTCAGTCCCTAAGGTTCATGATATCCGTGCAGTAGCTACTTCCACTAATTATTTTTATAATATGGATTTTGCTGAACTTACCAAATATACAGGATGGAAATCACCTCTAGTGTTTAAACGCCACTATTTAAAATCACTCGAAGCTCTGAAATTTTCTACAGTGGCTGTGGGAGTGTCATCCCCCACCTTAATTATCCTTATCCCTTATCCCTTCCCCCCCGCCCACCTGCCTCATTTATTTCTCTGCCTGCCCTTCTGGATCAATCATGCCTCACTGCCTTGCTCCTCATAATTGATACTGGTATTGCCATTATTATTGTTTGTCTTGTGATTGTATTTTGTTATGCTGTGATTTTAGATTGTCTTAGAGGTACTGGGCTGTTTTTTATTTTGCTCCATGTACCCTCAAATTTTTTATGTTGTATAATTAATTGTTCTTAGGTTTAAGTTTATAATTATAGTAATCTTTTTATTTTTGAATGTATTTTGACATTGTATTTTTGTTGTATTTTACCTTGTTTTTGTATTCTTTTTGATTTGTATTCTGTATTTTCATGTTAGTATTCATTTTTTCATGTGTTGAGATATTTTAATTAAATCTATTTTTCCATAGCATGTGTTTTTTTTTCAGATCACCTTTTGTTTCCTTTTGTATCTTTGCAGTCTTGGCATGATTCTCTATCACTATTTCACCGGGTGACACGGGCTGGACTCAGAAAAGGGATTTTGACAAAGGAAAAATCTATTTCTGAGGGAGGCCCCGTGTCACCCCGGTGACCCTCCCAGTATTTTTGAGGTGGTTTCGCCCCTACTTTGGCATGCCAAGCCTGGGGGTGGTGCTAGTCTGGAATGAGTTCAGATGGCGCTGGGGTCGCGCGTGGCGGGCGGGTGAGTGTGGGGCTGGAACGGCTCACCGCTCTTCCGAGGAGTTTTGACATGGGGATGTCTTTGAGTGTGGCTCTGTGGTTGTGATTCCTTCACTCACCCTTGGTTATACCGACGCCTTCTTTGAAGAAGGTGCTCGATCTGGGGTAGTAACCCCAGCATTCCTGAAAGCTTTTTCTCTGGTATATTTAGCAATATTTATACCTAGAAATTCGTGCAAGAATGAATTTCACCGGGTGACACAGGGCCTCCCTCAGAAATAGATTTTCCTTTGTCAAAATCCCTTTATCCTATTTGATGTTAATTTCTCTATAAAAACCATTGTTTGTTAAAAAACATATCTCCAACCTTTGCCTTTTTATACAAAAGCCAAATTACAATTAACTAGGTTCAGATTGAAGTGCCACATTTTTGTATACGATATCATGAAAACTGTTGTAGCCTAATGATAACAATGAAATAAAGCATATATCATGAAATTAATAATACAGTATTTATAAACCGAATTACTGTATGTCTGTTATCATAAAATTGAAAAATTTCCAGACTAATGTGTTCGAACTTGGATTTCTCTGCTATTTTTCAGATATAATAAATGACGTTGGCTGGCCCGTTTTGTTTTGGTAAAAATCAAGATTCCACAACTATTTTCACTTGATTTCATCCATACGAGCTTTACTCGGTATTTATTGTTCCTGGGCATAAAAATATGCAGTGGCCCTTGTTCTTTCATGCCCAGTAGTTTTGTTTCTCTCTCCAATTTTAATTACGGTCGAGTTGAAATCCCAGAATGCATGATAATGCCAGTCATTCCAGCTTGAAAATTGTTTTCTCCATCAGCCACAACATGCACCGCAAATTTAGCAGTATATTTCCTTGTTCAATCTTTTATCTGAGATAACAAGTATGGGTATCTGCAAAAATATATCAGTCCTATGGGCTCCCCCTCCACATCATTGAAGAAAACAGACTGTTAATTGCCCTGTATTACCATACAGTGCTTGACAACACAACCACTAAGGGCTGTTGCTATCCTAATCAGTGATAAGGCTAAATATTCACAAAGTTTCTCAAGTACTGTTTTGGCTGTACAGTACGCATTTACGTTCCAAAGACATAACATTGCCATTACTTTTATCATTCTCTTTTCCTTTTTCAACTAAAGATGGGATAAAGAGATGGGGAAAACGCTTTTGGTCTGTTGTAATTTGGTCTCTTTCTGCCTGATTGTATACTGCTGCCTGCCTCTTCTCCCAAATTTAAAATATTTCATGAACATTGTCTTATCGGTATTAATTGCTTACCCCATTGCAAAATCGAATTATGGTCAGAGTGGAGAAGGAATTATCTCTAACTCGAGCACTACCCGAGTATTTTCCAGCATTTTATCGAAAAAAAGTGCATTTAGTCAAGGGAAAATGAGATGAAAATAGTAAAAATAATTAGATGAATATTTCTCAGTGAAAAATCATGGTAGCCGTGAATGGGAGAATTTTCAGCGAATAGGTGAGTCTGCAGAGTGTGAGAGCAGTTATATGGGGGTGTTTACTGTATGTCATTTTTCACCTGTTCATTATCAATCATATCATTAGTTTATATATTTTATCTTCATTAGGGCAGCACTGAATAATCTTGATGCAGCCCTTTCATCATCCTGACAGTCTTTCAAGACTAAATTTCATAATCAATCAATCCACAAGGAAGTGCACCACTGTTTACCCAGCAATAAATGATATCAGTAATAATCTACCTATTGGAATAAAAAGTAACCTCTATATAGATGATTTTGCCATATATTCAGCATCTCACATAAAACATGAAGACCTGAGTGAATCATTAATAAAGCTATAATTAAAATAGCTTGAATGCCATGACCTCATCTGTAGGTTTAAATTATCCATACATAAGACTCAAGCTGTTGTGTTTGATAAGGTTAAAAAAGTGGGTGACGTTCGACCATCATGAAGAAATAGATTTAAAATCCATCAAGAAACAACAACAGTATGACAGAGAATTTCTGGCAAATCAAAATTTTAGGATTAGAATGGTTTGATACTCACCTAAATTGTAAGGCTCACATAACATACATGGAAATCAAAATGTAAAAAGAGCATTATATCGAATTAAAAATTATTGAACACTGCCACAATTGGGGGCGCCAGATACATGACAATCACTGTACTGTATAAAGCAACAGATGCTGCAACCAGCATTGGTAGAAGCAAAATAGCCATGGCTCAGCATCAGATGCAATGCTGAAAATGTTGGAACTTGGAACCAGTTCACAACAGAGGCCTTAGAATATGTTCAGAGCCTTTATGCCTGATCATTACCAACCAGCATCATCTTTACAAGTTGTATGGTGGAATTGAACCCTCTCTCCATTAGAGAGTTTGTAACGTTGCAGAGTGCCTGAGAATTCAGACAAGTGATTCTCACTGCATAAAAAATTATTTGAATTAAGAGAAAGTGTATTTATAAACAATGGCTCACCACAATTTTCCCCCAGAGATACACCCTCTCTGCTCCTTCCAAGGAGCTAAAGTAACAATGAAGAGTGCTCTGCTGTAAGAATTCAGACAAATGATTCTCCACCAAAACACTATTTAGATTAAGAGATGTGTTTATAAACAGTCATCCACCACCTTTCCCAATTAGAGCTAGAAGATTGTGAGTCGCTAAATATAAATATACAGTTACCTGCAATATTCGTTTTACCTCCTCCTTGGACAATGAATAAAATGAGAAGGTTAAACACTTGAAAATATTTATCAAAAAGTTATCCATATATCCTAGAACACCATAGACAACATACAATAGAACATATAATGTTCGAAGGTCCAACGGCGCACCAAGGATGTCACACGCTCAGGCAAAACAGACCTAAGTCACAGCCACACAAATGGGCTATCAAGAACTGCAGTATCCCCAGACAATACCCGTGATTTGTTCATGCAACCAGATAATGCCAATCAGTATTTACAGCTGAGTAATAATTGTCGATAGCATGTTTTGTAAAAATAATCAGAAGACTCTTGTAATAATTTTTAATGATTTATAGCAACACCAGAATGCATATGCAATTTGATGTAATTTTCTTTTACTAATATATGTTTTATCACTTTGTACATTATGTCTCTTATTATTCTATCTGATTAAATGTTGTACAAAATGGCTCAGTACAGGAGCAATGGTCTTCATCACATTTTATCCACAAATGTACAGTATACCTGTTCCCATTAAATAAATTATAAATTTTTGGAGTTCTGTATTTTTGACCTCACAACGTATTTATTGTTTATTGGCGTAAAAATAGCAGTAATGTATTCTTTCATGCCCAGTAGTTTTGATTAAAATACTTTCTCTCCAACTTTACTTACGGTCGAGTTTCATCCATGATGCCGATGCATGATAACATAGTCATTAGCAGCTTGAACATTGTTTTCTCAGCTTCAGCTACAACTTGCAGCATAAATTTAGCAGTATATGTCCTTGCTGATCTTTTATCCATACCAAATAAGGGTATACAGCTATGTAAAAATGTATCAGTCTTATTCTACTTAACGTCATTTGTACTATAACCTATGGTAATTGTGTATTATCAGTAAAGAACATGGTTATTTTAATGAGATCAAGATTTTCAATATATTTTCTGTGGAATGTATTTTATTCATATTTGGGAAAATTCTTATATTAAGTATATATTTTCACTGAGAAATAGTTTCATATATTACTGTATTTTCATGTCATTTTATGACTAAATGCACTTTTGTGATCTATTTTTCAGGTATCATTTTTAACACTGAATTTTTCTAGTATAATCTATCAAAATATGCAGTTCTAAGTGTTTTTATCAATTTTAATCATTAATTTTATATTTCACCTTCATTATGGCAGTGAATACACTGTCCTGATGGTTGAAATACAAGCAAAAGGGCTGTTTTATCTGATTCAAGACCTAAACAAAACAACAGTCAGTCAATCGGTTGTTTATGGCTCACACATTTACCATTCAAGAGCTATAAAAAATAATACTTTTATCATTCAAATTAGTTTTTAACTAGAAGATTGGATAATAAGTTGGAGGAAAAAAAATATTGTAAATCTCTTTGCCTGATTCATGCTGCCCATGACCAGGGAAATTTAAAAATATTTTATAAATATTGACATATGATAATTGCTTACCCCATTACAAAATCGAATCCATCATAAGGTGAAATCATAGACATCCTATTAGTGATTTTATATAGTTTTATAAAAACAGTCATTTAGTCATGAAAATGAGATTAAAAATATTTTGAAAAGGAAAATCTATTGAAAATAATAAGATTAAAACAGAAATAACCTTTCAGCACTTATTTCTAGGTAAATGGAGTTCGTCATATCAGAGAAGAGCTAAAACAAGTAAGCTGGAGTTACGTCAATAGTCCATGAAATGGAGTTGTATGAGAAAGGGTTAGATTGAACAATCACAGGCCTTCCTCCTGTAAAATTCCCAGATTGTCAAAAGTGTTGATAACTGTCAAAACAAACATGCATTGTGTGGACTGTTAAACAAATAGCCGCCATTCCATGTGATCATCTTGGAATGATATTTTATCAAGGGGGAAAATCAATGAAGGAAATTTTGACAGAATCTCCCAGAAATAGATTTTCAGTTTGTCAAAATCCAGTTTTAATGTTTTCCGACCTGTGTCAGCTGTGATTTAATTAACAGAGAAACCAAAATACCATCCTGAAACAAAAAAGGAAACTTATAGAGGAGCATGAGAAATAAAACTGCATAAATCCACAAGAGTTTTAATTATCCCAGCAAAAGGGCATTTAGATATATAATAAAGATATTAAACTTATTTGTAAGATTTGATAAACATAAAACTATCCATAAGGAACTAATGTGTACATAAACATGTAATATTACCATTAAATATATTTAAGATTAGGTAAATTTATGTCCCATAAGACAAAAAGAACACAAAAACGTATTTAAATCTAAACATAGCAGACAATACAAAACTATGACATCCAGAGACAATGTGAAGCATGCCTGACCTGGAGGTGATCGAAAGGGAATAAATGAGGCAGGTAGGAGGGAGGAGAGTGACTGAGTACGAGATAAAGAATCTAAACAGAGGGAGGAACGGATGTGCCGTTACTGCCGCCACTGTGGTGAACTTCCAGAGCTTCTAACATTTCAGATAGTGGCGTTTGAAAATTCCAGCAGACTTAGCACCCTGTATATTTTGTAAGATTTACCCAGGAAATTCATATAATGGAAGGAAGTTAGTGGGTGGCCACTGCCCTAATGTCATGTACTTTTGGAACTGAGTCTGGGTTTGTCATGTTTAATAAAATACAAGATCTGTTGCCTGATGACCTGTTATAGAAATAGTTCCTCCCCCTTCCCTTACAAACAGATAATTAAATTATACTGTGAGGTCCTGTCTAAAACTACTGTGAAGTAAAGACTGGGCATAAAGACATGATTTGTGGGAAAATGAGTTTTAGACCACCCAATCAGAAAAATCTTCTATTATAAAGCTAGAATAGGGTGAGGAGCTAGCCACTTCACCTGATGGAAGCAAACATATAATACAGTAATTCTAGACAGGGTTATAAATGACGGAAACTAGCACCTGAAGCTAAACTCATTAAAAATAAGGTCTTCCTCAATAACTTAATGAAAGAACAATTTTGATTATCCGTTTCTGATGCTAATTTAAGAACATCATTCAAGAACCAGGAAACCGTATGTGGGCGGGTTACTGGTCTCAAACGAGCACAGGCTTTAGGGATTGACGAAAAATAAGAATCTGTTAAGTTAATCTTAAAGCCATGTAAAAATATCTTTTCAAAGCTGATTTGGCTGTAGTAATAGTACTTGAGGCCAGACCTTTTTCAAATAATGACCTAAAAATGAAATTGCTAAATTTGTGGTCATTACAGAAATTTCAGATTCTTTTGAAGAGTGCATTTCTTTACTGCTGAGTCATATTGTCTGAGAGTGGATTCCCTTTTGTCTGATTCTAGGAACAAAGTGTTAATAGGATCAATATTAGCATCTTTCTGAGCTGCAAACTTCATGAAATCCACAAAGCCAGGGCATTCTGAATTCTTGAGGAAGCTGACACAGTCTGAGTTTGTACTATTTGTGTCAAGTTTTGGGTCTGGGAATTTGAATGCACCGAAGTTTCAGCTCCAGAAGAAGTGGAAACCAGTTGCTCTTCGGCCAGTTGGGAGCCACTAGGGCTATCATGACCTTTGAATGTCCTGAGCTTGTGAAAACTTTCATCAACAGGTTTACTGGAGGAAACAGATAGATCCTCTGCCACATGTTCCAATCTATGGACATTGCATCTGTGGAGTGAGCCAGAGGGTCCAGGTTGGGAGCAACATAACATGGTAGTTTGTGGTTGCATTCTGTTGCAAAGAGATCTACTTGGAGACCTGGAACTTGATTGCAAATCCATCTGAATGATGTTTTGTCCAGGGACCATTCCGACTCCAGCGGAGTTGTCCTGGACAGGGAATCTGCAATGACATTCCGGACTCCTGCAAGATGGGTAGCTGACAAATGCCACTGGTGTTTGTTTGCTAGGGAGAATATTGCTATCATAACCTGGTTGATCCGGCTCGATTTGGAACCTCCCCTGTTTATACAATGTACCACTACTGCGCTGTCAAGAACCAGTCTTATATGAATCAGATTGTTTGGACGCAGCTTCTTCAGGGTTAGAAAGACTGCCATTAGCTTCCAGAACATTGATATGGAACTGGCGGAACACAGTGGACCAAGTCCCCTGTACCTTCTTGTGTTGAGAATATCCTCCCCACCCGCTTAGGGAAGCATCCGTGTGAATTATTAATGCCGGAGGAGGAAATTGATGAGGTACTGATTTTGATAAGCTCTTGGCAGTCTTCCAAGGCCGGAGTCTCTTTTTCAACACTGGCGGAATCAGAGACACCTTGTCCTGAACCTGACATTGGCACGGCTCTGCCATACCCTGTTTATATCTTTCAGTTTGGATTTCAGAAGTAGATCTGTCACTGAAGCAAACTGAAGAGAACCTAAGACTCTTTCTTGGGTACTTGACGGGAAGCTTTCTTGTTCTTGAGGAACTGTCTGGTTGCCTTGGCTATTTCTCTCCGTTTGGCCGGCGGAAGAGATAGTTTGTGTGCACACAGGTCCCACTGGATCCCTAACCACTGAAAGCAACTTCCGGAACTAGGCGGGATTTCTCCTGTTTATTTGAAAGCCCAGAGATTCCAGAAAGCCGATTACTATGGCTGTTGCTCTCCAGCATTCGGTGGCGTTGGATGCCCAAACGATCCAATCCCCCAGGTATGCGGGCCAGCATGATCCCCTGGGACCGGAGTTGTTGGGCTACTGTATCTGCCAGTTTGGTGAAGATTCTGGGGCTATATTGAGACCGAATGGCATGACACTGAACGAGTATGCTTGACTTCCCAGTCTGAACCCCAGATAAGGAGAGAACCTTCTCGCAATCGGACGTGATAATAGGTGTCTGAAAGATCTATACAGGTGGTTACGGCTCCACGGGGTAGTAGGGTCCGAACCTGCGAGATTGTAAGCATTCGAAACTTGTCGCATTGAATGTAAGAATTTAGACGAGACAAGTCTAGAATTACTCTTCGCTGACTGGAACCTTTCTTTGGAACACTGAACAGTCTGCCTTGAAATTTCAGGTGCCTCGCTTTCTTTATTGCCCTCTTTAGTAATAGATCTTTCACAAAGTCCTTCAGAGCCTTGGACGGTGATTGATGGAATCTGACTGAGGGGGAGGACCTTTGCACCAACTCCACCCCAGTCCTTTGGAGACTATGCTCTGGGCCCAGGGACTGAAGCTCCACTGGTCCCGAAAATGATATAACCTCCCGCCTACCTGAGATATCTCACTGGGCGGGAGAGGGTCTGCCTCCTCTGGAGCCTCTGCCTCCCCTTCCTCTGGAGGAGGAGCGAGGTGTTCCCCTACCTCGAAAGTATCCCCTGGCTCTGGTTCCCCTTGCATTTTGTATTGAACGAAATGCACCCTGGCTTTCATATGACGTGTTGAAAGCCGGGGAAGAGACATATGAAGGGGCAGCGAGAGGTTGATGGGCTGGTTGGACCAGCACATACTGAGGTTGAGGTTGGGACTGGGAGGTTGAAGGATGACCAGGGGGGGAACCTGGACAGCCTGCAAGACAGTCTGAGTAGGGCAGCCGTCTTAAAATTTCTTGAACTTCTTCCCGGACTTGGGGTGGGTTCCGGCGGGGTAAGACTGTTTCCTCTGAAGGGGACAAGCCCCAACGGAGCGGAGACTTGATTGGCCCTAGTTGCCTCAGCTAGGACTGTATCAACCTCTTCCTGGGGAAGAGATTAGCCCCCAGATGGAGCTTTTCATGAGCCTGTTAGGCTCATGACGGATGGTGGCTGCCGAAAAGATGTGTTTTTGGCAGTTCAAGCAGGCCTTGATAAAGTCATACAGGTCCTGCTGAAACTCGCCAAGAGATTTCGTCAGCACCTGGAATAAAGCGCTTCTTCATTGTAAACCACTGACGTTGCTTCTGCTAAAGTTAGAGAGTTTAAGGACTTGCTAAGCCTGTCCTTAGTCTCAGCTTCAGCCTTCAGGAGCGACTCCGGGATCTTAGGCAGTTGTTCACTGAAGAGGTTAGAAGCGCAGTCAGGGTCTAGTCGTGTAACCGTGAAGGTGTCCGGGGCTCCTTCCCAAAACTGAGAATCTCCGGGGAAGACAAGAGGTGGGATCTGTCTCCCGGAGATGAGGAAGGGACTTACCCTCCATGCAAGCTTGGTTCGTGAGGGAAGCCACTTTGGAGGTGTAAGGGGTGGGAAGAACCTCTCCCAAAGAGAACATCGTAAACGCACCCTTGGCCGGGGTGAGTTTGGGGTTCCCCGCCTGCCACTCCGACAGAGTCCGTAGTAGAGCCGACTGGGCCTGGTCCCTCGGGAAGATGACAGTTTCCTTGGGGACCTTATCAGACCGAATCCATGCCTCCTCAGTGAGTCTGGCAAAACCTGGGTAAGGTGATTGCAGGTTAGGAGGGAAGAATTCTAGTTCCTCCAACCTACGGGTGCCTAGGCCCTCGATAGTAAGGGTACCCTCATGCTGGGGAGCATAAAGGGTCAGGCGCCAAGGGTTTCCCTTATCAAAGGGAGGAAGGCTGGAGGTGTCGAACGGAGAAAGATCTGTTGGCTGCTCCGCCATCATGAACCCAGAGATTAAAGTCCCTGGGACTTAACCTCTTGTGACAGGGAAAGAATCACGGAAGCATTCGAGGAAGATAGCTGACTTGAGAGTTGCGACAGCTTGTCGTCAACTCTCTTGTCGAACTTCTGCATGAGAAGTTCGGCAAATGCTTCTGCATCAAAGGAAGGAGGGGGACCTCTTTACTTTGCTTGGTCTTGATGCCTTCCCAGAAGTAGAGGCCTTGCTCGTAGACGGCACGGGGCTAGGGGTCCGTGACGTCTTCGAGGGAACCCCGGAGCGGACTTTCTGGGACTTCAAGGTCTTTTCTTAACTGACTTGACCTTAGGGACGGTAGACCTTGCACCTGTCCATAAGGCAAGAGGATTTCACGAATCCTCGGAAAGAAGAAGACAGAAGAAGAAGGAGAGCTAAACAGAAATTCACCTGCCTCACTTACCCCCTTACCTGCTTGAAGATCCAGGTCCACGTTCATGGGCTCTAGGTTCAAATTAAGAGCCGCAACATCCTCGGTGACCTCTCCGCATTCAGCTTCTTCTTCTTGGGAGGGCTGAGTCATCTCCTGGATCCCAGGGCTGAGTCATCAAATGGGGCGGCTACCTCGCCCGCAACTGAAGCTGAGATTCAGGCGCCCGGGAAGAGAACGCTGCAAATGTCCTTGAAAGAACGTAGGGTTTCCCTGCCCCGACGTTCTCCTGAAGCCAGTGACCCAGGTCTTGAGGGTCATGAGCGAAGAGTCCCGAGAGCTGCGGTCAATCTGGAAGAAGGAGAAAGTCAGGCGACCGAAACCTCCTAAAAAGGAGAATATCTTCCAATTATCCATAAGAGACAAAACTCAAGGAAAACATGAATCGGAAAGGAAAAAACTAACTTACCGACTCATCCAGAACCCGCTCATAGAGAGCATAGCACACCTCACAGCCATCAGGGTGCCAGACGATCAGGTCCCCTACGTGGACAGCACTGAGGTGGGAAATGCATACCTCATGTCCGCTGGCTTGTTGAAGCACTGCCATGCACCCCTGCTCCTGACAACGCACCATCTGTAAGTTGGACGGGTATATGAGTATGCTGATAAGGGCCGGAGTAGGGTGCGGAGCAGTGTCTTAGGATAATAGATAATTAGCCAGGTAGGTCCCGCCGAGTTAATACCGGGAGATTAAGGGGCCTACTAGATCATGCAAGATCAACAACATAAAGGGACCGCCGGAGTTAATCCGGAGCAACAGGAAGGTCCCAAAAGTATATGTAAAAATTCAGAAAAATAAATAAATATATATATATAAATATATGTATGCATGCTAGTAAAAGGTCAACTATAAGGAAGAGTGGTTATTTCTGCTTGGAGCCGGGGAGTCCTGTACTCTAATATGGTGACGGGGAGGAGGAGGTGTGGTGAGCACCGACTGACCAAACACCATACCCACGGAATGGTAGAAGCGACGAAGCCCGACTACCTAGCGGAAAAACACAAAGTTAGGACACAAGTTAGACAGATTATGGAGGGTAGATACTAGGGGAACAGTAGGTGTTCTAAATGAATAGAACAAGGTAAATGTCAATGGCGTGTGAATATGACAGAAGACAGTCAGGTGGGAAACTCTAACTGGCTACATGTACACAACTTCTCCCGAGATGACGGTCTGGGAGAACGACACTTGGGTTGGGGGAAACACGACGCACTGACGCTGTAGGAAGGGGGGAGTGGGACAGGCCAGAGAGGGGGACCAGTAGCAGCGACCAGGGGGTGAGTAAGCACTCCCGGGCGCCATGAGATCCACCTTTCTCCTCTCGATCGGACGAACATGTACGAACGATAATGAGAGGAGAGAATGGGGAACCTCAAAGGCCAAATGAGCAAAGAAAGGTAAAAGGAATGGGGAACAGGAGTGTGGGAGCACCCGGTCCCCAATCAAGATCTCGACGAGGTCAGGTCCTGGGAACCCAGAACCGAGTACAAACCAATCAATGCAGAGGAAGGGGATATAGGCTATAGCGTAAGGAACAGGGTAAAGCTCTCGAGCCTTGGTAAGTTAACATAGTATATGAAAGACCAAGGGGGAAGAGAAACAAGGAGGATTGGAGCAAGGAGGTAGGAGAGGGTATATACATGAAGTTGGAGGTTAACCGAAGGTGTGGATCGGATGAAGGTAGGCTGCGAGATACCCTCGCTATTCCAGCTTAACCTTACTAGGACTCAACAGTCCAAACGGAAAGGCCGAAACAGGGAGAGGGAGATAACGCAGGCCCAACACCTCTAACCATAACACCACACGAAGGGAAGCTCCAACCATGAGGCCCTCCTACACACCTAACCTTCCCTTCCGAGGAAGGGAACAGAACGCCATAGCCTAACTCCTAGGCTAACCTAACACAGCCGGCTGGCTGAAGGAGGTAGCCCAGGGGGAGAAGGTATCTACCAGACTAGCCTAAAAGTTCCCCTCGAAGTAGGTTCCTTCACGTGGTGAGGGGGTAAGGGGCCCTGGCTTTTCTTCTTCGTTCTTACGAAGAATAAGAGCCAGGCCCTGACGGATCACCTAGGAAAACCTTCGATTTAAATGGCGTGGATATTTTCACTTTCGTACAAAATTTCTTGGACCTGGTAAATAGGAAAAGGTATCATAGTTGGGATTGGGTTTATATCCGAAGCTAAATAGTGAGAACCGTGGCAGGACCATCAACTGCCCGATAATGTTCGGACCTGAGTTTTCAGGTGGAACTATTCTACGGGACTGGGCCACGGATTCCAGGGGGTCTAGTTCTGGGAATAGGACTCTCGGCATTCTGTCCGGTTTGCCCATAATGTGATTAGGGTGGGGATGATTGTATTCTAGTAATGCTCTCAGTCCTATCAAGCGGGTTGGCTTACACTTGAGCCACTCTAATCATGTTGTGCCATCCCCTTTGGGGTAGGGTAGGGATGCGGACATTTGGGAGTCGGTTCTCACTTGTGCCATTAGTGGAGGAATGAACTCCATGAAAGGCTGATGATATCTTTTAAGGTTTTTTAGTTTTTTTTTTTTTTTTTTTTTTTTTTTTTTTTTTTTTTCCCTCCTCAAATCTTTATGTAAGTGAAATTAAAGATTCGAGTACCCCTGGGCCCATTGATGGTAGTGACTTGGCACAGATGACGACCACTGGAACCTCCTGTAACAACCTTTCTTTGGAAAAAACAAACAAGAATGCAAATGTAATCACACTGGAACCCTATACTCCAGTACTCATTAAATCAAAAAAAAGTAAATATCGTCTTGACCCAACCTTGACTCACTTCGACTCTCTCTTTGGGAGTGGAAGTTGGTCAAGGTTTTGACCATGGAAACAGAACAGCAAATCTCAGCCTAAAGTTAGAAAATTTCTTATTAAAAGACACTCAACGACAGAAATGTCGTTTAGACAAATAAAAATGAAGACGTGGCTTATAGAAGCCACAACAAAAACCAGTCTGAGGACTATCTATCAATAAAAAGTGTTGACAATATAAATGTACAAGTAAAAAGCATGACACTATGAATAGCATTCAGGGTACTATTGTACTTCCTGAAAATAATGACGAACCAGTTGACAAAAATATACTGTTGGACTCTCTTAAAATGAGATATACCAAAATCCAAGACTGTGAGGTATATACAATACCAAGTAAACAAAATAATAAGGCTTTAAGAATTGCAAAAAATAAAATTTGAGGGCCAAGAGTTACCTCAAAAATAAAAATTTTAGGCCAAAATAGAGAACTGAGGCCTTATGTTCCCAAACCGCTACAATGTCAGAATTGTAGTAAGTATGGACACAAAGAAAAACTGTAGAAATGAACCTGTATGTGCTTATTGTGGATCTGACGAACATGCCACACAATGGAAATGTAGAGAACCAAAATGTGTAAACTGTGGACAGGATCATCATGCTAGGTCCAAGGAGTGTGTGTACTACATATACAATACAGAACTGAAAATGTTACAAGAACGAACAGGGATGTCTATCAGAGAGGCTAAATTGGAATTAAAAGTGAGAGGAATGCAAGATCCATCTAAGAAACATTCATATTCCTCAATAACAAGAGCAAAAAATGAAGCAAAAACGGAAACAGATAGAAATAACAGAGGACAGAAAAGTAAGTCTCAAAGAAAAAATTAATAATTTAGAAATAAAAATAAAATAGAGAATAAAGAAACAGGTCCAAATGAGATGGATAATATTTTATCCAATTCATTTTGAAATATTAATGCAAATAGACACACAGGAAGATGCTGCTACAAAGTAACAGAAGAGGGTAGAGATAGACTGGAAATTAAAGAAAAAAAGGCCTTTGGAGAGAACACCACCCAAAACGAAGAAACCAACTATTATTAGAGAAATATCAGTTAAACCAAAGATAAAGGAGATGAAAAAGGAACAAAAACAAAAACAAGCTAAGAATATACCTTTATCTCCTAAAATAATAATAGAACCTATGAAGGCAAATGTCGAGAAGACTGAAGAAGTGAAAGAGAATCATACCATAGATGATAATGATTATGTCAAGGGAGAAGAGATTACTCCTTCTCCAGTAATTGGTACAAGAGCAAATGAAAAGAGAAATACACATGATAATACTTGTGGATGTAATGATTGTTTCATTGAATTATGCTATAACAACAAAAAGCATAACAAAAGATGGTTTAACAAACATTATAAGAAATTTTATGAAATATAGAAAAAAAGAAAACACAGATTTGAGTAACCATGAAAAAGGGTGCATGTGCATTGAGCACTTAGTCTATTATAAGGAAAAACAGATGAATGTCGTGAGTAAATTATTAGAAAAATTCCAAATTGATAATACAAAAAAAGAGAGTAAAACCGACCGCTATAAAAAATATTTTCAATAGTTATATTATACAATGGAACGTAAATGGTCTACAGACCAGATTACACCTAGGAGAAATACAGCGGTTATTAAAAGAATATGAACCAATGATATTATGTTTGCAACATGTCAACAAAACAATATTAACGATAGGTAAATATACCTTAGCATCTTCATCTAGAGAGGAAGAAGGAATTTAGGATCTGCTATATATATGTACATAACAAAGTATGTTATGACAAAGTACCTGTAAACTTTACTGATTTGCAAACGTCGAGTATTAGAATACGAATAAAAAACGATAATTATGTAATTCATAATTTGTACAATCAACCTAATAAAAATTATGACGTTGACAAACTCAAAGAGTTACTTAATAATACTAAGGAACCAACGTTAATAGTAGGTGATTTTAATGCCCACAACCCAATGTGGGACTGTAATTGTACAGAATCAAATAGAGCAGGAAATAAAATAGAGGAATTCATAGATTCATATGACATGTGCTGTATAAATGATAAATGAAATCAGCACATATTTTTCTAAAACACATGGAACATATTCCTCAATCGACCTAACTCTATGTACAACAAACATAGTAGACAGATTGGACTGGAATACGGTAGACGACTTGCATACAAGTGATCATTTCCCCATATTAATTTCTTTATTACAAAATAACCCCACCAAACATGCCCTCGATATAACATTTATAAAGCAGATTGGGAACAATATGAATTCCCACCAGGAATATCCCACCATTTGAGTATTTGAAAGACCATAATGAAACTAATAAATTTCTTGTTGATTTCATTACAAATGCTGCTGATAAAGCAATACCAAAATCCAAATCTCATCCAACAAAAACACAAAGTCCCATGGTGGTCTGAAAAACTAACAGAAATTAATAAAACTAAAACACCAGATTGGAAGACGACTAAATAATTTGAATAGAAAATTCAGTAAATTAAACAAAAACTTTACCGATATTAGTAGGAACCTTACAAAAACTAACTATATTATTATTAGAAATTGATACATTAAAACCTCTTTATAATAAAATATCTGCAAAGTTTAAAGAGAAATAATTCAGGAAGAATCATTTCATGGAAAAATATGTATCAGATCTCTCTAAAAATACTCCCATACAAAAAAATATGGGAAAAATTCAGGAAAATAAATGGTACTCATGTCAAACCACCTAGACATGCCATAATAAAAGATGGGAAAAGAATACTTGATCCTAAAGAAATTAGTAATGTAATAGGTGAAAATTTAGCAAAAGTAAGTAGCAACAAAAATTTAGATGAGCATTTCCGCACAAAGAAAAATAATATAGAATTAATAACAATAAATTTTGAAACAGTAGAAGATATATATTATAATAGAAAATTTAGTATGGAAGAGCTAGAATTTGCTCTGTTGAACAGCAATAAATCTGCCCCTGGAGGTGACAATATTTGTTTTGAAATGATATGCCATTTAGCACCTTTGGCAAAGACATACTTGTTAGAGTTTTATAACCACTTATGGCTTAGAAATTTATTTCCTGATGAATGGCGCAAAGCCATAATTATTCCAATCTCCAAACCTGGAAAAGATCCCAGTAATGTAAGCAATTACAGACCTATTTCTTTAACAAGTTGTTTGTGCAAATTACTAGAGAAAATGGTAAATGCTCGACTAACATGGCACATACAGAGAAAATAAAATTTTAACTCCCACTCAGTTTGGGTCACAGTGTAACAGATCTACATTAGATTCTCTCTGTAACTTAGAAGACCATATAAAGAGGTTTTGAACGAAAACAAATTACTGTAGCTGTCTTTTTTGACATTGAAAAAGCATACGATACTACATGGAGGTATGCTATATTAAAAACTTTACAAAACAACAACATCTGTGGACATTTACCTAGGTTTATACAAAACTTTTTGACAAATCGCAGTTTTCAGGTGAGAATAGATGATGTTCTGTCTAGAACATTTCCTCTAGAAAATGGTGTTCCACAGGAAGCGTCCTTAGTGGCACACTGTTTACGTTAGCAATTAATGATATCAGTAAAATCTACCTACTGGTATTAAAAGTAACCTGTATATGGATGATTTTGCCATATATTATTCAGCATCTCGAATAAAACATGCAGAACGAATCATTAACAAAAGCATAGTAAAAATAGATGAATGGGCTTTATCTGTAGGCTTTAAATTTTCCATAGATAAAACCCAAGCAATCATATTTTATAAAAACAAAAAATGGAAAAAGGAGAAGAAATAGACATAAAAATCAGAAACCATAGTATACCAATTGGCCAAACAGCAAAATTTTTAGGATTAGTATTTGATACTCACATGAACTGGAAAGCCCACATAACATACATGAAATCAAAATGTAAAAGAGCATTAAACCTAATTAAAAACTGTCGAACACTACTTGAGGGAGCCGATAGACATACCCTTACTTTATTGTATAAAGCAACAGTGCTGTCTATCGTTGATTATGGAAGTGAAATATATGGCTCGGCATCAGATGCAGTGCTGAAAACAGTAGACCCAATTCATAATGAGGGTCTTAGAATATGTTCAGGAGCTTTTGATCATCACCAACATCATCTTTACAAGTTGAATGTGGTGAACTACCTCTGTCTCTCCATAGAGAGCTAGTAACGATGAAGAGTGCTCTGAGAATTCAGACAAGTGATTCTCCAACCAAAAAATTATTTGGATTAAGAGATGTGTTTATAAACAATCACCCACCTTCTTTCCCAATTAGGGCTAGAAGATTGTTTGAGTCGCTAAATATGTATATACAATTACCTGTAATGTTAAAATTGCCTCCTCCTTGGACAATGAATAAAATGAAAATTTGTACACACTTGAAATATTTATCAAAAAAATCATTCATATACTCCAGAATACCAAAGACAACATGCAGTAGAGCATATAATCCGAAAAGGTCCACATTACAATATACACTGACGGATCTAAATCACAATACGGAGTGGGATATGCTGCGGTATCCCAAAACAAAACGTATCAGTTCTCTTTCCCAGACAAAGCCTCTGTATATACAGCTGAGTTATGTGCAATAGTATCAGCCATAAAAATAATTAGAGAAGTCTCATATAATAATTTTGTAATTTATAGCGACTCCAGAAGTGCTATAGAAGCTATTCAAAGCTATAATCCCAAAAATAATATTGTGCAACATATAAAAATCTCACTCCATAAATTGTATAATAAGGGAAAAAATATTGAAATATGTTGGATCCCTGCCCATGTAGGGATTAAGGGAAATGAAGAGGCTGATAAAGCAGCTAAAGAAGCGGTCCACATGACAAGAACAAATGTAGACATCCCTATCAGTGACTATACAAAATATATAAAAACAGTCATTGTAAAAAAATGGCAAAATATATGGAACGAAGAACCTGCAAATAATAAATTAAAACAGATAAAATCCAGTGTTGGAAAATGGAGTTCGTCATATCAAAGAGAGAGACAAGCACAAGTAATTCTGACACGTCTTCGAATAGGCCATACTCGTTTGACACATGGGCACTTAATGAACAGTCCATGTGGACCTCTTCCCAAATGCCCAGATTGTAATGTGCTGTTAACAGTTAAGCATATACTGTGTGAATGTCCAAAATATAACCTGCAGCGATTATCAAATTTTGGAAATAGACCTATAGAAGAAATTTTGTCAGAATCTTCAACGTTCTCAATAGCACCCATTTTAATGTTCATGAGAAGCTGCAAATTAATTGGAAAAATATAAGAAAAAACAATCAATCAGTAATGAATTTTAAATTTTATGATTTTACTTAATTTATTTTAAATTTTAATATACCTTTTTAGTGAGTATGTATTGGAGCATGAGTTTAAATGTATTTATTGTGTGAGTGTGTTCCAGTATGAAAGCGTATGCCTTTTACAGCTTTTAATTTCATTTTCATTTTCGTTTATCATCATTGACAAGTGACCTATTAGGTCCCAGTGCTAGGCTTCTAGCCTAGACTTGTCATTCCATCCTAATCCCTCGGGCCAGCCCTATGAGAGCTGATGGTCAGCTCAGTGGTCTGGTTAAACTATTTTAATAATAATAATAATAGCCTAAAAGTTAACCTATCCTAGGCATAAATAAAATAATACAATAATTCAAATAATCATAAGGACACATGTAGAAGGGAGGACCAAACCCAACACGATAAGAGCGCGGAGGGAAAATGGCCGACCTTCAAGATTAAAAACAAAGGACATAATCCGTAAATATCAAAGAAATCTGTGTGCTAGGCCTAAAATAAACCTAATAAGCATAACTGTACCAACTCAAATAATATACCCAAACGCTGGAGGAAGTGAGGGTCCAAAATACAACACATATAAGAATTGATAAAGAGCGGATAGGCTCGAGGGGGAAAACTCGTAGCCTAAACGACAAGGACCCGAACTTCCCCAGAGAAGGGTAACAAAACAATAAATAATAATGCCCAATGAATATAGGATAAGCAAAAGCCACAAAACGTAAGAAAATGAAGGGGAACGAAGCCCCAACATAAAAATCCCGCACCGAGACTGAAGGTCACATGGGGCCGGGAGAAGGTGGACGAGAAATGTTATAAATCCCCTAATTATTAAATTAGAGGGAAATAAGGAGCCTCAACCGCCTAAAAATAAAATACAGAGATGGTACTCAACTTAGGTGAAGAAGAATCCTGTGAGGATGCCATAGTACAAGAAAAAATGGGCCACAAAAGAGCGCACACACAAAAGCTGAACAAGACGCGTGCTAAAAATGGAATGAGGGTGACGCTGGTTTGTTTACAGTATTTGAAGTGGTGCGGGGGTTTGTAACGGCACCTCACTCGGTGGGACTTTTGACATTGGGAATGTTTACAGGGCGGAGGCCTGTGATTGTGACAATCTCACCCTTTCTCATACACGACTCCCATTTCATGGAGCTCGCACTGGGGGTAGTAACTCCAGCTTAGCTTTTTAGCTTTTCTCTGGTATATTTAGCAATAGCTTTACCTAGAAATAAGTGCTGAAAGGTTATTTCACTGGCTGACACAGGTCGGAAAACCCAGAAATACAGTAATTAGTGAATACTTCTCAGTGAAAAATACTGTGAATGGGCAGATTTTCAGTGAATAATGAGTATATATGTTCCAAAGAGAAATCTGCGAATAGGTGAGTCCATGAATTGTGAGACCGCTAAATATGGGGTTTACTGTAATTTTGTGTGTGTAAAATATATATATATATATATATATATATATATATATATATATATATATATATATATATATATATATATATATATTTAAATGTATATTTCACTTTCATTTTGTGCAGGCATTACTGGAAATTTAAAAGGCATTAGATACTTCTCGGGGCAAACGAGAGGTTATCTGGAGATTCTAAATCTGTATATAATTATTCTTCATGCATCAGCAAGTTGACACAGGAAGTCATTACCATTCTCAAATATTGCCTAAAAAGAAAATGCTTTACATTCGCCTTATAGGACCCTATAGTCAATATATCGCATATCCTTACGTAATGTCATACACTTTTTTATGCTGCAATCAATAACAGATTTTTATCTTGAATGAAAGGTGGTTCTTTTATGATGAAAAATTACAAATTTGGAAATTTTACCTCATCTGTATATTGTTTGTGAATGTTCCTTAGTGTTCTGCATTCATTTTACTCTCTTACAATGACATATGATTCGAATAAATGTTTTATTCTCAACAGTAACATCAGTTCCAAGGGCCACAGCGCCAAAGTTGGCCTTCTGTTGTTCACTGTGAAAACGCCACAGCTGGTCAAGGATGGATTTGTGGGAGAAGCTATCCTGCCTCTTGACACGGTGCCATGTGTCGAAAGGTGCAGTGCAAGTAAAGTGTCACCTAAGTACCTTAGCCTCACTGTACCAAATGAAGAGGATGGTAAGTGCCCCTGAGTTTTCTATGATGAGTAGACTTTTATCATTGCTCAAGGAGCACCTCTTTTTTGCCCTTTCCTGCTTCTTCTTGGTGCCATGATACTTGGTCTACATGAGGGCATTAGGTTGTCCGTTCATCATCAGATGCATTTAAATCTTATCTCTGTCAACTTTTGTAAAGTAAACTAGAAAATGGAGAGAATTTCAGTTCTCGTTTTGATAATAGCACAGTATTTTCTGTTCGCAGTAACGGAAACCATGTTTGGTTTACTGTTCGTATAGATGTAAAATATCACTTAAGCTTTCCTATGTATTGACAGATTACTTGGCAGTGAAAGCACTCAAGCTCAGGACAAAGGATAAAAAAGCATTAGCTTTCCTAAAGGAACTTAGGGACATGAATCGGAAAAAGGGAAATGGCCCTTAACAAGTAGCTCAGGTAAGCATTATTTTATAAGTACTTATAACTGTAAGATACTTTAAAGTTTATGTCACTTTCAGGAGTTCCTATATCAAGGAATAAGATATTCTTGGAAGTACCTCTTATATGTAATATTGCCCTTGAAGCGCAGTATGTGGTCGATATAAGATAGTAAATTTGTACGAATTCCTGTCTCAATGAGTAACCTCTCTTAGAATGGATGGATGGATGGATGTATGAGTTTTAGGGCAAAAGCCCAGGCACTGGGGCCAAAGAAGCCATTCAGCGCCGTAATGGAAACTAAATAAATTATATTATGAAAAATGAGTTAATGAGTGTATGATGAAGATGGTTCATAGATAAATTACAATATGATAAATGAATGAATTAATGAAGAAAATGCTTAATAAATAAATATATATATATATCTATGATGTGATTAATAAAATATAATTAAATTTTATTAAAAATGTTTATAGACTTTAAAAGGGGATGAGAGCAGAAATATCTGCTTCATCTCCCAAAAAATATCACAGAGGATTTACCTCTAAAATATCTCTCTCTTTGTTAAAATATCTGGGGCAAGCAACCAGAATGTGCTCCACTGTTAGCATCTCACCACCGCAAGCACACTCTGGGAGGCTGCCCCCTTCTAAAATAAACTGATGGGTCAAATAAGTGTGCCCAATCCTCATTCTGCTTAAAACTATTTCTGTTCGTCTATCCGACTGGAAAGACGAAAGCCACGGCAATATACTATTTCTGATTTTTCTATACTTTCTATTATTGGCAAGAGAAGAAGTCCATCTTTCTTGCCATTTGTTTAAAATATAAGATCTAAAAGGACCTTTTAGGTCTGTATGAGGCACTTTACTAAAGGCTGTTTCTGAATAGACACTAGCACCTTTCGCTTCCCTATCTGCCATCTCATTTCCACAAATCCCCACATGAGAAGGGACCCAACAGAAAGAGACAGATTTACCCAGATAATACAAATGGAAGAGCGATTCCTGAACTTTTTGAACTAATGGATGGAAGCTATTGAATTTTTATTGCTTCTAAAGTGCTTTTGAGTCCGAGTAGATGACGAAATTAGTGTCGCTACTTTCAAAACTATATCCAGGGCAGAGACTATGGCTGTTAGTTCTGCTGTGAATATGGATGCAAAGTCAGGTAGTTTAGCTGTATATGCTGTATCACCAAGGATAACTGCACAGCCAACACCACTATCCGACTTTGATCCATCAGTATAGATTTTTGTCACATTAGTATGGGCAGTATCGTGCTCCAAGAACTTTCCCCTAATCTCTTCCTCAGGACAGTCTTTTTTGTTATATGCTTTTTTGCACACGGATGCTGCTGGGATAAGCCATGGAGGATACACAGGATGTTTCACTTCCATGACTTTCTGGGATTTAAGATGACTATCCCTAACATCTTCATTTAGTCTAATTTGGAATGGTCTAGAGGCTCTTGTACCAGAAAAGACCTGTGAGTCTGCTTCCTCAGCACTTGGAAGGAGGGATTTTTGGGAGCACTTTTAATTCTAGCCATGTATCTTAATCCTAGTTCTTGCCTCCTTAGATCAAGGGAAGTTGGTCTGTATCAACATATATGCTTTCAACAGGCGAAGTTCTAAAAGCTCCTGAGCATATTCTCAGCCCCATATTGTGTACAACGTCCAGTTCCTTCAGCTTGGTTTTACAAGCTGAGGAATAAATCTGACAGCCATAGTCTAGCTTGGATCGACAACGAGTCATACAGTCTCAGCAGGGATTTTTTTATCAGCTCCCCAACTAAATCCAGAGACAACCTTTAAAATATTGAGAGATTGTTTAACATTAGTCTTTAAGGCATTTATGTGGTTGGCCCATGTCAATTTCTGGTCAATGGTCATTCCCAAAAATTTTACTTCCTTTTCATAAGGAATGATAGATCCTTTTAAACTAAGGGTGGGAACCTCTTCCACACGCTGGCACCTAGTAAATCTTACAAAAACTGTTTTCGAGGAAGAGAATTTAAAACCATTCTCATCAGCCCACTTTGTAATAGCATTAACAGACCTTTGCAAATGTTTACATACTGACGAGGCATCATATCCTGTGCAGTATATTGCAAGGTCATCAACAAAAAAGCGAGCATTTAACAGGTGATGATATTTGTTGCACAATACTGTTTATTGCAACTGAAAAAGTGTCACACTTAACACACTTCCTTGTGGAACACCCTCCTCCTGCACAAAAAGGTTGGGAGAGTGTGTTGCCCACTCTAACCTTAAAAAATCTCTGTTAAAAAGGAATATATGAATTTAATCATTCTTCCACATATGCCCATTTTGTGCAATTGTTTTAAGATGCCAATTCTCCAAGTAGTGTCATATGCTTTCTCTAGGTCGAAAAATACCCCGATAGTCTGACATCGTTTGGCAAATCCTTGCTGGATTTGATTGGTCAGCCTCAGCAAAGGATCAAGGGTGGAACGATTTTTCCTGAAACCAAATTGAAATGGAGTTATTAGTCCTTTAGTTTCCAGGTGCCAAACTAATCTGGTGTTTATCATTTTCTCCATCAGCTTACAAACACAGCTGGTAAGAGCTATTGGTCTATAGCTGGTGGCTTGGGAAGCGTCTTTATTAGGCTTTTTATGGGGACAATTATGGATATTTTCCAGTCCTTGGGCAAAATTCCAGTTTCCCATATTTTGTTTATAATCTTGAGTAGATACTTTTGGCATCATCTGGGAGGTGTTTAAGCATTTCATATAAAATTGAATCACCCCGGGAGCTGTTGATTCAGTTGAAGAGAGTGCTTCCTGAAATTCTCTTAAGGAAAATTTGTGGTTGTATGGTTCAGATTTTCCTGAATCAAATTTTCAGAGTCATTTCAGCCTTCCGAATTCTCTGAAATTCTAGAGAATAATTATCAGGCTGGAAACTTGAGAAAAGTGTTTTCCCAGCTCACTGGCAACTTCAGTGGGCTCTGTGATCAGAGTGTTATTGACTTTTAATGAGGGTAATGGTGACGCAAACAAATTTTCCACTCAGTTTCCTAATTTTGCGCCACACCACTCTCAATGGAGTTTTGGAATTGATTCCATTGATATAATAAAGCCAACTCTCTTTTGGCTTTCTTATAAAAACGCCGCTGCTTGGCTAACGCACGATTATAGATTAATTTAGACTGAGGGAGCCACTAGTTTTGTATCGTCGGTAGCACTTCCTAGTGACTTTCCTCAGAGTACCACATGTCTTATTCCACCAGGGAACTGCAGGTCTGCGAGGTTTACCTTTTGTCTTAGAGATCGAGCCCTCGGCACTCTTCAGAGTGGATTCAATGAAGTAGTCATAGGCATCCAGGTGAGAATGAAATGACTCAAATTCCTTATCTAGATTGACTCCTTGACTGAACTTGTCCCAGTCAGCATCCTCTACCTTCCACTTAGGTAATGTTTCAGATGGGGCATTTACAGCATATTTCAGATGGATCGGGTAATGATCACTGCCATTCAAATCTTCATTAACAGACCAGTTAAAGTCAAGGTGGATATTTGTTGAAGAAATACTAAGGTCCAGTGCAGAAAGATGATTATGATGAATATTGTGGAAGGTCATTGACCCATTATTATATAGTGCAACATCATTCGTATCAATAAGGTCCTCAATTATTTTCCCTTTGCCGTCTAAACACTGACTTCCCCAAAGGGGGTTGTGGGCATTAAAATCTCCTAATACGAGAAAAGGAGGGAAGTTGGTTAATCAAGGACTGAATATCTCCAATGTTAAAAGAAAGGTCTGGTGGGAGGTATAGTGAGCAGACCGTGATCCTCTTGTCTAAGATGGCAGACACTGCAACCGCTTGGAGAGTTGTATTTAGTTGTATTGTGGAGTGCTGCAAAGACTTATTGATAATAATTGCAGCACCTCCATGAGCACGATCACCAACTGGGGAGTAGAATTAAACATGGCATAATCAAGTCCAGGGTTGTAAGGAGAGTTTCCTATCATTGTTTCTTGCAGGCATACGATCCCTGGGCTGAATTCATTCATTAAAACTTTAAGATCTTCAGAACGGGCTCTGAGACCTTTGCAGTTCCACTGGAGGATGTCGTAAGTGAATGTAAAAAAAGTTAAAAGTACTACTTCCCACTCACTGGAGGGGAAGTGCCGATCCTAGGTTGGAGAGGAAAGTTCTCCTTTATCAGAGGTGGTTTTTTTGATCCCTTTTCGTCCTTGTTAAAGGTCGGGGTTTTTGGCTTACCATCAGATTTTGTGTTATGCCTTTGATGGTCAGGGTGTTCACTGGTCTTCTGAATATTGTTGTTGCTGTTGCTTTGAGTCTTAGGACAGCATGACTGGTAAGCACTCACCTGGCTTTGGGCTTTATATACATTTGGACTCACCTTTCTGGGTGGGGAGATCTCTTCCAGCGCACTGAACCCATTTGATGTTTTTATTATAAAACCCTCATCACTGGGGGATGTGTTCCTTGTGCGCTTTCTTGTGGAAGCAGCTGCTACCTTATCCCTGTTGTTAGTGGTAGTAACGACCGAAGGGTTAGAGTTTGCTCTCCTTATTTGGGGCTGTTCCTTCGATTCTTTCTTGGTGGGAATGTTCGCATATGTTTGCAAGCTTTGTTTGGGTGCTGAATCTCCTGCCTTTACTTTTGTTTCCACTTTGTGGTGTAGATTGTCCATGCTTTTTGAAGTGCAGTGTTTGGTACTAGGCTTCAAAGTACTTCGTGATTCAGGGTTCTGATTATTGTTTTCGGCCGATGTAGAAGCAGGTTTCCAGAGCCTACTAGTAGATGTTATTGGAGGCTTTGCTTTATTAGATTCTTCATCAACCTTATGACAGAAGCATAAGTGGAGTTGGCACTTCTATTCGCTGCCATTACCACCCGCTTTGCTGCACTAAGGCTGATGTGTTCGTTGTCTGCCACTGCCAGCACTTCTTCTTCGAACCTGTGCCTGGGGCAGGTCCTAGAATTTGGAGTGTGGTCGCCTTCGCACTGAAAACAGTACCGGGCTGCTTCACACTCAGGGTTGTCGTGCTCTACAGAGCATACAGAACATCTTTTTTTATTAATACATGAGATTTGAATATGGCCGTATTCGTAACATTTACGGCATTGTTTTGGCTTTTCGTTTGTATTTTTTTACCTGCATCCTTTCGTGGCTGACGATGAGGGTGTCAGGTAAATAACTAGAGGAGAAGGTTAGTAGGATGGCTGCATCGCCTCCCAGTTTTTTAACTTGGTATATGCAAGGGGGGCATCGTTTGAGAATTTCCTCCTCATTAAAGGCATGAAGATCTCTAGAGTATACCACCCTCTTAAAGTGTTAAAGAATTTATGGGACGCAATATGTTTCAATATTCCCATCTTCAGGTGGTTTGAATTTGTTAACAATACTGCTTTGCGTCTCGTTTCCTGCTTTTATTAATAAGTTCTTCCCATACCTTTTCAAATTTCCGATGGGGATAGTACCCACTTTGTTCTCAATGCATTCGGCACCTTTTATGAGATTATCCCTTCCCTCCTTAAAGCTAGCAACATGCCAAATTGTGGGGAGTGTTCTGCTGCATGGAGACGATTCACGTTCTTCATCCTTTGGTACAAAATCAAAAGGATCGTCATTCACATTTCTCACTGAGAACACCTTCGTGCTGAGTACTGCATCGTTGAGGACATGGCCATGTAATTTCTTCTGAGCCTCATATGCTTCCTGGGAAGAAGAGAATTTAATATAAGCAGAAAAAGTCCGCTTGTCTTTTTCTAGAGTCAATTTCATTCTTTCTACTTTTCCAAATTTCTTGGCTACACTGAACAAGCATTCATAGTCCAATGATAGGCTAATGTTAGTGCAATAGAGCACTCTATCTAAGTCAATTCCACCAGTTTTGATACCTCCCTGGTGTCTCGGAGCTTGCTAAGGGCACGTCTCCCACTTAAGAGCCGTCACTGCCGTCCTGTAGTCCGCCGTCTCTGGGTCCGCTGTGTGTTCTCTTGCCAGGTCTTCGTAGTTGATGCCGAGGTGAAGGGAATTGATTTCTACCCTTGACAGGGCATCGGCTACCAGGTTTTTCTTGCCAAGGACATAGCTGATGGTGCACCTGAGTTTGGAGATGGCGGTCAGGTGCCGCTGTTGCCTCGCAAACCATGCATCTCCTGGCTTTGCAAATGCATGCACCAAGGGTTTGTGATCTGTTAGGATTGTGAATTCGGTCCCCTCCAGCAGGTACTTGAAATGTCTCACAGCCTGGTAGATAGCCAGCAGCTCTCTGTCGAAGGTGCTGTAGCGGGTCTCTGCTGGCGAATATTTGTGGCTGAAGAAGGCCAAGGGCTGGGGGGCGCCGTTCACTGTGCTGCAGGCGATGTTGCTGGTGTCCATTGTCAACCTGAGGGCAGCAGTGGGGTTGTGGTGAGTTAAGGTAGTGGCACTGGAGAGGGCTGTCTTCATTTCAATGAATGCCTACTGCTGTGGAGCCTTCCAGGTCAGTGTTTTTGGTTTGCCCTTCAGGATTGATGTCAGGGGGTACATAGTGCGTGCGACATCTGGGATGAAACGTCGGTAGTAGTTTACCATCCCGCGAAACTCCTGAAGGGCCCTGATGGTTTGTGGTTTCGGGAAGTTCTCTATAGCTTTTACTTTAGAGGCCGTGGGGCGCAGTCCTGCTGGGGAAATCTTGTGGCCGAGGAAGTCTACTTTTTCTTTCCGAAAATGCGCTTGTGGAACCTGATGACTAGTCCGCTGTCCTGCAGATGTTTCAGGATGGCAAGGACGTGGCGAAGGTGTTCCTCTGGGGACCTGGAGAAGATGAGAAGTTACAAGACACCAAACAGGCCTTCGCAGAGATATTTCATCCCAAACACCAGCCCCTACACACACAATTGCGTTTATCTTTTGGGTTGTAAAAATCAGCAAGTAAAAAATGCGCCGAAGTTTCTTCGGCGCAATTGAGTTTTCTGTACAGCCGCTACAGTGAGTAATCAAGGCCACTGAAAGTAGATCAGTCTTTCTGTGGTCTCGGTATAATGCTGCATGAGCTGCGGCCTATGAAACTTTAACTACAGCCCAGTGGTGGCCTATCCTATATCATTGCCAGAGGCATGATTATGGCTAAATTTAATCTTAAGTAAAATTGAAATTACTGAGGCTAGAGGGCTGCAGTTTGGTATGTTTGATGATTGAAGGGTGGATGATCAGCATACAAATTTGCAGACCTCTAGACTCAGTAGCTTTTAAGATCTGAGGGCGGACAGAAAAAGTGCAGGCAGAAAAAAGTGCTGACGGACAGACAAAGCCAGAACAATAGTTTTCTTTTAAAAATGAGAGAATACAGTTAAAATATAAATGACAACAACATAAAATATAAATAATAAATCATAAGCATAACAACACAAAACAAGCTGATGGACAGACAAAGCCGGCACAATAGTTTTCTTTTAAAAATGAGAGAATACAGTAAAAATATAAATGACAATACCATAAAATATAAATAAATCATAAGCATAACACAAAACAAGCTGTAGGAAGCCTCTACAGATAGTATGCATTTATTTATGTTTCTTAATACGGTGTCATTTTTTCCATTTTTCTTTACTTGATTTACTGTACAATATTTCTTTACAAGTTTAGTTGACTCTATGTATGATTATCACACATATAACATTACACAAGAGAATTCATCTCTCTCTCTCTGCACATGATAGCATTTATCTTTGGGCTGTAAAATAAAAAATGAGAAAATACAGTAAAAATATAAATAGTAAGAATAGCACAAAAAATAACTAAAAATCATAAGCGCAACAACACGAAATTAAACAAGCTCTATCAAGTCAGACGTCTACCTAACCCTCTTCACCCAACCAACACTGCATCCTCACCCCTCCCAGCAAGGGAAACTGCTCTCCAGCTCCACTCACCTGCCACAACAACCCCTTTCTACACAGCCTAACTGCCCCTCCTCTCCCATAGTAACCAGCTATCCGACCCACCCTATTTTCCTGAGGCTGCACAGCATTACCAACCATTGGAGAGTTTTTTCAAAATTGTTAAAAATTTATATTTATCCTATGTCTTTGGGGCCTTGGTTTTTAGTCCACGTGTCTCGGATAATGTCAAGTTATGGATAATGGTAATCCGGATAATTGAAGGTATATGGCTAACTACCTGAGTTGGGTTAGCCATATTAATAAGGAATTTTGAGCACTCCTGCCCTCACCTGGGAACTTTGCTCCCTGGAGTGGGATGTGTCTAGTCCTTGGAGCCTTCCAATCGCCCCCTCCAAGCTGTAGTCAAAGTCCTTAAATAATAAATCATGCATTGGTGAAGAGTTGTGGAATTGCTTGGCTTTTTCCACCTAATTCGGTACCTATAAGGGTGGAGCTCTCTCTCCTGTTCTGTAGTACCAGAATTTGTAGCCAAAACTCAAAATCCCTTGGTTCTGGACGAAAGATTTGAGGGTTTCTTGATCCCTTCCCTCCTAGACTTTGTTGGTGGAGACCTGGATGAGATATTATTGTGGCCTGTCCAGTCACTTAGTGATGTATTTCAGAACACACTTTCCTCTAGTTTCATGATGTGAGTACATAGGCTGCATGTTCCGCCTTCCTATTTGTCTGGTCAAAATGCTTTGCCCTCTTTCTACCCTTCTACAACAAGGGGAAGAAGAGAATTATTGCTTATTTTGAACCCCTCTTTATTAACCAGGAAATGCTGCTGGTCAACGGGACTTGTCCTCAGAATTGCCCTAGTTCTCTTGAATTCTTGCTTCCTACAAAATCTCAAACCTTACCAGAAACTCAGGCATGGGGTCTCTTATCACCATTGGAAAAGAAAGGATACTAATCTTTTACCGTACGGTATGGAATGAATTATTTTCCTGGTCGGTACTCATCCTTTTATTATAAGGTACTACCTCCCACCTAAGAGTTAAGTCTCCATATTTAAAAGGCATAGAGCTTGCATCCATGTAGGAACAAATCACAAATTTTTGAAGTAATTTGTATTTTTTCCAGGGATGCAAACTGATGCCTTTCATAAAGATTTACCCACTTCATCAGCTCCACCTTTTTCATACAGCTGCAGTGAAGTTGGTTGGTGTGCGGGAGGAGAGCGTTGCTAACTTCCTCTCTCCCATGCCTCCACCAGATGACCTTCCTTGTTAGTTAAGTGTAAAGTCGGTCCATTGTATGATTGTATGTGTCGAAGGATATTCCATATATGAAAGGATTTGGTTTGTATACTTAGGAAAGGCACACGTAATTTTAAAATTTTATAAATATAAATATATACATGCAATGAAATAGTGGTTTCCTGTTGCGGGTATGCGAAATATGTATTTTGCTTAAGCAGGTCACTTACAAGGTTTTATTTCAGACCTGAGATGAATTTGTTTTATCCTCCCAATTGTTTTTATTTATTTTCTCTTTCTCGTTGAAATGGAAACAGGTCCTGTCACCTTCATCTCTTATTGGGCAACCAGGTCAACTCTGCCTCAACTGTAGACAATAGAGAAGACTTTTCAAGGAGACTGGGTCCTGGAAGAAGTTAGAGGGAGTTCATAATTCTGCTGTGATATGTCAGATGAAATAACTCTGTATTATGTGATATATTCATTAGTAAAGAGACGGATGATTGAGTTGCTATCTCTTTGCTTGGACTGTACTTATTTAATACTGCTATCTATTCAGTTTTTTGTAGGCTATATTTTTTGTTCCAGCAGCCATACCACAATTCCAATGAATGAATTATTTTATTTTCATTATTGTTTAACACTATACATATCACTTAGTAAATTCATGTTCTTTATAATTAATTTGTACCTATTTCTCATACACAAATACACAATTGTATGTCTGTTTAACAGGATATTTGTATTTATATTTTGTATTTGTGTTGTTCATTACTTTATGCTCTCCACAAGATAAAAAAGGTGATAAATACTGTAGTTTGCAATAACGTCATCTGCATTTCCTGATTAGCCTATTTCATTCAATTTGCTATACCTAATTTCCCCAGCAGGGGGTTAGTGCCGTCAGTGCACCTCTGTGGGCATTACTTAAGGTTCTTTGCAGTGTGCCTTCGGCCCCTAGCTTCAACCCCTGCCGTTCCT